>NC_142147.1:8956730-9272307 GCF_024610735.1 Ursus americanus
TTTCCCCCAGGATGTGAAGGCTCTTTCCAGGGGGAGGGGCCACATCCATAAATTATTTCTAAGGATATTTCTTTCAAGTAGAACCTTATGTCCTTTCACTGTTACCTGGGGGGGGAGCACTCAGTAAGGGGATGCCAGGGCCCGCCGTCGTGCTCTCTGTGGGGGCGTGAGGCTCTTCCCCTGGCCCTGGATGGTCGGTCCGTCTGGGTGGCTCCTCCTTGTCCCTGTCCCAGTAGAGCCCTTGTGGCAAGTGGGCACTCTCAGGGCCAGGCTGTATGGCTCCGGTGGCTCATGGACCTGGTGATTTATTTAATTTTTAGCCTTAAATTTTCTTTAATATTTTCCTGTTGGCTTCTAAAATGTTTTGGTTATCCCTTTTTCCATATCCTATCTAAAATCAAGATGGCAATAGAGTAGAATTATTTATAACATGGTTTATGATTCATAGCTACAAATAGAAAATGTAACAAGTCCTGTTCGCCCACCTCCCAACTAAATTCACACTTGTAAGTGTGTGTGTGTGTGTGTGTGTGTGTGTGTGTGTGTGTGTGTGTGTGTGTAGGGGAAGGGAGGGAGACCAAAAGGGAGGAAGGGAGGGAGAGGAACCATGTCATGAGAGAGAGGCTAAGTGTGTTTGTCTCTCACAATCAGCTTTATAAAGGAGTTATAGTTTGACTCCATCCCTGAAAGAATGTTTTGTAAGACTGAGAAAACACATGGAAAGCCAAGAGAAACAGTAACAACAGTCAGTAACATACAGTTGTTACAATTGCTAAGGGTGATCTCCTTAGAACAGTTTAGGATTTTTGTAATTCACATCTGCCTAAATGTTATAGGTAAATGGCTTCTTTCTATCCCTTGGATTCATTGATTTTTTTTCACCTAACATGATTCAGGAACAAGAGGAAGACACCATAATTAATCTTATGTAACTTATATTGTCATGACGAGTCCTGCTGTTTGAACTTGGCGTCTTCCTAAGTTCAGGCTTTACTTCCCTCCTCGGGCAGATGCCCACATCGAGCTAGATAACGTTGCACCTGCTGGCTGATCGGAGACAGAGGGGAGCCGAGGATACAGTATTAGGCCTTAGCTGAGCAGCTCCCACCAGCCAGTATTTCTTGGACATTTATTCCTGAGGACTGTGCCCGAAGGAATAGGGAACAGGGCCTCTGCCTCCGAACAGCTTAGCGCCTGCTTCTGACAACAGAATCCCTACTCCTGGTGTCTTCATTGTAAGGCACCAGGTCTCGGGGAAGCTCTGGGACTAGGTAACAGAAAAACTCGTGACCCGGTTCCTCCCCTTTCTTTTTCTATTAGCCTTAAATGACTGCTTCACTACTTTGGACCTTTGTGTCCTCTGGATAACAAGGGGGTTGGAATATCAAATTTTACAGACAAAGTACAAACTTCTGGGTCCCAGGCCATGCCGGCTGGATCGGACCCTTCCTGAGTGGAACGTGGGGACTTTGTTAGTGAAGGGCTTCAGCGGGCGGGCCTGAGGACCAGCCAGCTTTGAAAACTCCTGAGCTAACAGATCTCAAAAAATACCTTTCCTTCATGGGATTGCGTGATTGTACAATGTTACGGCATTCAGTGCTCTACGCACATGTGAGTAATTACATGTTCGTCACATTGTTTACCTGTTTACATATGAATTTATAGAAGAAATGCATTTGAGTATATATACCTCAACCCACTGTTCGTGGAGCTGTTAGCAACCTTGGGAACACACGCACATCTTAAGAGAATATTTGATATTAGTTACGTGGCCATTTGTCTTCCATTTTATTTCTTTAGGGGACACGGAGGCTCTCTCTGGGTACCAAAGAAATGGAATAGCAACTCCTGTGCACAATTAAAGAAAACGTTATTTCGTACTATCTGCTACTTGATGAAAATTTTAACGTCACATGAGAAGATTTTTCTCTGGGGTAACAGGTCCTCTTATCATGAAGCAAAATGTCCTTGTGAAAGTAGGTGGAGTATAATGTTTCAAAGTAAAAATAAGATCTCCTTCTCTGGCAGTTAGTGATGTTAACAACACACCCACGATTCCCCTTCAATGAAAATAATACTTGAGTCCCCCAAGGCATGTGGGGGGAGTGGAGGAGGAGAGCGTATTAAAATGGAAACCAGTGTGCACATGGGAGGGTGGAGGACGACGGAAGGTAACCCCCTCCAAGCGGATGTGGTGCGTGGGGTCCCACGAAGGCAGGGTCTCTGCGCGCCCCCTGCGGTCCTGTCACTTGTCAGAGACTAGACTTGTCGGGCGTGAGGCTCCCTGCGGGGGTTTCCGTTGCACTTGTCTATGCTCCTTCCAGAAGTTTCACTGGAGGGAGAAGAGAAGGAAGGACTCTTCATCTTATTCTACATCCCGGGGCAGCTGCAGGGTCTCTCTTGAGTCAGGGAGCAGCGCTGAACAGCCAACCAGCAAACGTGGCCAAAGATAACGGAGACGCAGGGAAGGAGCTATTTCTTCTTCCTGATGCTGGTCAACAGCGGCGTTTGCAAGGGGTCACTCCGGAGCCCCGCTTGATTTCCGGACCCTCAGGCTTGGCCATGGTTGTTTGCCCACATGTCTGAGTCTCATTCTCTCACATAGGTCGGGGGTGGGGGGAGGCCTGTTACGGGAGAGGGTGGTCCTTCCAGGCACCGCACGCTGCTGACCTCTCTTGCAGTCTTGCACGCTGTCCGCTCCTGCCTTGTACTTTTCCGGAGAGATTATGTTGGAGACTCCACTGTCTTTGGTTTGGTTCTGTGAAACGGCCTAGAGTACTGTCGAATTTTAACTCCAGAGACTCTAATGTCCTGTCACAAACATTCACTTTTTTTTTCAATCCCATTTGAAACTTGCAAGGAAGTTGTGGTTACTCATAAATTGGTATAAAGGAGCACATGTTGTACTGCATTTTGCATATCTGGTATCTTGTTCAGCATTCTTTTTTTTGGCCCGAAGAACATCCTGTATTTATGAAGATATTCTTTAAAAATAACACCCCATAAAATATCCCTTTACTATCAGATTGCTCTGATTTAGCCTTAATTTTGTTAAATTTTTTAGAGATGAATGAAGTGCTGCTGTGGAAAGCAATGTACTATATACTATTTCTGTATCATTAAAATTAAATTTTTATGGTTCCTTTTCCTTGGATTTCTTTGGGGAAGAGTTTTGGGTTACAGGAAAACTGGGATTGAGTACGACCTCTTACATTGTTGCAGGCTCCAGGGAAGAAGGTTCCTTTGGGGGAAAAGCTCCTCCTGGAAGTGTAGCCTCTGCCCTCATTAGGACCGTTCTAGAAAACCTCGAAGACTTCTTCTGCTCTGGGCAATGTGCCAGTGGGTTGCCTCCTGGCATCACGGTTCCCTGTAGTTTCTTGAAGTAACTGGGCATTTCCAGGCTGTGGCCCTGCCGGTCTCTAAACCGCTCCATCTAGCAGCTGCCCTCGTGTGCCCCATCGTCTCTACACATGGGCACAGAGCCGTCGACTAGAATAGTGTGTCCGGGTCCCGCACAGCTGCCAAGGAAGCGGTTCAACGCTCCGCTCTTCTGTCTGACCCAGAGACGTGATCACAGGATGCCACACGGACGGACACTCTCATCTTCTTCTAGGTAATGGTAGAACAAGTCTTCCTTGAGAATTCCTTGGAGTTCAGGTCCCTTGATGTCAAGGTAGGGAAGCCAGAATGCTCTAAGTGATACTGATAATAAAGTACATTCAAGAACCTTCTTGTTTCAAAAACCTACAGCTGATGGAGCACATCGGTGATAAAGCAACCTTGCTATCTTGGCATCCTTCGGTCAGACTCCAGGGTTTGCCTGCTTTGTCCCGGATGCCATCCTCAGGGAGTCCGGGTATGCTAGTGTGGCAGTGAGGGTATAGGCGCACGTGCCGGCCTGCGGATGGGGACCACCCAGTGAAAACGAGTCCCTGAGCGGCCTGGCGGACTACCCACCCTCCCTTCCCGGGGCCAGGCTGGGTGCTCTTCTGACTCTCGGAGGCAAGTTGCCCCCCACGAAAGGCTGCACGGTGGGCGAACTGACTAGAGCAGCTGCTCTCAATCCCGGCTCTACGTTGAATTTGAGCACAGAGACATCAGCCCTAGAATGCCTGGGCCCACCCAAGGGATTGGACTCGGCAGACAGGGCCAGCCAAGCACCGGGTATTTTTCAAAGCTCTTTACATCTGTCCAACGTGCAGCAAGATTGGGAACCCCTTGTCGGGAGGACTGGGGTTTTCTGAGAGATGTCATCTACTTGTCATTCCCCGGTGGAACTTTCTGCTCCGGAAAAAGAGGATCGTGGACTTGGACAAGCTCCCAAGGGGAAGTAGAAACTCTCTTGTGGAGCTCCTGGCCTCGACACTTGAGAAAGAGCCTTGGAAATGTATGTGGGACGTGCTCTGGAGGCCGGAGAAAGCATTAGGAAGCAGGACGAATTTCGCTACTGCTGAAGAGGACTTGAAAAGAGATACCCTTGGGCATGATGAAGATGCTCGTCTCTCCATGCAGGGAATATTCCAGATGGTGTGTAAACTTAGATGTCGTAAACAAGAAAACCCACCAGGCTGGTTAGGTAAGAGGTAGAGGAGTTCTGGGGAAGAGACTCGGAGTTTGGGGGGCAGCCGTCACGCTGAACTGTGGACAATCACGTCTGTGTGAGTTGCCAGCTTTGGAGGGCTGTTTCGCAGTGCCGAATGTCACTGGAGGGGGAAGTAGCTTCTGAGGTCTAGGCAAAGAGTCAGGTGAGTGAAGACTGATCTGGACAGCATGAACAGAGAGGAATCCGTCCAGCAGTGACCTTCATCACAGACGCAGATTGTATCTGCTGCTTGGACTCTTTTTTTTTTTTTTTGAAGATTTTATTTATTTATGTGACAGAGAGACAGACAGCGAGAGAGGGAACACAGCAGGGGAGTGGGAGAGGAAGAAGCAGGCTCCCAGCAGAGGAGCCTGATGTGGGGCTCGATCCTGGAACGCCGGGATCACGCCCTGAGCCGAAGGCAGACGCTTAACGACTGCGCTACCCAGGCGCCCCTGCTGCTTGGACTCTTGAATTTCATACATCAAGCCATTCCCTTACAAACAACCCCCGTGTCTGTGTTAAATACTGCCTTTTCCACAGTAGCTTGCGGTCGCACCTGGGTTTGAAGAGTCGGATTGGAAGCCGATTTTGCCTGGGCTGCCTTCTTGAGCTCCTCCTCCCCACTCCTCCCCACTTTGCGAGGTGTTGAATGGGACCTTGGAGGTCTAACCTTGCGGGGGCCGAACAGTGGCAGGCACAGTCCCATCAGCCCGTGGAACAAATGAGGTCAGGCCTTGGACCATGATGCGTGGCTTCTTAGCTGCCCATTTGAAATAGCTAGAGAGGCAAAGCTGCTCCCCGGACTGTGGCAAGGTGGGGTTACGATCTCGCCATCTCCGTTCTACATATTGTAAACGAGTGTGTGTTTTACTCTCTCTGGCCATCTCTGCAAGGTGGACTTGGAAAGAGGTGCAAGTAGGATTGCATGTAGGTAGGTAGCATTTCCACTGAGGATAGAGAGGCCTAAATGCTTGAGTACAGACCGGGGCGGCAGCCACAGCCCTTAGACCAGACCTAGCTCACCGCCTGTTTTTGGAAATATTTTATTGGAACTCAGTCCTGTCCGTTCACATTAATGTACTTATGGCTGCTTTTGCGCAGTGGTTACGGCGGAATCTGTATCCCCCGCTCAGCCAAAGATATTTACTGTCCCGTCCTCTACAGAAAAGGTTTGCTCACCCCCAACATAGATCATTGTAAAATGTAAGACAATTCAGAAGTGATGAGTTTTAAATAGAACTTAATTAAATTTAATGATTACTTTTAAATATAACTTATTAACTGTAAGCTTGTGTAGTTTAAGAATAGATGTGTTTAAGAACTGGCTCTCGAGGGGCGCCTGGGTGGCACAGCGGTTAAGCGCCTGCCTTCGGCTCAGGGCGTGATTCCGGCGTTATGGGATCGAGCCCCACATCAGGCTCCTCTGCTGTGAGCCTGCTTCTTCCTCTCCCACTCCCCCTGCTTGTGTTCCCTCTCTCACTGACTGTCTCTATCTCTGTCAAATAAATAAATAAAATCTTAAAAAAAAAAAAAGAACTGGCTCTCGAAATCCCTGAAAATGCAGCGACGGGCTCCTGAGAGCCAGCTCCGGGTTACCAGTGACGTCATTGAAGGTGCACCTGCCCGCACCGTGTGCGCCCAGCACTGTTCGTTCCCTCCACTGCATCTCCGGTGCCCGACCTAATGGTTTATTGTGGTCTCTTGGCACTAGAAGCAGGGACTTTCTCTAGGTCCCTCGGTTCCCTTTCCTTAGCACCTTGAGCAGTGCCCCGCACAAAGTAGGTGCTCAAACATTTGCAGAGTGAAAGAAGGAAATTTTAGCCTTGAATGCGTGGAAGCCAGCCCGTTCACTCTTGTGGCTACGGCCAGAATTAGATCACTGTCCCTTCATCTTTTGAGATAATACAAGAGGTTCCGCCTCTGGTTCCCCACATACTGTGTCCTTTGAGAAGTGGAGATGTCGTAGATTTTCCCTCCTAAGTCTTCGTGAACTTGAGATGAACCCACGCGTGTACAGTGCTTAGCACAGCCTGGTACTCAGCAAGCAAGGAAATGGTCTCTACTAGCAGCTGCCAGCAGTCTTGGTAGTATAATTATGAATTTGAGAGGCAGGTTGCCAGTCTAATCCCGCTTCTCCCTCCCCGTCTTATTTTCAGGTCATGCTCTCAAGTCTTAGATTGCTTTTCCAGATTTCCAGTTTCTTATGCAAACTTGTCCTCTTGGCGCAGCACCGCCATCGTGTGGTCATGGTGGGTTATGGCAACGTCCCGGACCTTCACTCCCAGCTCCGCCAGCAGGCAGGTCCCGGGTTTGGGAAGCAGCAGGTGATTGTTGAAAGCAAATGTGGCAATGAGTCAGGGCTTACACACCAGGTTACAAATTACATCCAGGAGGGTTTGGGCTTCGTCTGTGTCATTTCAGAACAGCTGGCTAGTGTGGGGGCATTTCTGCTTGTGCCTGTCCTCTCCCGCTCTCTCCGTCTTGTCCTCTGTCTCTCTGTCTACCTTGAGCTTTCAGGTGGATTTCTGCTTATTTCAAACGAGTTAGTGCCATCTACTGGGCAAGGGCCGCAAGGTCGGACGCGAGGTCTAAGCTCAGGGATCTGCGGAGGGAGGAATTACAAACCCATGGCTTTATGGGAAGAACATAGGCAAATAAAAGGATCCTGATGTCAAGCCCCTGAACTGTTGCACATTTCTCTCTTCACTAGAAACACTCTTCTATGAGGGAAGGAGGCGCGGGGAAGGACTATTAGTGTGAGCCTAGTGGCTACGGTCCCGACGTTAGTACGCCTACAGTTGTCAGGGTCTCTGGGTGAAAACCGGTCACACTCTCACCAAGTTTTCCTAAAGAGTGGTCTGCAGACCACCTGCGTCCGGGTCATCCAGGGCCTTAAGAAGGTAAGGAGGTGAAGAAGGCAGGCTCTGAGTCCACACACACACGCCACCCTAAACCGTGCAGAATGATGCTCTCAGAGCAGGGCTCTGGAATCTGCATTTTGAGCACCTCCCCCCTTTTCCCCACCAAGTGAATCTTACACACACTGAAGTTTGTAGAAAAGACTGTTTTCTTTCAGCAAGATCTGGAAAGAACTTGCACTTGGATTAAGGCTTTAGTAAACTGCTTTGTGTGCTCATGAGAGCACGCATCTCTTACAAAGCCATGGCTCCCCCCTTCGCTCATTCTGGGCGGTGGGTTGTTAACAGAGCCCAGCACCCCTGGGCCAGCGTCTGGCACATGGCAGGTGCTCCTCCTGCCACGTCCCACGCACCCTCTCCCACGCCCGCTCTGCTCCACAGGTGGGGTAAGGCCAGGCCACACACCTGTACCCGGGCTCAGCACGGGGTTGTGTTGGAAAGATTCTGGAACTGGTGGTCACCACCTTCCTGGGTGGTTTCTCTCTGAGCCTCAGTTTCTCCATCTGTAATACAGGGGGACGGGACTCGAGTCTCCTGTCCTTTCCAGCTCTGACATTTAGGGATTCTGTCTGCTGCTTTTTAAGCTCCCTCTCCATGGTGCACCCACGATGGCGGTTGGGTCCCGTGTGGGTACAGACGCCTCCTTGAACTGCTGACTTCTCTTGTTTGGTTCTTCCTCAGCCCCCATCCTAAACACTTACACACAGGTCGTGAAGGACATAGGCGCTCAAGACACAGAAGCTTTTTTTTTTTTTTTTTAAGACTTAATGTTTTGTATGCCTTATACTCAGCAATTCTATTGCTAGGACATTTTTCTTTTTCTTTTTTTTTTAACATGTTTTTTTAGATTTTTATTTTCTTATTTTTGCAAGAGAGAGAGAACACTAGCAAGGGGAAAGGGCAGAGGGAGAAGCAGGCTCCCCGCTGAGCAGAGAGCCCAACATGGGGCTCCATCCCAGGACCCTGGGATCATGACCTGAGCTGAAGGCAGACGCTTAACTGACTGAGCCACCCAGGACGTTTTTCTAAGGACATGATGCTCACAGGAGTGGCCGAGATTAGCTCTAAGAGTCTAGGCAACATTGTCTATAATGGACAAACTTAAACATGCGGGACCTTGATCAATTCAGAGTATGGCTGGACTGTGTATGCAGTACTCTGCAGCCATCCAAGATTCTTCTAGAACGTCATTTTTTTTTTATGACATGAGCAAAGGTCTACAACGTATTAGTTGCAAAAAAGCGGGTTATAAAAACGTACGTAACACATCCGACTTTGCTTATAAAAAGATTTGTGTGAATGTCCTGAAAAGTTTGCGAGTAGGGACCCCACTGACCGCACAGATTATAGTGGCCGCCAATGAGTTTTATGTTTCCGTGTTTCCCCCTTGGCAGTAGGACCGCAGTGGCTGACTGACAGGACGTGCAGGGAGGGTGGCTGGGCAGGGGCCGTTCATCAGACGGAGATACTGGATGTGGGAAACTTGGGGAGCTGTGAATCAAACACCGTGGGGATGTTTGGGGGTTGGGGGTGGTCATTTGGGAGGTCATTTAGTGTGATGAAGACCCAGGTGCGTTGCCACCTCTGTTTTGCAAGCAGATGACCCCACCTCCGGGCAGCCCTGGGAGGAAGGCCACTGGGAGTGCATGGGAAATGGCAAGGAAGGCTGGAGGGGCCCATGGAGACCAGAGGGCTTTTCTGACCCCAGGGAGGGAGTGGACGGCAGCTGGCACCCGAGGGTGAGGCCACCAAGACCTCCCCACGGCAGAGGTGTGGCTGGGGGTGTGCTGGGGGTGCTGCCCACAGCTGGATCCAGACAGAAGCTGGTCTTCCCAGACCAGCGAGGCTGGGTGAGGGTTCTGGGTGGGGCGGCATAAACCTCCAGGATCAGCCTGGGGAGACTGAGGCAGCTGAGCGGGTGTCCGGTGTCCGGTGATGAGCGAAGAGAATCACTGTGCTCTGGGCGTGTTGGTGTAAGGCAGACAGGTGACGGCCCTCGGGCCTCATCTGCTCCACTCTCGGCTGCGTGTTCCATCCTCTCCGTGGCCACCTAGAAAACTCCCCCTCCGAGTGGCCAGAACGCAGAGAGAGATGTTCATTTTACAGGCGGGGAAACTGAAGCCAACCGGCTCTGCTGTGCTGCTCCCCGGTGGCTGCGTGGGCTCTGGGAGTGTGAGCCAGCCTCTCCCGGGGGGCCCTCCCCGGGGCCGTGAGCACAGAGCCTGCTGCCTGCTTCGTGGCAGAGCACGGAACCGCTTCCCAGCCTTGTGTGCTCAGGGCTTGGGACCGGGGGCCCTCCTGCGGGAGCTGCGAGAGGCGACGCACAGGGCAGCGGCGGGCGGGACAGTGTGTCTTGGACATAGAGCAGGGGACCAGGAAGGAAGCGTGGGGCCGACTGCATTCTTGTTGGTGGCCCAGTGAGGGTGAAGGGATGGGGGGTGTTGGGGGTGGGAGCTGGGGAGCATGAGGAGCAGCATAGGACTCTGCAGCCACGGGTCCTGATGCAAAAAGGCTCAGCTTTGCCCTGAGCGAGGTGCCCCTGCGCCCTGGGCCTTGGTGTCCCCGCTTGTGAGCATCGGGCCGCAGATTAGGTGCTCTCTCGTGCTTCCCAGAACCTCCTCCCCAGATCCCAGTTGAGGACCTCGAGGCCCCAGCAGAACCAATGGGACTTGAGCTCGGGGCTGCCTGGCTCCGAGACCTGGCACTGGCTCTAACATGGGGTAGTGCTGGGGACGGAGTCCCAAGACCGTTCCCTCGGCTCCCGCCTGCTCCTGCAGCAGGCCTGCGGGTCTGTGCTCCACCCAGCTGCCCCTCCGACAGGGCGCCCCTGCCTGCCAGGGAAGGGCCCGATCCCCTTCTCCACGGGTGTGGCCTGGTGTCTGGAACAGCGCTGAGCTGGGGGGTATTTAGGGGTCCCCAGGCCACCTGCTGCAGGCAAGGCTCCGTGTGGCAGCCGAGAGCAGGAGCCCGGGCCCCCAGGCCTGTGCCGGGCCTGGGGACACTCTGCTGCCCCCCCACCCTGCCCCTGCTCCGCTGGGTGCATCTGCATGGGCTCTGTGACGGTCACGTGCCCGTGCACCCTTCAGGTCGCTTCAGGGACCCTTCCAGCGCCGGGAGGCCTCCCTCTGCTCCCCCCCGTTCCTCCTCCTGACCCCGGCGACAACCACTATTTTGCTTTGGTCGCCCTGACTTCATTTGGCCAGGTTTCAGCGTTCCCGTGAAGGGAGACACAGCTCCTGTCTGCTTCATAGTGTCTGGGATTTTCATCCTCTTTCCTTCGTGGCTGCCGAGTACCCTGGTAGATAAATACCCCGTAATTTGTTTATCGGGTCTCCTGCGGATGGAGAGTCGGGCTGTTTCCAGGTTGGGGCTATCATGGCTATGTGGCCAGGAACCTTCCTGAACATGTTTTTTTGGGGGCGCTCACATAAGCCCAGCTGTGAATGCCTGGTGGTTGGTCGGCTGGTCACGGGAGACAGGTGCATGTTGAACTAGCAGTTCTTGGCACACCGATTCTCAAGGCGGCTTTCCAATTTGCACGCCCTCCTTTCCTTATTTTTCTCAGCCAACGTTATGGTGATGAAACAAGGAGGCCACTAGACCAGGACGGCTCGAAGCCCTGGCGGCCCCAGTGAGCCAGCCAGAGCCCAAGCCGGGTCCATGTGCTGGGCTTGGAGGACGTGAGACCCAAGACCCGCCAATCACAAACAGCCAGTGAGGCTCCCCCAAACCAGGGAGCTGCCCAAGCTAAGCCCTGGCCAGTCACAGCAGGTCCCCCCTTCGCCTCTGCCTTATCTCTACGAAACCTCTCTCCTAGGCTAGAGCGCCCCTAACCACTTCTGTTTTGGCGCTGCCTGATCCGAATGGCTGGGCGCGCCAATAAACCCTTCAGAATTGTTATGTGCCTCAGTTTACCCCTGCGCACCAACTTCACGGAGTTGTTGTTTACATACTGTATTTTAAGGAAACAGATGAGTTTTGACAAACTTTCTCTTTGTGTTAAGTTCAATTACTTTGTTCATTTACCTCCAGCACAACAGGTGTGTGTGTGTGTGTGTGTGTGTGTGTGTGTGTGTGTGTGTGTTCCCCCTTTTTCTAAACCCAGGCCCAGCGCAGAATGAGAAAACTCTCCAGAAATTCAAGTTGGCAAGCCGGCCTTGTCTTCAATACCATTAACATTGGGGGCCTGGGCCTTCCGAGCGGTTGAGATTGGGTCCAACCCTTCGTTTTCAAGTTGGGGAGCCTACAGTCTACACCACGGGGCCTCCCAGTGCTCCCGGGGCATCCAGTTCATGCGGTGACCTAGAGAAAAGCTGGATTCGAACCTAGATGTGGGCCGGGCCCTTTGACCTGGGATGTTCTGTTTGCGCCAAGTGGTGGGAGAAACTGGAGTGGGGCCCGTGCTCGATCCCGAGCCACAGGCTTAGGGCAGTGGAGGCGGGTCTGCTCCTGGATGCAAGCTAGACTTCCCTAAGTGAGAGCGGCTGGGGTGGCCCCAGTGCTGACCTTCCCTGGGATTCTGGGGCTGTCAGGATTGCTCAGCCTGACGGAGGGGCCTCAGGTGCTCCCTGTGCGGCCAGGCCGTCTGTCTCTAGCTCCTGGTTTGATCACATCGTCCGTCATCCTTAGCTCTCCGGTGTCCTCAGTAACAAGGCCTCCGGGCTGCAGACCAGCTCCACCCCCCTTCCTCACCAGCCCGCCTGCTTCCTGCCTCAGGTTAACACAGGCGGGAAGGATTCAAGACTTCTCCTGAAAAGATGCTGTTCTCACTTTCCTGAGTGTAGAGGAAGGCCCAGCGGCCTGCCCTTATCCCCGAGGTGATCACGCCCCTGGACACCCCCAGACTCCTTGAACTGCCACAACGCTTTATGCTTCTCGGTCGGCTCCAGGAGTGGGGCCACCAGCGAAAGCTATGTCGTCCCCGTCTCCTCTGCACCCCTCACAGGACGCCCCAAGTGGGGGCCGTCTCTGTTCCCTGGAAGCCTGACTGAGCCACATAAAGTCCCTTCATGAGCATTTCCCAGCCGAAGGTTCTTCTGTGCTCACGCTGTTTTGAGTGTCAGAACTTTCTTCCCTGGTGCCGCTTCATCCACAGGCTTCAGAGGGCCCATGTGGGGTAGGGAAGAATTTTCCCCACCCTTCTCCAGCCCAACCCGAAGAATCTGGAGTTAGCAGGCTTCAGCCTGTTATTTTCAACGGCAAACATCCAACCCCAGGGTGTGGGTCCATCATCACCCTGACATTTCAGGGCTCCATGGCCCTTGATTCATTGCACACAGTCTCCTCCTGCCAGGCCTCATCTGGGCTACAGCAGGGAGAGTGTCCCCTCGTGGACAGGCCACCTCCCCTGGGGCCTACATGCTCTGGGAAACCAGCCACCCTCAGGCTTCTCGGGGCCTGTTCACCATATGCGCCTCGATGGGCCTCGGTTTCCCCACCTATACAACGAGGAGGTGTCCTAGACCAGGGCTCCTCAGGGACCAGGCAGGTAACAGAAGGAAGGGAAGCGGGTTGGTGCCATACAGGGAGTGGGAGAAGCAGGCCAGGGTAGTCGGATTTTTCAAACAAAGGCAGGAATTTCCAAAAGCAGTGAGCTCTCCCAGTTTGTAAATCGCTGGCAAAAATGGAGTGTTTTGGGGGCGCCTGGGTGGCTCAGACGTTAAGCGTCTGCCTTCAGCTCAGGGCGTGATCCCGGCGTTCTGGGATCGAGCCCCACATCAGGCTCCTCCGCTGGGAGCCTGCTTCTTCCTCTCCCACTCCCCCTGCTTGTGTTCCCTCTCTCACTGGCTGTCTCTGTGTCAAATAAATAAATAAAATCTTTTAAAAAAAATGGAGCGTTTGGGTTTGTTTTTAAACACTATACGGGCCTCCCATGTGTGAGGGCTGGCCCAGACACTGGGTCCCAGCCCCTCTGAATCCACATTCCTTCTGTACGGGGCACTGGCAGGCGGTGGCGGGCTGCAGAACCCAGAGGCTGGGGGCTGGCATTCCGACTGTCTCTCTCTCCCCCCCACCCCCGCCCCCCGGCATGCCAGCTGTCACGTCATAGCATCCCCGTGGCAGGATCACCTTCCTTTCAGGGCGTCCGAGCTGGCATATGAAATTTTGATCAGATTGCCTTTTGAATGAGTTGACGGTCATGAATAACAGGGCAAAGGGCTCCAGCATTGTGTCCTAACTATAACTGTTCCAATTAATTATGGGTTTAATTAGCATACGGCGGGAACAGCCCTGGAAAATCATACTTCATGGGTTACAGATGCCTGGCAGCTGTGACATGCAGGGTGATACCGGGCTGGGGTAGAGATAGTTATTAATAAATTACTCCCATTGTCAGAGACCCTTATTTATACAAATTAGCAGGGGATACATAATCAACTTTAACTGTATAATTTATAATAATTGATTTCATTTTGACTGACCACTAGTCGGTTACCAAATACCCTCGGAAGAAAAATTGCCCTATTAGGGTAAGTTTAATCCTAAACATAGCTAATGAATCCTATTACTTTAAGGTCATATTTGAAGCTTTTGTTAATTGTCAGAACCATTTTAAATTGATTAGAGTTAAATTAAATCAATGTAATGTTTAGAAAAACAATATTTCTAATGGATGAGGCCAGGCTGACCTCGAATAAACATATTTATCAACCGATTCCCGGTGACGAGAAGGGGAACAGCTGGGCCCATAATTCACATTTGTCTATAATATGGGAAATGTCACCAGACAATTAGTTATGTCAGGTAATGAATAGGAAGCATGGGGACTCCCCTCTGGCAGCTGGGGTGGAGGGGGGTAGAATGTTCCGGACACAAGCGGCTGCTCCCCTCCTGATGGCTTCCCTGTCCCCCAACCTCAGCGCAGGGCTCACCAGCTCCCTCACTGGCCCATTCCCCAGCGGTTGCCTGGCCCTGGGGGCTGCTCTGTCCCCTCCATCTGCCACTCTGCAGACACTCTGGTCTTCCTCCGGGAGCTAGGATGCTGTCCTTGGCCTGGACCGCAACTCTCCCCCCTCCTTAGCCCTCAGGATTCACATAAGCGTCATAGCTGCAGGGAAGCCTCACTTGACCCCACAGACTTCATCATGTCCCCCAAATATGGGCTCTCAGGGCAGTGTGGGTCCCCACCTTAGCTGTCAGACTCGGTGACTCTCCGATGGCCATCCGGCCCCCGCACCAGGTTGCGAGGTCTGCAGGAGCCGCCGTGTGGCTTTCCCTAGCGGGGGCTTCCATATGCGGACGGCTAACAGGTGCTCCGTGAAGACTCACTGAATGAATGAAGGAATGAGTGACACAGGACGCTGGCCTGCCGCTCTGCATGTCCTGGCTGGAAGGAGAAGGGTGCCATCTAGCACTCCCTGAACGTTTACCAAGGCCAAGGGCTTTACAAAGGCTTTCGTTAGGTGGGCGCTGGTACCACCTTGTACAAAGTAAGTCACCCACATTGTCTCGGCCAGAACTCTGTCTCAGGTCCCAGAGAATCCAGAGCCCTTTCTGGGGCCTCCGTCCAATCAGGAGGGCTGCCTGCAGGAGGCAGTGTGGGGAGCCTTGCGGGAGGGTTTGGAGTTCCTGAAGGGGAAGGGGGGGTGCTCTAGGCTCACTCCCGAGGGAACAAGATCGAGGTGGAAAGAGCAGAGGTGGAGGAGAGGAAAGACATGGCTTATTCCAGCAGCCACCTGCTTACTTGCCCAGCTCAGAGGGTTGGTGTGTGCGGTGGGATGGTGCGCAGCCTGGAGTTTCTAGGGGGACGTCTAGACCTGGCTTGAATCCCTGAGCAGAAACTTATTCAAAGTGTTGACTTGGGCGGTTCACTCTGGCCTCAGTTTCCAGGGCTGTGACATGGGCTTCCGGCCGCTCACGGCTTGGAGGAAGGGCCTGGAGAGCAGCCCGGCTTCAGCCTCCCTGGTCATGCAGACGCCAACCGCAGGCCAAGCCGACTGGTTGCAAGGGTGGGGATCTCCCACTTCATTCGGCTTCTGCTTGGGATCCCGGGGCAGAGTGCAGGAGGCAGGCAGGCTGGGATCTTTTGAGCCTGCTACAGCCCGAGAGAGACCAGAGACCCTTGCACACACAGGGGTGCCCAAGGGAGCAAAAGCATCCGGGCTCCCTGCCTGGGGAGACAGCTTTGAGAATCAGCCAGATGCAGCTTTGTCGTGCCCTCTGAACCCGGCCATTCCCAAAGCTCTTACGTCCCCAGCACGAATGCGGCAGCTTCCTGAGCCCTTCCCCCCAAACGAGAAAACTCGGGCCAAGAGCAGCCCCACAGCTTGTTCCCTCCACAGCAAAGCCAGGGGTGGGCTGTGCCAGAGGTCAGCCAGCCTCCTGCCTCCGATCTTCCGAACACTGCCGGGTTCTGCTTTCCTCCAGGGTGTGGCCGACCCCCTGCCCACGCTTGCTGCTGACCAGACTGGTGACAGATACGAGTGTGCAAGGCCCCCAGCAAGGCACGTTGAGCCAGTGACAGCCACAGCGGACGGGTACCAGTGCTCTCCTTGGGCCAAAGCAGTGTTTTCTAAATGCTTTCCAGATACTGTTGTAATTAATTCTCACAGAAATTAGGAAGTAGGAAGTATTTTTATCATAATCATCCCATTTGGGGGATGTTTCCACTGAGGCACCGACTGGTTAACACCTTGTCCAAAGCGGCACAGCTCGTAAGTGGCAGAGATGGGATTTGAACCGTGGTCTCGCTCTGGGGCCCACGCTCGTCAGCCCTCTTTCTCCTTGGTCAGGAAGACGGAGGAGGGCCCGGAATCATTTCTGAGGACCTCCAGCAACCTCATCTTTGATCACAGCTTTCTTAAATGGCTATAGGTTTTTCTCATTAAAAACCTTTTTTAAAAAGCAACTACAACCCGAGCTGGAATAACTCTGGCAACAAAATAATGAGCTTCGGGGTTGGATTATAACCCAAAGGATAAAGTCAATACCCAGGAGTCCACACTGATACACGTAAATGATTGAATAAATTCAAAAGAAGGGACAGGTCATCGACCCTTTCCCAAAAATGACCAATGACCTACATTTGGGAGGCGGGGCCTCCCTTTCTTCCAGTCGGGACCGGCCTCAGGGATTGGCTTCTGAAGAGCAGAGTGTAGACGGGAGAGAACAGCGTGTTCCCAGCGGGAAGCCAGCAGACGCTGCCGACCAGGTGACCGGGTGACATCACTCGCGTCAAGTCCTGCGGCCCTCAGGTACCCGACATGGTGTGACGGGAAGGCACGTCACCTCTGTGCTGTTCTTCCCCCAAACGTGTAGCCTCGTCTGATCACAGGAAGACACTAGAATCCCAAACACTGGACTGCTACTCTTCAAAAGTGGTCAAGTCACGAAAACCAAGGAAATTCTGAGAAACTGTCACACGCTTAGGAAACGCACTGATTCAACGCCCTGGGGGATCCTGGGTGGGGACCTGGAGCAGAAAGAGGACATTTGTGGGGCCCCTGGTGATCTCCTGATAAAGTCTCTCCAGTTGACTTAAGAGGATTGTGCCAGGGTTAATGTTTTCGCTCTGACAGATGTACCCTAGTTACGTTAACATTGAGGGATATGGGATGGAGGGCGCATGGGAACTGTATTATCTTTGCCAATCTTTTGTAATTCTAAAAATATTCCCAAACCAAAAAAGTTCATTAAGAAATTACTGATACAGGACCCCCGGGTGGCTTGGTCGGTTAAGCGTCTGCCTTCTGCTCAGGTCATGACCCTGGGGGTCCTGGGATCGAGCCCTACAGGGGGATCCCTGCTCACTGGGGAGCCTGCTTCTCCTTCTACCCCTCCCTCTGCTCATGATCTTTCTCTCTGGCTCTCTCTCTCAAAAAAATAAATAAAATCTTAACAAATAGGAAATTACTGATATAACCATATGGTTAAAAAGGATGTCCAATAGTCTGCAAGTGGAAAGTGAGCCTTCCTCCCACCTGTGCTCCTTAGTTCCCAATTTCTTTCCCCAGAGTTAGACATTTTTTACCAGTTTCTTATTTCCTTCCAGAAATCTTTTCATGAAGAGACACAAGCAAGTAAATATCCACCTGCCTCTTCGGGGCACAAATGGGACACAGTCTGCACTTGGTCCCCCACTTTGCTCCCTTCACTGAACCCCATAACCGAGCACCTCGTCTCTGCACACAGCTGCAATGGGTTCCATTGTTCGGTTGTCTAGCATTGATTTCGACTTTGAGGTTGCTTCCAAACTGTAGGGTTTTGTTTTTCTTCTTTTTAAAAAATGAGGATTGGTGTAGGATGAGAGAAACTTTCTAGGTGCTTCTATCGTGTAATAAGCTCTCTCCAGGCTGTCTTGAGGACCTAGCCAGATGCCAAGTGGTCACCGAGGGAAGAGAGCTTTTCCTTATGGCTCCGAGTCCCTGTGCCCCCACCCCTCTGTCATTGGAGGGACCCGCATGTCGCTTCTAGCAGAGGTGGCTGTGGTGGGTGGGAGCGTGGCTGGGCGCAGGGTCCTGGGCAGGTGGGTGGCCGGCAGGGCAGGAGGCCTCAGGGAGGGGCGATCACATTTGTTGTCAGCAGCTCTTGCGTGTGGCAGGCGCCTGGTGGCCCTGTGTTGATCTGTGTCTCTGGCAAAGGAAGGGCACTTTGACCCACAAACTCCAGAGGCGGAAAAGTTGGAGTCTGACATTTCATTCCATAGGAGGGAGGCGTGCGGAGCGGTGGCGGGTGTGAGAGCGGGCATTTGAGAACCGAAGGCGCTCTGGAGGGTGTGCACAGTGGGCCTGGGCCGCGGTGGGGAGGTGGGCTTGCTCTGCGACTCCGAAAGCTCGACCCCTGCTGGGGGAGGCAGCCTTGTCTCCACACTGTGGAGGCTACAAACTTGCAGTCCGAGGGGTGTTTGGAAACAATTGGGAAAGGTTGCCAGTGTTTAAAAAAAAAAAGGAAGATGTCACATAAAATCCGGATATCCAGCTTTTCTTGAAAAACTGGAAGAGTAGGCATGTTGGGGCCTGTTTTCTAGAAGGGCGCCCAGGGGCTGGAGCTGACCGCAGAGGACTCTGGGGACAAGTCCTGCACACTGTAGTTCTCCAAGTCCCCACCTGGCCACCGTGTCCGAGGCCGGGACACCAGAGATAACTGAGTTTGCCACCCCAGGCATAAAGAGAGGGGCCCCCGGGGTCCACGGATCCTACCTTCTGGGAAGGTCAAGGTTGTCTTATTTTAAGCGGAAGGAAATCCCACTGCCTCACACGCAAATAGGAAGAGAAGAGCGCAGTAAGTAGCATTTCCTGGCTACTGACTGTGCGCCAGGCACCGTACAAGGCACATCACAGACACACCACCTATTCTCCCAACGCCTCTGTTGGAGGGTTCTTAGTTCCATTTCACAGATGGGAAAACAAAGGCTCAGAGAGGCTAAGGCTGTTTCTATCCCTGACACGTGGCGCCGGGCCTGGCCCCCCGCAGGCCTTCTGCAAGCTTCTCAAGATGACAAATGAAGGAATATTTGAGTTCGCGGATTGTGTGACAGTTGGACACGTCTCGTCCTGTGACCTTCCCTGAGTGCATGTCTGTCTCTGTGTCCAAATGTCCGCTTTTTGTAAGGACACCGGCTATACTGGATGAGGCCCGCCCTAACTTGATTACTTCTGGAAGGTGCCGTCTCCAGATAAGGCCACATTCTAAGATGCGAGGGGGTGAGGACTCTCCCAAATTGTTTTCTGGAAGGCACGATTCCACTCCCCACAGGTAGCTTTAGGACTCAACTTCATTTGGCCAAACGAGTTCCTGTTACCTGGCTCTCTCCGCAGTGCCACGCGACTGTTGACAACCTGGTTCAGAGATGACTTGTTTGTCACTGTCCCCGTTTCCTGCTCTGTTGGTCAGAGAACTTCTTGAGCCTGGCTGTGGTCTCAGGATCCTAGACCCGGTTCTCCTGATGCCTGCTTCTGCTCTAGTCATCTAGTCTGACCTAGGCCTTCTTTCTGTTCCGTTCAATTCTCTCTCCTCTGCTTGGACGCCCTCAAGGCCCGTGTAGGTGTCTGCTTTCTCCTTCTGTGAAGCTTTCCCTCATCATCTGTGTGAAGAGTATCTCTTCTCCCATGTGCCCGAGGAGCACATGGGAGAAGTTCGGGAATTTTCCCTGTAGGAAAGGCTCTTGTTGAAAGGAAGAGACCTGGGGATGGATTTGTACCAACTTTTCTCAGGAGTCAGAGAAGCTCTATTGTTTACCTCAAGGTAAGGCAGAGGGGTGGATGGGGATGCAGGGAGGGCCCACGACCCTGACTCCTACCTCATTTACCTCATTTGTTGTGTCTCGACAAGGATCTGTTTGCCTGTGCGGTTGATGAGAACCCCTGTCAGACGGCAAGTGACAAGTCAACCTGTTTTGCCTTTGAAGGAAGCCCGCGGCCTGTTCCTGGCGCGGTCTGAGGGGAGGGTGGGCCTTCCCTCAGGGGTTGCAGATCCAGCGGGGATATTTTTTAAGACCTGGTTCCTCCCTGCTATGAAGAAATGGGGGATCTGAGTTTTGGCTTGCTCATGATTTGGGCTCGAGGCTTCAGCATCTGGTGGATTCTTCCTCAGTGGCTCTGCGGAGGAGGAGTGGAGAACAGGAGGGAGGGGGCAGATCCCTCCAAACTCACTCACCAGAAGTAGCTCAGTAGTGGCTCCCCAAAGAGTTTTTCCACCCTGAACCTCAGAATGTGACCTTATCTGGAAAGAGGGTCTTTGCAGACGTAGTCAAGGTAAGGCTTTTGAGATGATACTGTTTTGGGTTAGAGAGGGGCCTAAATCCTGTGAGGAGTGTCCTGAAAAGGGACAGAAAAGAGGAAGACACACAGAGTCACACAGGGAGAAGGCCATGTGGAGGTGGAGGCCAAGATGAGAGGAAAGCGTTCATAAGCCAAGGAGCGGGGCTGCTGGAGGAAGCTGGGAGACTCAGGAAAGCGTTCTCCCTCAGCTTCGGAGGGAGCGTGGCCCTGCTGGTACCTCCCTTAGGACTCTGGTCTCCAGAATGGCCTCCATTTCTGCTGCTTTCAGGGAGGCAGAGTACGAGGTTCATAGCAGACGTCTCTAAAGGGTGGCACATTGTCCTTTGTGTCCCTTCACAGCTTCCCAAGAAGACCTGGACCCCATCTTGCGCCAAGTCTTCTCTGGGTCTGCCACCCAGCATGTCAGACCCTGGTGTGGCCCCAGTCTGAGGGCCTCTGGGAGGGGGCACAAAAGCACACCCGTTTGGTGGGAGGCTGTGGGGTGGGGGGCGGTGCGGGGAGTTGACAGGGAGCGGTGGAGTGATGGTTGGAAAGAGTAAAGGGGGCTGGAGCTCTGAAGCCTGGGGCTCCCCAAAAGGAGGCTGCCGATCTTGTTGGGTGGGGTGTGGGGCCCAGAGAAGATCTGAGAAGAGTGCTGCTCTGAGACTGGTTGGATGGGGAATCCTCTGGGTGGGCCACAGACCCTAGAATCCCACCGCCGAGTCCTCGGAGGAGCTGGGAGGGGTGAGTCCCACTGCAGTTACACCGCAGGTCCTGTCCTCCTTTTGTAAGTGGCACCCACGATGGATGGTTGGCGACATCTGACTTCGGTTTTCTAAAAGCAGAGTGACAATGGAGTTGCTTGAGGAGTGCTCTGAATACACACACCTAGATTTCCACGAGATTTTCTCTTCGTCTTTCATAGTTGCCTTGCCTGCACCCATCCCCGTAACAGTGTTTAAAGCAAATTGCCGCGACGGGGTCTTCGCATTAGATACCCTCAAATTCTGTTCACATTTTTTCCCCACTCGTATTTCATGGGTCGAATACTATTTAAGTCCTGTTATGGGAACATTGACATAATGGGTTTGAGAGCGGACACAAGGAATTGTCAGTCATCACCCAACCCAAACCGGGGGGCAGAAGCAGAAGTGAGCTTGTGACCGGCTGAGACCTCCCCGAACTTCCACGTGGTGGAGGAAATCGCTAAGTGACTGCAAGCTTCATGGGAACAGCGTCAGCTCAGTGCTTAGCATGTACTTGGAGCTCCTTAAATCTTTTATTTTTGTCAGGTTTATTGAGGTAGAATATATGGTGAAAACCACTTTAAAAAGCGAACAGTTCCACGAGTAGTTTGGACAATATACAGTCATGTATCAGCCATCGCCCGGGTATGGAACATTTGCTCCCGCCAGAAACCTTCCCTCATCAATTTCCTCCCCATCCCCAGTTCCTGGCCACCACGGATTTGACTTCTCTTCTTACACTTTGGTCCTTCCATGAAAATCATATAAATAAAATCCTGCAAATGGAGTCTTCTTTTACTTACTGTAATGCTTTGGAGATTCACTCATATTATTGCAAAGACCAGAGGCTGGAGGCATACGTCCACAAGCCCAGGCTGGCTGGCAGCCACCAGACCCTGAAGCGACAGGGAAAGATTGTCCCCCAGAATCTTCAGAGGCAGCATGGCCCTGCCGGCACCTCGATTTCAGACTTCCGGCTTCCAGAACAGAGAGAACACGTTTCTGTTGTTATAAGCACCCAGTGTGTGGTCATACATCACGGCAGCCTCGGGGAACGAACACAGCATGGGCAAGGATGCCTTTGCCCGATCAGAAATCTCAAGCCACACACCTGTGCCTGGGTCGATCTGCTCTAGTCAATGTACCACGTTTGGCACAGGGACCCCATCCGGCTGTTGCTTGGCTGAACCTTTCCTCCACCGTCTGCAACCCTGGCTTGGGCGTCTCTATTTCATTGAAGGTGAGCCATCATTTTTTCCCAGCTGCTAGGAGCCATTTCCAGGGACTTAAATCCTGTGTCAACAAGTGTCGCCTTAGCCAGCATCTCATTCTGTCCACCTTGGCCCAACACCGTCAGGATCCACCCCTGGGCAGACTCTCCCAGGCCTGCTGGGACGTGTCCACCAGGTCCTGTGGCTCCTGTGGCTCCCGTGGCTTATAAACCCCCAGGCCCTTAGCGGGCCTAGAACAGCTGACTCACGCGGAGATCTGAACTTCGCCTGGTGGCCAGGAGGAGAGGTGGCCGCAGATCCTGAGGAGGGCCCAACACTGTCTCAGAAGCCCCAGCTGAGGCTTCTTGGATGGTCTTTTTGCAAGGGGCAGAGGGCCGCATCTGCGGACCCGGAGAAGTCGGAGTCCTCAAGGGCACAGACGCTGCTGGCTCCAAGTTCAGAGTCCTACACCTTCCTCATCAGGGGCCCCACCTGGGTATAGAAACCTTGCCGACGCCAAGGGTTTAGATTCCTCTGCGGCTCTGTTCCTGGCGGTCAGCTCAAACGTCAGGGCTCTGGCACAAGGCGGCGCCCCCTTCCACCTGTATCCCAGGCCACAGGTGGACCACAGGCGGCCGCCTTAGCACCCCTCACCGCTCCCTACGGCATGCCACAGACATTTCTCCGCTCCCCCCACGGACGGGCTTCTAGCCAGCTAGTGACTTCAGCATGCCATCCCCGAGTCTGTTCTTAGGACCACTCCTGATACCAAGTCTATTAGCTCAGCTTCCCTAGAGACAGAGGAGTGCGTGTTCTGGAAAATACATTGCTGACAAAAATTCACCATCACCATGGAGCTGTGCGCTCCAAGAATATAAGACACACCATCTCATGGAATAATTAGTCTCGAATTCTGTTAGCTTTGAGTTTTGTGGGGTCTTTAGGGCGCTGTCGTCCCCTCCCATGCTCCTTCCTGGACCTCTGCTGTGCAGTCGGCTGGTCGCGGCCCCCAGCTGCCCCTTCTCTGGAGTACTGCCCTCAGCTGCTGGGAGGAGGGACTTCACCCTGGAAGTTAAACCCCAGGGCACAGCAAGGACAGGCCGCAGCCAAAGACGGGCTGATGGGGGGTGGGGGAGCAGTCCGAAAGACCCTGGCCTCAGGGCGGACAGCTGCAATGTGGTTTCTGCTTCAGACAGGACTGCGCTCTCCTGAGGTGACGGTCATGACCTGCTCTTTTGTCTCTCCTACCCTGCTTGATCCTTTCCCCTAAGAGAGAACCTTCTCGGTTAATCGTGCTCCTGGTGCAAACATGGTGCTTGTTTGGTCTTCTTCAAAATAACTTTACTCCCTGCATTCTCTGGCCTGGAGTTACTGATGCTTAGGTGTGAGTGTGTGTGTGTGTGTGTGTGTGTGTGTTTGAACACAAATTCTAGCATTACTACCACCCTTTAATACATGCTTGCATAATGTTGTTAAAAGATTAAAATATATTTTGAAGCATACGATCAGGCAACGATAATGCCGATGACCACCAAACAATCCGTGATGAGGGAGGGACTGCATGGGTCACCTGGTCATGACAAAGGACGGCGGCCCCTTCTTTCCACTGGCTGGAGAGGCATCGCCATGCTGCAGTGACAGAAATGTGGTCTCAGCTCACGTGGCCTGCTAGCCTGGAAATTACACGATTCCTGGGGCGTTGTTTTACTCTGGGGGGAGGGGATTTCAAATTTCGCATGTCACATGGAGATATTATTATTCTTACGTTACGTGATTTCAAAATCACTTCATTCAACTTCCCATCAAATACAACACTTGGTGTCTTCCAACACTTTTCTAGATTTGTCTTTTATATTTAGCCTTTTGAGCAGGTGAGAGTTTATTTTTATACATGATGTGAGGTAGGGATTGGTTTTTGTTGTCGTCGTTGTTTTTTACCCAAATGGAGGGCCCGATGTCACAATCTCATATATGGAAAACTCCATCATTTCCCTGATTTTCCCTACACACACACGTCTATTTCTGGAATTTCTATTCTGCTTCTCTGGTTTCTTTGCCTAATCCTATCCACTAAACGTGATTTTAAATACTTCGTGGTCTGTTTTAATATTTGGTCGAACAGACGCCCAAAGAATTGTTTTTCTTTTCACAGTTTTTTTCTTGGCTATTCTCTTGCATTTTCTCTTTCAGGTGATATTTGGCCTTGTCTTGTCTGGTTCCATAAAAAATCCTGCCGGGATCGTGACTGGGGTGGTATTGAATTTATAGTTTAATTTGAGGAGATTTGACATCTTTACAATATGGAGTGTTTCCATCCAGGTCTATGGTTGTGTCTTCCCATTCATTCAGGTCTTCTTTTATGTCCCCCTGTAAAGTTTTATAGTTTTCTTCTCATAGATCCTGAGCATTTCTTGGTAGGTTTATTCCCAGGTAATATATATATATATATATATATATATATAGTTTTTGGTGTTCACTGTGAATGAGCCTGGAGGGTTTCTGGGATTGTACTTACATCATGGCAGGATTCTTGAGGCTTGAATGGAAAGAAATGTTTCCAGCTCCTGAGTGAGGGTGGCTGTACTTTCACTTGACAGGTCAGAAGGTAAAACTGACCACAGAGGTGGGTCTGCTTTCTTCAGCGTGCGGTCAGTCCTTGGGCTCTGATTTGGGCTCGAATGCAGTCGCAGCCTCCTGTCTGTTGTACGGGGGGCAGGTGGGCTCCATCGGAGCCTGTGAAACCCGATGCCGAACACGGTTATGAGACTAGTCCCTCTGCTGGTCACGCTGAACACAAGGTGACTTTGGGTCTCCTCTTTCTTTCTCAGTAGCTCTGGCTCTGGTGGTTTTCCCTGATTTCTTCGGCTCCTGCCAATCCCCTCCCATCTGCTCCCCATCTTCCAGGAACTGCGGACAACTTCTCCAGCATAGTTACAGATTCACTCTGTCTCTCTTAATTAAGGCTTTTCTTTCCAGGGCCCTGGGGCAGGAGGACAGGGAGCAATGTTTTGGGTGTTCATATTTCTTAAGCAGGAGACTCTTAGATACGTTTCCGCAGGAGTGCAGGGCAAAATTAAAGGGTAAAGGGAAGAGGTGCTAAGAGATGGGGGCGCAGTGCCTCCAGAGGGAGCACGAGGGGCTAGGCTCAAAGGTCAGTGGTGGGAGGGCTGGCTGTAGACAGGCGGCCACATCAAGGGCAGGCTCGGGGGTAGGTGTGTTCGTGCTGGAGCATGAACTGTGTCCCCCTTTGGTCCTTCGGTGTTCTCAGTGAGGTAGGACAGATGGGAGGTTATCATGCATTTCTGTTCAAGGCAGGGAGGGTTCTCCGCACAGGCTGACGGGACAACCGCAGATGCCACCTGTCCCCAGCTGGGCGGGGGGCTGTGCAGGGAGCAGAGCTGTGCCCCTGTGCGCCCACCAGACAGGTTCTGGCTGCGTACCTGTGTACCTACCCTCAGAGAAGCGAGAGCTGTTCGAACAGCTGTTGTCACCGGCAGGGGAACCAGGCTTCGGGCGGCACAAGCCACAGCTCATCTGGCTGTCTCCGAGCTGGTGCCGATCGTCTGCACCAAGCCGGACCACGGGGCAGGACTCCGGGAGCGTCCCACGAAAGCTGGGGCTTCGGCAGAGAAGTGAGAAACCTGTACCCCAGTGCGAGCAAGTTGGAGAACTTCAGAGTGCGACTCGTTCTTTTCCAAAATTCCTCTTTCCCCCCTTATTTAATTTTTTTTCAGAAAACGTGTGATTTTATATGCTTTTCTCTGCATGTATTAAACAAATTGCACAGCTGAATAGCTTTTCTTAAAACCTGGACATTCACCAAAAAGAAGTTTGCCAGCACAGACAATTAAGCTTTCTTCTTTGAACAATGCACTGACTGACTGGCACATTTGAAATGCAAGCGTGTTTTTTTATCCCACTGTTCATCCTTCAAGCTGATAAACAGCAACAATGGGAAACAGCTGGGACAGGAAAACATTTGAGTTTGTATTTTCAAAGCAAGCAAGAAAGAAACCCGTCAGTGTGGGCCAGATCCCGTCTTCCGCCTGAGGGCGAGCCGGCATTTGGGGAGGGAAAAATACTATACATATTTCTAATCAAACATTACATATTTATTAATGTGCAGCTGGTGCATTGTATTCCGAGGCTTGGTGGGGGGAGTGTCTTCCCCCACCCCCACGCCACCCGCCTTGTTCTTATAATGTGTCTTGTCTGGCAGGCTGGCATTGTTCTGTAACTGACGTTACTTTATAAGAACCCAGAGCTACGTACATTTAATAGGAGTCATGGAGACAAGTGGTCTCGGAACAGCTCGGGTCCCTGGGACATCGGTGCATCTGAACCTCCGTTTCCGTTCTGAGGGCTGGACGGGTGGACAATGGAGGTATTTTTGGACAGGTGCACTGGGGTTACCGTATACGGGGAAGTCCCCAGCACCTTTGCTGTCGGCCGCCGCACCACCCACTGGGGTCCCTTCGATGAAGGACACACTCCCTGCCCGTGCGTCCATGCCCTTTCGGAACACGGGAGCAAATTTATCTTGATGCTTATTAAGATTAAACTTGCCGTGCATTTCGTTGGGAGCAAGGGTTGCTTCTGTTCATTAGGTGGGGAGGCTCACCTTGTCAATTTCCATCGGGCGCTGGCACGAGCGATCACTTTATCATCATTTGTCAGCAGCCTGGACAGGTTTTACTCAGTTCTGATTCCTCCTGGGCCCTGCTGTCATAACTTCATTGGCTTTATGGCCGCAGCTGAGCTCCCTTGTGCAATTGTCTAATACATCCACTTTACCTTCATATCGGCAATATGTTAAATGTAAAAGAACGTGGAAGAGAGACTAAAATAATAAGCTTCAGGCAAGCCACACACTCCTGCGACAACCCCGGGCCCATCCTACACTAGTGTCTCCATCTGCCTTTGGAAATCCCATTATACCGGGTAAGGCAGGGGAATCCGTCTCCTAGAGCTTGGAAAAATTGGAGCCGAGACTTCGGCCTCCCTGTGGTCTCGTGGACCCAGAGAGTTTAGTCGGGGAGGCTGGAAAGGGTTCTGGGCCAGGGGGAGGGGGCAGTTGGCTGCTGGGGCACAGCGATGGCAGCATCCTTCCCTCCCTGGGCTTCAGTCTTCCCATCCACTTGCTGAAGGGAGCTGGCAGGAGGTCCAGGCTTTCGAGCTCAGTTTCCCGCTGGGGTGGGGCAGCAAGAGAGAGGAGCAAGTGGGCCGGGTGGGGGCTACAGAGGCCACCACCGCTCACCTGCGCCGAATGCTGCCATGGGTGAGAGCCAGCCCGGCAGACCCAGACGTTTGGATCTTTAAAGAGAAACTGGAATTCCGAATTTGTGCGTCAATTGTGTTAATTTTTAGTGTTGGCATGGAATTAAATTTTAAAACCCTACTCTGTTGATACAGTAACATGTCTTCTGACTTTGATTAATGATGATGACGGTGATGATGGGGATGGTGACGATGACGGCGATGATGATGGCTAATGATAACTAACATTGCTGAGTGCTTGTCATGGACCAGGGGCAGGCTCTATCCTCACAACGATGCAATAAGACAAGACCTGATATTATCCCTGTTTTACAGGTAAAGAAGTGGAAGCCCCGTAAGTTACTTGCCCAAGGTCACTACTCTTGCTATCGGCTGACCAGGTGATTTGCTTCCAGGACCTTGGACGTCTACTGACAAGGGGCTCTGGGCCCGTGTGGGAAATGTGGCTCGTGTCTGAAGACAGATTTGCTGGCAAAGGCCAACGTCTTTCAACTTTCCGTTTAGAAAAAAAGCTATGCTGCCCTTAAAAAAGATATCTTTTTCTGGAATCTTCCACCTCTATGTTGTTGCTGTCCTTCAAAATGCTGGGTTTTCCTTAAGTAGTGGGGAATAACCATGTTCCCGTCTTATCTATAGGGCGGGGGTAAAGGACGTGCTTGGGTTTCCTGACTTTACCACAATGTAACTTCCTTCATACGCAGCCTAGAGCTCTGTCTTAGGTTCCAAGAAATGTGTGAAAACCCACTCTGTGTCCTCCACTCCCTACAACTCAGCCCTCGGGCCTCCAGACGGGACATTTACCTGAAACTTAGTAGCTCCTTAATAAACATTTGTGAGATGAATGTTTGGTGAATTGAAAACTTGAGAGTAAGGTGTTCTGAATAATGGCTTCTTTCTTTCTCCCCCCCTCCCTTCGTCCCTCCCTTCCTTCTTTCCTTTCTTTCTTTCCCTTCAAATGTGCTTAGTTTTTTCCTGTCATTATCTCTGGTTGTCATTTTCACAGACTCTCACGGACAAACACACACGTGCATACACTTTCCTGGGGTTCAACACACACCTGTGTACGTGCAATGCTTGCCTGTGGCCCAACATACATCCGTGCGCACACTTACGTGTAGTCCAGCACAATGCTGCACACACTTACACGTGGTTCGACGTCCACGCACACACATGCTTCATGTGGTTCAGACACTCCTGTGGGGTGGGAGCCGCACTGTGTCTCTGAGTGAGCCTGAGTCCCGCCCAGGCTTAGAAGCGCCGTAGTATGTTTCCCGTGCCCCAGCCTCGGGGAGAAGGATAAGGGTCTATTCCTGTTTCTCGCCTGAGCCACGATCCGCGACTGCCCTGCCCAGTGCATGTCTGACATGGGCTGATGCCCAGCGTTCTCAGGAGGTAACGGACAATGTTCACTGGTCAGCGTCACATTCCCCAGAGAACCCTCTGGCTGTGCGCAGCTCCACCCAGTGAGCCCATCGGGGAAGACCTGTCCCGCCCTTGCAGGTGGGGTGATAAAGGGAGGTGGTTTTCTGGGGTGTAATGCACAGCGAGTGTCCTTTGCACACATTGCAGTGGGTGCTCACGCGTGTGTGCAGGCCGTGATGGGATGCCTCAGGAAGGAACGAGGGTCCCTCTCCTGCACCTGTCCAGGTGCAGTGTGCCCTCTGCTGGCTTGACCGGGGAACGGCGGCAGCCTTCTGCTGACCCAGGTCCACCCTGTTCCTGTAAACCCTCAGGAATGGTGTTCTCTCCCTGGGGGAGATGGGAGGGCCGAGGATGGTCAGAGGCTTCTGGAATGGAGGCATTCACCCTTCACCCAGACTCGGACTCACGTTTCATTCCAGAGACCTTGTGAAGGACTTGTCCTTCCCTGGAGAAGTGGTGAATGTTCAGGCAGGATTCTGTTAGACTGGGACCATGCAAGTTCACAGGGCGGGGGTGGAGGGACTCAAATGCAAGGGTGGAGAAATGGAAGGAGGGGCTGATGAGGAGGGGAGAGTAACTGAGGATAATGATAAGGCAGCCCGAGCACTTACTACATACCCATTTCTGTGCTAGGTGCTTTTCACAGATGATTTCTAATCCTGACAATGACTCTGTGGGTTGATAGCTTTGCTATCTAGGCCCATTTCTCAGAAGTTATAACTGAGGCTCAGAAATGTTCATGCAGAGTGGCTTATAAACCCGGGACTAAATGATTCCAGAGCCCCTTTTTGTCCCCACAAGGACACCAGTTACCACGCTCCCCACCCCTGAAGGCTGGAGCTGCCCCTCCAGGGCCGTCCATTCCTGTTTCCTGGTGCCTAAGGCCGGCAGAGAAGAAAATTTAGCTCAGTCACCAGCCTGGCCAGCTGGGGACCCCACAAGCCAGAGCAGTCCCTCCACCGTTTGGGGAGGGCGAGCCCCACCTTTCCCAGTGCTCTGTCACTTCTGGGAGAAGTTGGGAGCCGGCCTCTGCCTACCGTCCCGCGTTCAAGGTTATCCAGATAGCGCTGCGGGCCTCATTTGCATGGCGGCGCGGTACGAATGCCCAAGCAGGGCCTGCCGGCGGGGCGCGCAGATAAGGTCTGCAGCCCAAGTTTCGGGGTTGTACTTGCATTATCACGGGCTTCCTTAAGCTCGGATGAATATGTAAATCTCTCGCCACCGCCTCCTTGTTCTGCAGTAATGGGGGCCCGCCTCCGCCCGAGCAATTCCGAGGGTAAAATTGATTAATATTTGTTTTCAAAATGACACGCGGTGATGTATGGGCCCTTTTACAACTTAAATTAATACTTTAAAGAGATGAATGGTCTCTACAGAAGGTGTTAAAGTTCAAGCCCAGGGAATTTGCATATTTATATTACAGCCAACTGATAGTAATTGTGGGAACGGACTGTAATGCCTTCGTTTGTCATTTTCAGCAGGGTGCGCTTCCCCCGGGGACCTCATTAACTCCCGGAGCCTCAGCCCCTCCGCCCCGCGCGACACGGGCTGGCGGCTCTGGGCACCAAGGGCCTGGGTCCAGGCCACAGTTCTGCTTGATCCTCAGGAGGCTGAACCCCCCTCAGGTGGGGGCACCTGTTTGGGGGTGGGCAAAGACATGGGCAGGGGTGAAGGCAGATGCCTTGAGTTTCTAGACCCATATTCTGTTTGTCTGAAATCCCTCTCCCTTGTGGCCAGAACGTGACCCCTGCTTTCCATCTGTGATGCCCCTCCCAGCCACCTCCCACTCTCACGAGGGTCCTGCCATCCTTCTGCCTTCCGGAAGGTTCTCCCACATCTGAGACAAGGGTCTGAGGGCAAATGGTTTCTTTAGGAAGTGATCCCGGCAAGTAATGGTAGAGAAGGGATGGAAGACCGCAGAAGTACGTCGGCAAGCAGGTGGGGCGCAATCCTGCCTGACACCTGGGGCGATACTGTAGGGCAACTTTGGGATTGTTCTACCCAGAGGGGAGGAAGCTGGTGCACGTCATTTTCAACTTCATTTGTCACTGGCTGAGGGCTGCTTCTCCCGACTAACCCGGAGCACCTGCTCTCGCAGGTGTCGCCACTGGGCCGAGCGGCCTGGACTAGAGTGGTGTGTGGGGCGGGGGGGTCAGTGTCTCCTAACCAGCGTCCCTGCTCCTGCCTTTGCCTCCCCAACCTCTGTCTACCCTCCACTCAGCAGCCAGGCCAATCCTTTGGAAGCAGAAGTCAGGCCAGATCATTCTGCTCAAACCCTGCCCCGGCTCCTCCTGTCTCTTCGGAGAAAGCAAACGAACTCCATGCCAGGACCAACAAGGCCCTGCACATCGGTCCTGCCTCCCAGTCTCTCCCCCTGGCTCCTTCTGCAGCCACAAGGGCTTTCTGTTGTTCCATGAGTACACCAGCTGTGCTCCTGCCTCAGGGCCTTTGCACCAACTGTCTTCTTTGCCTGGAATGGTCCCTCCCCACCATTCCCCAGCTGGCCAGGGGCACGGCTCAGTCCCTCACTTCCTTCAGATCCTAAATCAGAGGTCACCTTCTCAGGGAAGCTTTCTCTGCCCACTCTAGTCATTATTCTGCCTCCTTACCGGTTCCCTGGGCCTCTGCCCCACACTTAGTATGTCTCTTCCTGCTTTGTTCTTCTTTATAGTTCTGCTCAGGCTTTGACACATGGCATATTTTTCTTGGTTATTGTTTGTCTTTTCACTCTGGAATGTAAGCTCCATGAGGTCTGGGACTTGTCTGCTCCCTGCTGCTTCCCCCAGCACTCGGAACAGTCCCTGGGGGGCAGTAGACACACAAGAAATCGGTATTGAGTGAATGAATGAAGGCAGGCCCTGCAGTGGCTGCGTGGTGCATCCCACCACCCCGCTGGGGTAGCTAGGGTCGGTGGAGGTGAGGAGGCCCGGCGGGCAGGGCCGGCTTCATGAGTCTGGGACCTGTTCAGGGCCCCATGCTTAGCAGGGCTCCGTGCATGGTTTGATGGTCTGCTGTGACTGTCCTGAAAGTCATCATCACCTTAGAATAAGGGATTCTGCATTTTCAGTTTGCCCTGGGTCGCCCGAATGATGGGGTCAGCTCCACTGGCAAGTTACCAGAGCTTAATTCATTCGAGAGGTGCTAGGCATGGGGTCTGGGCAGGGACTTTGCAGGCAGTTTATAGGTCATACTGCTACCAGTGAGGGGCGGTGCGCCTCTCAGAGGCGTTTGGGAGGACAGAGGGCCGGGCGCGAGCCATCCCCGAGTGAGAGAAGCCCGCTAGGTGGTAAACATGGTTTCGTTGTTTCTCACGGGCATGCACCCTCCACAAGCCCATGTGTGCAGACAGGCACACGCGGACAGACCCAGGGGCATGCATTTTAATATAGATGTATTTTTAAATATCCTACATTTTGGGGGGACATGACTTGCAACATTGGCCCGGTTCTCCCCCCTTCCCTCTATCCAGGGCGCTGCGAGTTTGCAGTCCTCCCGTTACAAAGTGGAGTGTGTTTATTCCCCCATCCCTTGAACCTGTGAGTTGCTCTGGCCAGCGGAATACAGTGGAAGTGGCCCGTGCTGGTTTGGATTCTGACCTTCTTGGACGTGGTGTCTACAAGAGAACAATCCTGGGCTGGTGGGCTGGAAGGCGATTGGCCAGGAGAGTCAGCAGAGCTCTTCCAGGGGAGATCCCCGGGGGGCAGCCCAGGTGAGGCAAGCCAGGGGACCACAGATGCGTCCGTGAGGCCTGCTCTGCCTGGCTTCGATCAGAGCTGCCCTTTGACCTGTAGAATGGTGAACAGTAATAAACGGCTATTAGATAAGCCGCTGCATTTTGGGGTAGTTTGTTGTAAATCAGTATCATGGCAATGGGTAATCAATACACTTAACCAGGCAATGGCTCGCACAGAGGCAAATGGCCACATGTTTGTGCGTCCTTACCGAACCCTCTCGGACCCCCGGTGGATGGTGTGGGCAGAGAACGGGGCCGGAGGAGTGGAGGGAGGCTGGATCTCAGCCCTGTGCTTGCTCTTCTAAGAAGAAATGTGTGGGGGGCGCCTGGGTGGCACAGTGGTTAAGCATCTGCCTTCGGCTCAGGGCGTGATCCCGGCGTTATGGGATCGAGCCCCACATCAGGCTCCTCCGCTATGAGCTTGCTTCTTCCTCTCCCACTCCCCCTGCTTGTGTTCCCTCTCTCGCTGGCTGACTCTATCTCTGTCAAATAAATAAATAAAATCTTTAAAAAAAAAAAAAAGAAGAAATGTGTGGAGTGTGTTGCCCTTGACTCCTGTCCTGCCGGCCCTGGGCCCATGTCGGCTTAATCTCTCTTCCTCTATGCAAGTAGTGTTGCTAGGATGACTGCTGCCCCCTTTGAGAGAAAGTACACATATGATAACCCTTCACACGCCCATGCATTTCAGAGAGACGAAAAATAGGCATTTTCCCTTACATCTTGACGTATAGTAATCACATTTAGGAAAGTTAACACTGACACGATACTGTTATCTTTTTTTTAATAAAGATTTTTATTTATTAGAGAGAGAGAGAGCACAAGCAGGGGAGAAGGGAAGAGGGAGAGGGAGAAGGAGACTCCCTGCTGAACAGGGAGACTGATGCAGGGCTCGGTCCCAGGACCCTGGGATCATGACCTGAGCCGAAGGCAGATGCTTAACCAACTGAGCCACCCAGGCGCCCCAATATTGTTATCTAACATACAGTCTCCATTCAAAGTTCACCGATTGCCTCAGTAAAGGCCTTTAAAGCATCCCAACCCCGTGCACCAAATAGTATCCAGAATCAGGGGTTGCATTTCCATGTCCTGTCCCCTTTAATCAGGGATAGTGTCTCAGGCCCCTGCTCTGTCTCCCCCTTTTGTCTCTTACAACACGGGTGCTATTGGGTCATTCAGGGAAGTTCTAGAGAATGGCCGCCATCTGGGTTTGCATGACCGTTTCCTCCGGATAACGTTTAGCGTTTGGGTGGCACGCTCAGCATCATTTAGGATTACAGAATGTGTGTCTTGACAGAGGTCAGGCTTTTCGACCACCAGCTCAGACATGACCCCTCCAAAGTGCCCTCCAGCGCCCACCCCCCAGGTCCCCAAGAGGATTTCTTCCTTTGAGTTCATTCAGTGGAGAGATGAGATTAATAAGAGACCAATGTCCAGAGGCAGAGTCCAGGAAAACTCCAGTTCCAACACTTACTCTGTGACCTTGGGTGCATTATTCAACCTCTCTGGGCCTCGCTTTCCTCAATTACATATATCAGAATAATAATAATAATAATAATAATAATAATCCCTACCTCTTATCTGAATTAACAAGGGGATGTACGGAATGCGTTTGGACAGTACCCGGAATAGAGTTTATAGCGGGGACTGATGCAGCTTCCCACGTGGTTTTGGCGCCCTGCCTTACAGAAGCGTGGGAGAATTGCGTGTCCTGCCCACTTGAAGGTGGGTGTACGGAACTAGCCGTGGCCAGTGACGTGTTTACAGAAATGATGGTGTCACTTTCTGGGCCAGAGTATTGGACAGCAGGTGTAAGACTCCCCAGAACTCTCTCTGGCACACTGAGCGGCAACTTTGGAGACGCTGGCTGCTTCCCTTGCCAGGGTCTTTTAGTACTAGTATAAGCAGCATCTCTTTCTCCCCCTGCCTCCATGCCAACCCACAATGACCAGCAGCATGCTCAGGTAATAAACCTGGGCCGTTTTAAGCCATCGAGATCGTGGGCTTCTTTGTCACTGCAGCAAAACCTGGCGTATCCTGACGAATACACTGGTACGTGACTGCTGGACATCAGCGTCATTATTATTCTTCATATTATCGTTAGTATTTCTTGTGTGCCTCTCGCTCCAAGCTTTCCTATCCCATTGTGATGATCTATTTAGATTCTAGCCCTCTCTTCTCACCCCTGATTATGAGTTTCTCGAGCACAGTCTTCATATTTTTCTGTCTCCGGGACCCTAAAATTCAAGCCCAGGGCTAGTCACAGACTTGGTGCTCTGTGTTTGGCAAACGATTGTTTAAATGTCACTGGAGAAATCCGAGTTTGTATGTAGCCTTCAACAGCTTGGCTTCGATTTCAGTGTTTTTAATTCTACAAACAATATTGTAGCACAACCATAAAAATAAAAAGCAAAAAAAAAAAAAAGTCATTTACAATCCCTCTAAATTGAAGGGCTTGTCCACGCTTCTCTCGTCTGTCCCCATGGACGTATGGGTTTTGTAGTGACATTTTCAGCCAGATAGCATTGTTTGCTTTTCCCCCACTTAAAATCCTACTGTCAGGGGTCATATTTCCATAGAATTTTTTTAAAAGATTTTATATCTTTATTTTGAGAGAGAGAGAGAGACCACGTAGGGGGAGGAGGAGAGGGAGAGGGAGAGAAAATCTCAAGCAGACTCTGAGCTGAGACTGGAGCCCAATGTGGGGCTCGATCCCAGGACTGAGAGATCATGACCTGAGCCAAAATCAAGAGTCGGACACTCAACCGACTGAGCCACCTAGGTGCCCCTGCATAGAATTTATGAGACCTTTATTCTAGAGTTTGCCTGTATTCCATGGGGTGGGTGAGCCCCCGTGGCTTACTTAGAAAGGCTTTGATTTTATGGCCATTTAAACATCTTCCAATACTTTGCTGGTTCAGCCAACGCTGAGTGAACGTCTTGTCCCTGGCGCTATTCCCTCTTCCCTGCTACAACCCCAGGAGGGAGGCACCTCAAGATCCATTCGGACCCCCCATTCGAGTACAACATTACGCTGCCCCCTCCACCACAATAAGAAAAATAAAACAGAGGGACTTAAGCCATTGCTTCGGTTGCTAAATGAGTGAATAATGGTATTAAAATAAGTTCTGCCACTTTTAAACTTGGCCTAAAGTTTTCCTTCTCATCCGATGAGTCATCTTCCTGTCTTTTGAGCCCTTCACGGAAACGGTCTTGGGATTTGCTTTTCCGTGCTCCCATTTGGAGCCACGGGGGCCTCCATGCCCCCAGATTAATGTAACGTTGGTTGCGCCTTTTAAAGTATCCAATTCTTTACTTTCTGAGACTGGGACTCGCGCTCTCTCCCCGCATTCGCGGTAGGCTTCTTTTCTTGGGACTCTTGGTCATGGAGAAACAAGCTCTGATCTTTTCAGGAGCATGATCTTAAGGGTAAATGCAAGTGTCCTGGGGGTGCCTGCCGCTCACTCGGCCCCCTCCTGCACTGCCTGCCGGGTGACGCGTCCAAATGGCGAATGGGCCACTTCATGGCTCCTTGCCCATCACCCCAGTGGTCGGTGCTGTGTCACGCCCTGGAAGCCGAGAGCAGAGCATGCCCCGGCCACTGTGAGTGCTCTGAGCACAGGGCCCGTGTCTGTCCTGCTTTTTACTGTGTCCCCAGCACCCAGCTCCTCGCCTGGCCTAGAGCAGAGGTTCAAGATAGATTGTGGAGTGGATCCTTGATGGATATGAGAAGGCTTCTGGAAAGAGGGGCCCTGGGTACTGAGTCTTGTCTGGTGGAGTCTAGGGAATGGGGCGGGAAGGAGGATGATGACAAAAAGGGATTGTCAGTAGGAGCTTTGTTCAGCCCACAGTAGAGATGTGTGTGTGTGTGTGTGTGTGTGTGTGTGTGTGTGTGTGTGTCTTGGCTGCAGTTCCACATGGGTTTGAATCGAGAGATCATTCATTCATTCATTCAGTACCTGTCAGCGGAGTGGCTAATATGTACTTGGCTTTATCCTAGGCGAACATTCCAGCCCCTGTGAGGCTGACGTTCTCGTGGGGGACGGACACTAAGGCAATAAAAATTCAGCATAGGTAAGTGAAATAAGTCAGTCAGAGAAAGACAAATACCATACGACTTCACTCGTATGTGGAATTTAAGAAACGAAGCTGGTGAACATAGGGGAAGGGAAGGAAAAATAGAATAAGATGAAAATTGAGAGGGAGGCAAACTGTAAGAGACGCTGAACTCTAGGAAGCACACTGAGGGTTGCTGGAGGGGGGTGGGGGATGGGGTCACTGGGTGATGACAGGCACTAAGGAGGGCACGTGGCGCGATGAGCCCTGGGTGTCACCTGCTACTGACGGATCACTAAACTCTACCTCTGAAATGAATAAAAAACATTCAGCATAGAGCATGTTGAGCGATGAAAGGTGCACCAAGAAAAGGAAGCAGTCCCCCGCCATGCTCCCACTCCTCACTTTGGTTTCTTCTTTGCATTTCAGTTTGTTAAAAGAATCATACAGGAAAGAAAAAGAATACATTTGCACTGGAAGGAAATCATACAATACAGAAATAGCATAGAGCCCACTCAAAGAAAACCCCTTCACCATCCCTGCTCCAGCCCACACTCTGCCCAAGCTTAGGTGTCTATGTTTCCAGACCTTTTTCTGGAAAGGTCTCTTCTCAAATATATGTATTTGAGCTTTTATTTTAATTCCAGTTCGTGGACATGCAGGGTTATGTTACTGCAATATTGTGATTCAACGCTTCCCTACGTCAGCCGGGGCTCATCACAAGTGCCCCCTTCAGCACCATCACCTCTTTCCCCACCCCCACCTCCCTCCCCTCTGGTCAATATCAGTTTGTTCTCTATTCTCTGTGCATTTGTATTGAATCTATCTATCTATCATCTATCTCTCATGTGTACCTACGTCCCTATTCTTCCAACACAAATGCGATTATGCCTAATGTATTGTTCTTCTTCTTTATTTTTAATGCGACAATATTGTGAGGACCTCCTTTCCGGACATACACACCCACCCCTTCCTTGGGAAATGCTGCAGAGGGTTTCAGAGCAGGGGCCTTCTGCTACTGATTTAACCAGTTCCCCACCGATGGACCTCCCGTGTGTTTTCAGCTTGCTGAGATCACGGATGATGATTGCTGTGGTAGTGAACACGTCGGCTGTGTCGCGGTGGGCACATGAGAGCATTTTGGTAGGCTGCTAAAAGGGGTATCTGTGGGTGCCAGCATAAGTGGGTCTTCCATTTTGATACATGCTGCAAAATGGTACTGCATTGCCACTCAGAGGAGCTGTTTGCCCAAACCTCACCCGCCCTGTGCCTCTTCATTTCCCTGTGGGTCGTGCTGCCAACTCATCCTTGTTCCTTACAGGTCAAGGTGGGAACAGCACTGCTAACAGGGACTGCAGGGTCCCCGTGGCTCAGGTGGGCTCATATATACCTCACAGAAGGTCAAAGTGGGAAAGCCCCCGTGAGACCATCCAGTCCAGCCTGCTTGCTGTAGGGATGGAGAAACCAAGTTCCAAACAGGACTTCCTCTGAATGCATAGCATGTTAAGGGCAGCCTGGGACTGGAACCTAGATCTCTTCTCTTTGCTCAGATTCCTCCTAGGACAAGCATCTAGGCAGGCTGTCCAGATTAATATTTTTGTAAGAAGCAGTTAGAGTATAATGATTGAGAGCATGGGCTCCAGAGTTAGATGGCCTGGAGTTAAATTCCAGTTGTCGGGGCGCCTGGGTGGCTCAGTCGTTAAGCGTCTGCCTTCAGCCCAGGGCGTGATCCCAGAGTCCTGGGATCGAGTCCCACATCAGGCTCCTCCGCTGGGAGCCTGCTTCTTCTTCTCCCACTCCCCCTGTTTGTGTTCCCTCTCTCGCTGGCTGTCTCTCTATCAAATAAATAAATAAAATCTTTAAAAAATAAATAAATAAATAAATTCCAGTTGTCATTTAGAGCTGTGCAACTCGGGGCAAGTTACTGAACTCCTCCGAACCTCAGTGTCCTCAGTGAAATGGGTCCAATGGGAGCACCTATCTTAGGGGCTATTGTGTTAGCTGAGTTCATACATGCAGATCCTATGTTGGGGGCAGGTAGATGCATACTGTAGGTTCTATTCACTGATCTTCCTCCTGGAAGGAAAATTCTGTTCATTCAACATTAATCCTCTTGGTACTTATACCATATCATGCACCATGCTGGAGTGCGGCTATCAGAAATAATGAGATCGTGAGAAAGGTCAGGAAGTGCCAAATCTAAGGTCATTGGTATTTACCCCTTGTTTTCTTCTAAGAGTTTTATAGTGTTAGCTCTTACATTGAGGTCTTTGATCCATTTTGAATTAATTTTTACATATGGTGTGAGGTAAGGGTCCAATTTCATTCTTTTGCATTGTGGCTATCTAGTTGTCCAACATCATTTGTTGAAAAGATTACTCTTTCCCCTTTGGATGGTCTTGGCACCCTTGTTAAAAATCAGTTGACCATAGATATGTTGGTATTTCTGGACTCTCAATTCTATTTCATTGATTTATATGTCTATCCTTGTGCCAGTACCATGCTGTCCAGATTGCTTTTGCTTTGTAGTAAGCTTGAAACAAGGAAATGTGAGTCTGCCTACTTAGTTCTTTTTCAAGACTGTTTTGGCTATCCATCTTGCTCTCTTGAAATTCTATATGAATTTTGGAATTGGTTCATCAACTTCTATAAAAAAGTCATCTGCGGTTCTGATGGGAATTGCATGGAATCTGTAGAAAAGTTTGGGGAATATTACCACCTTAGCAATGTTATGTCTTCCAATCCACGAATGTGGGATGTTCTCCCAATTATGTAGATCTTTAATTCCTTTCAATATATTTTGTAGTTTTCGATGCACAAGTCTTGCGTTTCTTTTGTTAAATTTATTTCTATTTTACTTTTTAGTGCTATTATTAATATAACTGTTTTTAAAATTTCATGTTCAGATTTTCATCGCAAGTGTATAGCAGCACAATTGATATTTATATGTTGATCTTGTCTCCCACGACCTTGCTGAACTTTGTTAGTTCTAAACTTTTTAGTGGATTCCTTAGGATTTTCTATGTGCAAGATCATGTCATCTGTAAATAGAGATAATTTTACTACTTTTTTTCTAGTCTGAATACATTTTTTGTTCTTTCTTTTCTTTCTTTCTTTCCTTCCTTCTTTCTTTCCTTCTTTCTTTCTTTCTTTCTTTCTTTCTTTCTTTCTTTCTTTCTTTCTTTCTTTCTTTCTCTCTCTCTCTCTCTCTCTCTCTTTCTTTCTTTCTTTCTTTCTTTCTCTCTTTCTTTCTTTCTTTCTTCTCTTTATTTCTCCTTTCCTTTCCTTTCCTTTCCTTTCCTTTCCTTTCCTTTCCTTTCCTTTCCTTTCCTTTCCTTCCTCTCCTCTCCTCTCCTCTCCTCTCCTCTCCTCTCCTCTCCTCTCCTCTCCTCTCCTCTCCTCTCCTCTCCTCTCCTCCCCTCTCCTTTCCTTTTTCTTGCCTAATTGCCCTGGCTAGAATCTCTAGTACAATATCGAGTAGAAGTGGTGAAAACACATGTCTTTGTTTTGTTCTTAATTTTAGGGGGAACATAACCAATCTTTCATCATTTTAAGTATGTTTTTAAGTATTGTGTTTTAACACCATTTTTAGATGTTAGCAGTGGAGTTTTTATAGATGTCCCTTAGCAGATTGAGGAAGTTTTCTTCTCTTCTTGAGTGTTTGTATCATGAAAGGATGTTGGATTTTGACAAATGCTTATTCTGGTTAATTGAGATGATTATGTGATTTTTCTTCTTTATTCTATTGATATAATGAATTAAATTAATTGATATTCAGATGCTGACCCAACCTTGCATTCCTGGGATAAATCCTACTTCATCATGCTGTACAATTCTTTTTATATGTTGCTGTGTTCAGTTTGCTAATATTTTTGTTGAGAAATTTTACATCTATATTCCTAAGAGATATTGGTTTGCAGGTTTCTTTTCTCGTGATGTTCTCTCTGCCTCTAGCCTTCTGAAGATCCCTCAGAGTTTGGATCAGCCATCCACGCTCCCACGCTTGGGCCAAATTATTGGCTACCTCCTGGGAAGGGCACCAAAGCACATCTTTACAAACATCTACACAAGTGCCTGGGGAATTAAGACCCACTGACACTGGCTGTGTGCTGAGCCTTTGTACGTGTATTCTCTCCTTTGACCTTCTCAACAAAATGTTGTGAGTGCTATCATTTATGCCCGTTGCACAGATGGGGAACTGTTCCTGGTAGATCTATGGGCTTGGCTTCCGCTAGAACAGATGCTTTTGTTGACATCTTGAATGTGCAATAGATTGCATGTTTATGTCCTCCTGCAGATCCGTATGTTGAAATTCTAACTCCCAAGGTGAGGATATTAGGAGTTGGGGCCTTTGGGAGGCACTCATGGGGGTGGAGCCCTCGGGAATGGGATTATAAAAGAGTTCTCAGAGAACTCCCTTGCCCCTTCTTTCATGTGAAGACACTATACAAGAACGGCTGTCAATGATCCAGGAAGCAGGCTCTTTCTGGGCACCGAATCCGCTGATGACTTGATCTCAGACTTCCAACGCCTAGAACTGTGAGAAATAAATTTCCAGGTCTATGGTGTTCGGTTGGAGCAGCCTGAATGGACTAGGACAAAATATATAGTCAGATTTAATTCACGTTCTTGTTTTTATTTCAAAGGGTAATGGAACAAATATCCCTACTCCCACTGCTCTGCTGTTGCTATTTTTCATATTTGCTTCCAGTTGGCTTTTCCTCAAAGAAATAAGGCATTAGAAATTCAACTAAAGCCCATTTAACCACCTCTCCCCAACTCCACAGAGACCACGACTCACCCTAGTTTTGGTGGTTAATCTTTTAGAGAGACCAATTTAGTACTTCTTTATGTGTAAACATGTATCTGAAAATTACATATACCTTTTTGCACATATGTTTTTAATATTTTTATTTCAAACACTCAATTATTTACATAGCAGCATGAATTTGGAGTTTTTAGGCCATTCTTTATTTTACAGAAATGGGATCATTTTATACATGCTTTCCTGCTTTTTCCTTTCCTTATTCATCATCATCTTAAGGAAATCTCTCTAATTCTGGCGTGGCTCTAATTCATTCTTTTTAATGGCTGCACAGCAGGGATATTATCCATCCGTTAGCCTTTTGATGGGCATCTAGTGTCCTGTCACAGTGACCAATTGCGTGACAAGCACATACGTATTCTTAGGTAACAGTGTTTTTATTTTTGTAAGATACATTTCCAGGAGAGAGAGTCCCAGGTCAAAGAGTATATATATATATATATATATATATATATTTATATATTTTTTAATTAAAATGACTGTTTCTCAAATGCACCCTAAAAAGCCTCAAATAATTCCTATTTCTTTTGGATTTGAAGAAGAATAACCACTTCCCCACCTCTTCCCTGGCAGCAGATATCACCTCCCTTAAAATTTTTGCAAGTTTGACGATTGAAAAATATCTCATGGTTATTTCCATTTGCGTAGCCCTACGTTTGAGCATTTTTTCATATGTATATTAACCTTTTGGATTTGCTTTTCTGTGTTTGCTTATTCATGTCCTTATCCCCATTTAATATTAAAAAATCATTTCTTCTCTTTTTAACGGCTTAGTATATTATTATTAGTAGTAGTATATTGTAAATACTAAGCCTCTGTGCTCTGGATTGCAAATATTTCCCTATATCGATTACTTGTCTAAATTGATCATGTTATCTGAGCCAGAAGTAAGTTTTAATTTGTGTAAGATCAAAACATTTTTGAAGATAAAAATTTATTTATTTTTTTTTTTGGCTTTGGGGTTTTTCAATTTAAGAAAATCACCTGTATTTATGTTTGCAGTGGTTAAAAAGCCCAAATGAGTCGTGTACTGCTGGGTTTGTAAGGTAAAGCTGTTAATAGTTACCAATCCACTTTGATGTGTTGGGGTCAATTCAAAAATAATAAGAATAACACTAATCATAGTGTTGGTTAATATTTACCCGGGCCTTACCATATTTATCAGGTTCCGTAGAATCATACATGCATTATTTCACTGACCCTCAAAACACTCTGGGAGGTGGGTGCCATTTTTATTTCCAACTTAGACATAAAGAAACTGAGGCACAGAGAAGTTAAGTATCTTTCCCAAGATTACACAGCAGGTACATGGCAGAGCTGGCTTCTGGATCCTTGCCCCCCTACTCTGGGGCCCATGCTCATGACCCCTGGGCACGTTGCTACAGAGGGAAGTAGGGTTTGCACAGGATCAGAAACAGCCTCTGGTAGAAAACAGGTCTGCGGAGGGCACAGGTAGTCAGAGGATGGCCAGTGTGGAGTCATCAAGAAGCCTGTCCTTACCGAGGAGGCAAGCTGTACCTAGGACAGGTACCTCTAAGCCCAGATGGGCCCTTACCCCATGCCATGGGCCACAGAGGCAAGAGGGGTAGTTGGGGGCACTCCATCTGAGGCCTGGACATATGTCCATACAACTCAATGGCCCAGTGGTAGCTGTTGGCTGGGTCGCTAGCCACCCACACTGAATTTGCTTGTGCTGGTTAATGTCACGTGTCAGCTTGAATGGGGTAATGGGGTGGCCAGATATTTGGCCATAAGTGATTCTGGGTATTTCTATGAGGATTTATTTACTTATTTATTTATTTATTTGTTTGTTTGTTTATTTATTTATTTATTAAATGACATGAACATTGTCATTGGTAGAGTAAAGCAGATTGCCCTCTAGAATGTGGGTGGGCCACGTTCAATCAGCTGAAGGCCTGAACAGAACAAAAAGGCAGACCATTCCCCAAGGAAGGCATGATTCTCCAGCAGAATACCTAAGGACTTCATCTGGACCTGGGCTGCGCCTGGTGGTCCACACTGCAGATCCGGTCTCTCGGTCCCCATCATCATATGAGCTGATTCCTTATGATCAACTATTTTCTGCGTATGTACGCCTGTCCTTTTGGTCCTGTTCCTCTGGAGACCCTGACTGATAGACAGCGAGATTGAAAGTATTTGCCATGCTCCTTACACAGTATGCAGGGGAACAGTCTCTAGTTTGAAGGGGAGAGCATGTGCGAAGTCTTCTCTGCTGGGCAGAGGCTGCTGGTTTCGAGAGGCAAAGACTTTTTCTCTGGCAGCAGCATGAGAGATTCGGACTAGACGTGTGAAGAACTGCCAGAAGGTGAAAGGTGCTAAGGGGAAGGGTAAAAAAGGCGTTCTGTTTCCTTGAGGACATGGCATTGAGACAAAAGGGCAGAAGAAAGCTTTCCAGAGCTTTTCTGGGTGTTCAAGAAGGACCCAGAAGGCACAGTTGTTGCCCAAACTGTGGCCCTCTAGAAAGGACCATGTTTTCATCCCAATGGTCAAGACTGAACACTTCCACTAGATTCCAGAGATGCTGAGCGGTTCCCAGGGTATGATTGTGTGAGATCACCAGGCTTGGGTGGGCCTCCTGGAGCAGACCCTTCCTTAGTCTTCAGCTGCTGTGGACACTGGGATGGACATGGGGCTGCAGAGGGCCTCTGTCTTTTGTCTCTGATATCAACCCTCTGGGAGAGCTTCGAGACTCTCAGGACAGGGACAAGGGAGGGAAGGGATTATCTGCTTCTCGAGTGTTCCCGGCCCAGGATAGGTGCTTTTCCTTCAGCGAGGCTGTTAATCCTCACGTCCTCTTTGAGGTAGGTGCTGCTGTCCCTATTTAAAAAACATACATTTGGGGCACCTGGGTGGCTCAGTGGGTTAAGCCTTCGATTCTTGATTTCAGCTCCAGTCACGATCTCAGGGTCGTGAGATAGAGCCCCATGGCGGGCTCTGCACTCAATGGGGAGTCTGCTTCTTTCTCTTCTCTCTCTCTCTTTCTCTCTCCCGCTGCCTCGCCCCCTCCCTCCCCTCCACTCACGCACTCTCTTTCACCAAAATAAATAAAGCTTTAAAAAACCCCAACATTTGTGTTGTTATTATTGCAAATTTACTGCTATTCTTTGGAAGATGGTCAAACAACAGAAAGGCATATCAAGTGAAAGGTGAAATCCCCCGTCCGTTCCCCCCTATCTTCCCATCCTTGACAATGCAGAAGCATCCTTTTAAACTTTGTGTAATACAGGGACAAGCACACACACGTCGGGGTTAACACATTTTTTGGTACAATCTATCTCACACAAACTTCACCATCTTTGCCATTTTTAAGTGTGCAGTTCAGCGGCATTAAGGACGTTCACACTGTTGTGCGACCATCCCTGCCACCACCCATTTCCAGAACTTTTTCATCTTCCCAGACTGAAGCTCCGTCCCCATGGCACACGCCCCTCCCCCCACCCCCGGCGACGAGTCTTCTACTTTCTGTCTCTAGAAGAGAGATCTGACTCCTCCAAAAACCTCGCCTAAGAGGCATCACATGGTATCTGTCCTTGTGGCTGGCTCGTCTCACCGACTATCCTGTCCTGCACGTTCATCCATGGCGTGGCAGGTGTCAGGGCCACCTTCCTTCTGAAGGCTGAAGGCTTTCCCTTGGATGGACCGATGGCATTTTATTTATCGGCTCATCTGTGGGTGGACACGTGGGTGGCTTCTCTGCTTTGGCTACTGTGAGTCACGCTGCCATGAGCGAGGGTCTACAGCTGTCTGCTCAAACCCCTGCTTTCAAGTCTCTTGGGCATATACCCGGGAGAGCAACTGATGAATCATATGGCAGTTCGACGTTTCATTTTGGGGGGAACTACCATTTTCCACGGCGGCGGCACAATTTTACACACCCGTGATCAGTGCCCGAATGTTCTAATTTCTCCACATCCTTGCTAACTCCTGCTCCTCCTGTTCCTCCTGCTGCTCCTGCTCCTGCTTGTCTTCCTGTTCCTCCTCTTTCTCCTCCTGCTCCCCTCCTGCTCCTCCTCCTGCTCCTCCTCCTCCTGTTCCTCCTCCTCCTCCTCCCCTTCTGCTCCTCCTCCTCCTGCTCCTCCTCCTGCTCCTCCTCCTCCTGTTCCTCCTCCTGCTCCTCCTCCCCTTCTGCTCCTCCTCCTGCTCCTCCTGCTCCTCATCCTCCTGTTCCTCTTTCTGCTCCTCCTCCCCTTCTGCTCCTCCTCCTGTTCCTCCTCCTGCTCCTCCTCCCCTTCTGCTCCTCCTCCTGCTCCTCATCCTCCTGTTCCTCCTTCTGCTCCTCCTCCCCTTCTGCTCCTCCTCCTCCTGCTCCTCCCCCTGCTCCTCCTCCCCTCCTGCTCCTCCTCCTGTTCCTCCTCCTCCTCCTGTTCCTCCTCCTGCTCCTCCTCCCCTCCTGCTCCTCCTCCCCTTCTGCTCCTCCTCCTGCTCCTCCTGCTCCTCATCCTCCTGTTCCTCCTTCTGCTCCTCCTCCCCTCCTGCTCCTCCTCCCCTCCTGCTCCTCCCCCTCCTGCTCCTCCTCCTGTTCCTCCTCCTCCTCCTGCTCCTCCTCCTCCTGCTCCTCCTCCTGCTCCTCCTCCCCCTCCTGCTCCTCCTCCTCCTGCTCCCCCTCCTCCTCTTGCTCCTCCTGCTCCTCCTCCTCCCCTGCTCCCCCTCGTGCTCCTCCTCCTCTTTTTGGATGATAGCCACCCTACTGGGTGTGAAGCGATACTGCATTATGGAACATATAAGGTTTTGATTTCATAAAAGTGATATCTCACAATGCAAATCAGTCATCACAGTTTCCCTTAAAAACAGCATGGCACCTTTTATGGGGCACCTACCAGCCGCTTCTTTCGTGGTCACTATTCTTACGTCACAGATGAAAAACCAGAGTCTGGTGACTTCAGAGAGGACGGCGGATGCCTCTGGGAAAGGGCTGCAGAAGCCTCCCGGTGCAGCTACGGGGGCTGCACGCGAACGGCGCCGGCGGAGTGCCCTGGAACAGCCACTCTCCCAAGGCTTCTGTGCCTCAGGGATGGGACACTTCGTCCCTGCTCCGTGACGACCGGGGCCTCGGAAGGACGACTCGAAGGCTGCTATATTTTCTACTGCTATGGTAACACATGATCACAAACTGCAAGGTTTAAAATCACACGCATTTACGATCTTACCGTTCTTACAGGTCGGAAGTCCCCTGGGCGAGGCTGGATCCGTGCTTACAGTGTCACGAGGCTGAAATCCAGGGACCCGCAGTGCTGTCCGTGATCGTCTTGGGAGACCGCAGGGGAGAGTCTATTTTCTTGCTTAACCAGGTCGTTGGCAGAATTCAGTTCCCTGCGATTCCAGGACGGCGGTCCCCTTTCCCTGCTGGGCTCCTCAGCTTCCAGGGCCAGCCTGCATTCCTTGGCTCGTAGCTCTGTTCCTGTGTTTCCAGAGCCAGCCCCATGCTTGCACTCTCTCCTGCCTCTTCCCCTGCTGTCTCTCTCTGCCCTCTCTCTGGCCATGGGGGAAAGTTCTTGGCTTGTACAGGCGCACGTGGTCGCAGCGGGCCAGCCTGTGTAGTCCAGGCTGCCCTCCGTTTAAAGCTCGCGCCCTGAGCCCCACCTGCAGCCCTTCATGCCATGCGATGGAACGTCTTCACAGGTTCCAGGGATTAGCATGTGGAGCTCTTTGGGGGCCATCATTCTGCTGCGGAGCAGACTCATTGGAAGGCTCACTTACACGTGTCTGCTGGTGGATGTGGTCTGTTGGCAGAGACCTTCTGGGGGCAGTCAGCTGGGACCCCCCCCCCACCATGGTCCCCCAGGTGACCTGGGCTTCCTTACAGCATGGTGCCTGCGTCCCAAGGGTGAGTGAGGAGAGAGAGAACAGTGGGGGGGGGGGGCAGGGAAAGAGAGAGGGAGGAGAGGAGAGAAGGGAGGGAGAGAGAGACAGAGGAGCCATATCATTTTTGTGATCTCGTTGTAACAGCCACATGACATCACTTCTCTGTCCCCATCCTTTGATAGGAAGTGACAAGGTTCTTCAAAAGCACATGGGACTGAAAATATTTTGGAAAACCCGGTCTGCCAAACCCTCTTAGTTAGCAGTAGTAGCAATGACGGTAATAATAATAATGATAATAATAATAATAATACCGGTAGTGGTAGTATTTATTGAATTCTTACAAAGCGCTGGGTTGCATTCTAAGCATTTTCCCTGCATTATGTCATTTTAATCATCACAAGCACCCCGTGACATATACTCTCATCATTCACATTTACAGATGGAAACTGAAATGTGACTTCAGGAGAAACTGAGGCACAGATGGGGAACTCGAGAGAGCTCAGGCAATAGACAGGTTTGGGGACCGGACTTCCGAAGAGGTAGAATGGACGCTGGAAGCTGCGCTTGGGAAGTAGAGGGAAGAAAACCTGCTGGGAGGGTCTGGGGTGAGAGCACTGGGTCACCCTGGCGGCCCCACACTTGAGCCAGGCTTTGAAGGATGGCTAGGTCCACAGCAGTAGTGCTGGGGGGAAGGATGTTCTATGTTTGGGGCACAGGCTAAGCAGAGGCGTGGAGGCCAGCCGTCTGGTGGTGACAGGGGAGTGTGGGTTCTTTTGCCTGGAGGAGAGGGGGTTGATGGGATGTTGGGGAAAGGTGGGGAGGGCCTGAAGTCAGCTGGGACATGCAGATTTCTGCTGGAGACTGGGGAGCTATGGGAGGTGTGAGAGCAGGGAGGATGGCAGAAAAGGCTTTTCCATTCTGCAGGACTGAATTAGCGGAAGGGACAGCAGCTGCTTGGAGTTGGCTGGCCTGAAGTCTTGTCTTTATCTCCAAGCAACTCCCCTCTCCCCGCTATCTTCTCCTCTGTCTGGTTAAAGAAAAGAGCTTTAGACCCCTAGAGTTCCCCCACAGGGACCTGCTGAAGGCCAGCTGGGCAGTGGGCCAGTGGGGAAGGCACAGTGAGCAGGGCTGTTGAGATCCAACCTTGAGTTTCCTCCCTCCCCTGCTCAGCTGGGAGACACCTGCCTCGCTGTGCTCTGGGGATGGCAGCAGGGCTGGGTGTCCATCCAGGTACTGTGTGGTGCTCTCTCTCTGGGTCTCTGTCTTCCTTTATGGCTTTCATCCCTTTTTTTCTTCTGCCCCAAGTCTGAGCCCCTTTCACAGATGAAGAAACGGAGGCACTGAGAGAGACCACTTAAAGAAGTTGACTTCAGGGCTTTGGGGAAGTTAGTGTACAGAATTCATTTTCCTTACCTGCAAAATAGGGTTAAGTCAGAGTTGGAATAAGGATCAGACGAGACCATGCAGCTAAAGCATCTAGCAGATCATGTTCAATAACCAAGCCGGCTGGACTCCTCTTGCACCCTTGGGTCAAGGGCAGAAAGAGCGGCAGCCCCTCGGTCAGCGGAGGACAGGGTGGTGGGAAGAGTCTTGTTGGAGCATCAGTGATGGCCTTACCCTCTTTCCCCAAACCTCACCCCCAGGTTAAGAACCTTAGCACCGGAAGTGGCCTTTAGGCCCCTCACTGCCCCCTCCCCTTTCTCTCTTTGGGGGCTGCCTTTTCCCTCTTCCACGTGATTCTGCTTGGACAGCCAATCAAAGATCCTGCCTTGCTGACTCAAGGCAGGTCACGTCACTCCAGCTGGCCAATCAGGAGACCTCACCTGCCTGGAAGCAGTGATTGGTCCAGAACTGGGCATGTGATTCAAGAAGGACCAGTCAGATTTCCTTTGCGGGAGTTGGTGAATGGCACTGGGAGAGAGGGTTTTCCTAAATCAGAAGCTGAAGCTGGAGAGAGGACGTGCTGCCGGTCGTTTGGAACAAACCTGCTTGATATTTTAACGGACACAGAGGCGAGCAGAACTGAGACCTGCAGAGAGAGACAGGTTCTTGAGGACGTGAAACTTCTGGATCCAGCTGTGCCTGAAGGTGGGATTGGGCTCTCAGTTCAGTGAGCCCGTAAATGCTCTTTTTCGCTTGAGCCAGTTTGAATTGTGTTCTGGGACTCAGCCCAAAGAGTTCTGCCTAACCTGGTGTCGCACTTGCTGCCGCTTTCCCACCATCCGTCTGCCCATCCTCTCCTGGCCATCTCCCTGCCTAACCTTGCTCCTCACCATAGTTCAGGCTTTTAATCTACTTCTCTCCAGGGGTCGCCTTGTGTGTGTGTGTGGGGGGGGGGAGATTGGGGGGAAAGAGGTGGGGAGGGAAAGGGAGGCACAGTGGGGAAGCAAAGACGTGCCGTTCCAGGCAAGGGAGCCTGAGAACGGAGGCTCTGACCGCAGGGACCGCACGGATTCCCACAGCTGCTTAGCGGACGGGCCACGCTGATGCCTATTGTCCTCCGCTGGGTCCCCGTGGTGTCCCTGTCCTTAGCCTATTTATTTTAGAGAGGAGGAACGCTGAAGCAGACAGGGCAAGTGACTCGGTCAAGGTCACACAGCTAGGAAGTGGCAGAACCGGGGCTAGAATATGGGTCTTTTAGCTTTAAACTTCATCCTCTCGAAATCTCAGATGTCAGAAGGGAAAGGCCCTCACCCAGGCTTCCAGATATGCAGATAAGAAAACCCGGGGCCCAGATGGGAGAGACGCGGGGTCCTTTTCTCCCCCGGAGAGTGGGGGATTGGGAGATGCAGGGCCCAGGTGCACGCGCGTGCACACAGGGCACACCCTTCTCAGGGGTGTGCTCAGAGGTGACTAAAACCGTTCCGGGCGGTGGGGCTGGGTAAAGCCGAGGCCGATTAGGGGCATCAACAACAGCTCCTTAAGAAGGTATTTAGGGGCGCCTGGGTAGCGCAGTCCTAAAGCATCTGCCTTCGGCTTGGGGCGTGATCCCGGCGTTCTGGGATTGAGCCCCACATCAGGTTCTTCCGCTGGGAGCCTGCTTCTTCCTCTCCCACTCCCCCTGCTTGTGTGTTCCCTTTCTCGCTGGCTGTCTCTCTGTCACATAAATAAATTTTTAAAAAAATCTTAAAAAAAAAAAAAGGTATTTAAAACAATAAAATGGTGCCGCGTGGCTTCCCATGCAAAGCGCGGCCTCCTTGCCTGCTCCCCAGAGCCGCCCGGCTCCCTGACCACAGCCCGATCTCTGAATAATGCGCGTCTGCCACGATTTCCCGATTGGTCGGTTTTTGACGTTATCTATTGACTTTCTGCTGTGATAGATGAGGATTCCCCTCGCACTCGCACCGCCTCCGCTCACCACGGCCTCCCCTTATTCATGCTCAGAGCTTCCGCTAGTTCCCTTTCCGACTTTGAGGACTCTACCTCCCCCTGTTTTTTGGTCCCCCAATGCTGGGCCATACCTCCTGCGCTCCCAAAGCCCTTCTTGGTTAGGCGAGGCTCCCCTGCAGCTCCACGGACACCCCCTCCTGATGTTCCAAGCTCATGTCTGCAGGGACCCGTGGGTCACAGATGTCATAGGATCCTGGGTCTTGGGGTCCTTTTCCTATCACTCCGGTCTTCCTCTTGCGTTCTTTCCCTTGGTCCCAGCTCTGCCATAGTCCCCTGCGAGGAGTGGGGGTGTCAGCCTAGCCAGGAGTCCTGCAGCCTTCCTGGGGACATTCAGCTTCTTGGGGTCCTGTGCCTCCCCTATCAGCACTTAGAAACAAATGAGGGTTTGCAGGGGGCTTTCTCTGATTATGAAATTATCTGGCTTCATTATGTCAGTAGAAAAAGAGAGAACCAAAACACACCCAGGACAGACGGGTGAACGACAAGTGTCAGAAGCCAGAGCCTGGACCTGCTCTCTGAGTTTGGCAACTGCTTAGCACCCACCCCTTACCTTTAAAATATGAACAATGGGCCTTTTGTGGGGGTTGTTGCTTCTGCTGGGCCCTTCTGAGTCACTGCATATTTTTATGTGTTCAGTAATATACAGGGTGAGTCATTCTCCAGCTTGGGGGTATTTTGGGACTTGTGTTGTTTTCCTTACAATTGCAGAAAAATCAAATATTACAGAGGTGATAAAAAATACAGCAAATTCATATGACCCAACTCAGTGTGTGTACAATCCCGGGGCTGGGAAGGAAGCTGTGGCATGAAGTCATTGCGAAGGGTTCTTTGCGGGGGGGGGGGGGGGGGGGGTAAGATTGAACACCAAGCATGACCCCTTTTTGCTGAAGTCAGATAAGAAGCTGAGTATGATATCCTAAGAAATCTTGTGCCAAAGACAGAAGGTGCCAGCCTCTTGATTCAGTCCCTGAGGGTCTAGGGCGGAAGGAAACGTTCTCTCAGTGCGAGCTGTGCCTTCAAAATTCTCTAGTTTTTAGACTGGGGTGTTGGGGGTGGGCGGGGTTGGCTGGAGGGGGAGTGGGGGGCTGGAACTAAGGTTCTGCTTCCTCCAACGGGCCAAGGCTTCAACTTGCAGTGTGCCTTGAGGGAGCCCTCTTCTGTCAAAGGACAGGAAACGATGCTAAGTGGACCCACTGGCCTCTGCAATAGTGGAGAAACGGAGTCACAGTGTAGGAGGCTCCTGAGAGGTGTCATGGGGCCAGCACCTGACACAGGGATAAGCATCACCTCCCTCCTCCTGCATGTCTTTCCTGCTGCCATCCCACCTCTTTCGTGCCACTGACCTTAAAGAAGTCACTTGCCGGGGCGCCTGGGTGGCACAGTGGTTAAGCGTCTGCCTCTGGCTCAGGGCGTGATCCCGGCGTTATGGGATCGAGCCCCGCGTCAGGCTCCTCCGCTGGGAGTCTGCTTCTTCCTCTCCCACTCCCCCTGCTTGTGTTCCCTCTCTCGCTGGCTGTCTCTATCTCTGTCGAATAAATAAATAAAATTAAAAAAAAAAAAAAAAGAAGTCACTTCCCCTCTGTGGGCCTCAGTCTCCCCATCTGTAACCTCGGACTTAGATAATTAGTAAAGGCTGATTCCGCCCAGACGCTCTGCTTCTCCGAGGGGCGTCTGCTTATCAGGCTCTGGACCACCGAGGTCAGGGCCCCCGTCCTTTGGGAGTACGAGTCTGCAGGGCGCCGGGGGCAGGTCCTAGGGAGCCAGGTGTGGCCCAGGTACCAGGGGTTCCAGCATTAATTGCATTCTGAGCACATGTGTACCTCTCCGAGCTGCGGGGCCTGTCTCTTTCTATTAGTTTAACAAGCCCTGGTATTAATGAGATTGCTCTATAATTGAACCTTTTCACGGGTCCCTCGGTAATGAAATTATGCTAATTTGCATTCAGCACCACCAGGCATCCATCACAGGGGATCAGCCGGGAGCGGCCGGTGAGGCGGCGGGAAGGCACCGCTAATTATCACCGAAATGAACAAACCCGCAGTATTATTATTTCATCTTCTGCCCCTTCCCTTCCTCGCTGCCCACCTCCCCGGCCCCATCCATATTTTTGTCTTCTCACCCACGTGACCGCCCGGCCTGGTGGGGTGGGCGGGAGGGGGCGCCCGGGAGGACGCCGCGTCTCCACTGTGTGGCAGCATGGGCCCGGGAACGGCGGCTCCCGCTGCTGCCTGGGGGTGTGTGTGTGTGTGTGTGTGTGTGTGTGTGTGTCTGTGTGTGTGTGTCTGTGTGTGCGCGCCCGCGCTCGCGCACGTGCGTGGCCGAGCACGCTGCTTCTCCGCGCGTGTGGTGCTCAAGACTGGGTGTGCAAGCACGTCTGCATTGGTGCGCAGGGCTGGTGGGGCTGAGCCCGTGGGTGTGCGTTTTTGTGCTGTCTAGTGAATGCCTCTCTGTGTAGGTCTGTCTGCTTGTGGAGTGTGCGCGCCTGTGTCAGTCTTGTGGCCGGGGTGAGGGTGTATGTCTTTGATGTCTGGCTAAGGACGTGCGTCTGAGTCCCTAGGTGTGTCTCTTTGCTTATGAGTGTACATATCAGAACGGGGACTTCCGCAAAAATCTGTGTGTGAGCATGCGGTATAGACATCAGTACGTTTGTGCATGGGTCCGGGTGTAGCAGTGCGTGTCTGTAGGTGTGTGTCTGGGATGTGCGTGGTGTATCTCTAGTGTGCTGGCTGCATGCATCAGTGTGAGTGGGGCCGCCAGGTGTGTCTCTCTGTGTCTGTGCCAGTGTGTGAATTTCCGGGACTGTCTAGCGGTGTGGGAACGTGGGCATACGTGCCTGGCCACGTGTCTGGGAACTTCCAGCTTTCCTGGGAAACCCGGTGGCCTGGGAATGGTGGCTCATTGAAGGATGGGCACCGGAGTGGCTCACAATGAAGCCACAGGGAAACTAGGAGGAGGAGGGGACGACAGGATGCCTCTCCCCATTTTCCGGGTGCCAAGCATCAAGAATGGTTGAGACTGTCCCTCCTACATTGTTGGTGGGAATGCAAGTTGGTACAGCCACTCTGGAAAACAGTGTGGAGGTCCCTTAAAAAGTTAAAAATTGAGCTACCCTATGACCCAGCCATTGCACTACTGGGTGTTTACCCCAAAGAGACAGACGTAGTGAAGAGAAGGGCCATATGCACCCCAATGTTCATAGCAGCATTGTCCACAATAACTAAATTGTGGAAGGAACCGAGATGCCCTTCCACAGATGACTGGATTAAGAAGCTGTGGTCCATATATACAATGGAATATTACTCAGCTATCAAAACGAGTTCTCAACACTTGCTGCAACATGGACGGCACTGGAGGAGATAATGCTAAGTGAAATAAGTCAAGCAGAGAAAGACAATTATCATATGATTTCTCTCATCTATGGAACATAAGAACTGGGAAGATCGGTAGGGGAAGAAAGGGATAAAGAAAGGGGGGGTAATCAGAAGGGGTAATGAAACATGAGAGACTATGGACTATGAGAAACAAACTGAGGGCCTCAGAGGGGAGGGGGGGGAATGGGATAGACTGGTGATGGGTAGTAAGGAGGGCACGTGTTGCATGGTGCACTGGGTGTTATACACAACTAATGAATCATCGAACTTTACATCAAAAACCAGGGATGTACTGTATGGTGACTAACATAATATAATAAAAAAACATTAAAAAAAAAAAAAAAGAATGGTTGAGACTGATTTTCTGGCCAGGCCTCGTGGATGGTGGTTAGGAGGAGGAGTCTGATTTGATTTGGATTGATTCGTTGCTAACCCGAGTCTGTGCAGTAAGACTCATTCTGACTTCACTGTGAAATATGACTCCAGTGTCCCTCTGTGCCAGGCCGCGTGGCCCGTGCTTGGGAGCTAGTGGGCTGGGAGGGAAGGAGGACACTGAACCTCTCCCTGCCTGTCTACCAGGGCCGGACATGTTCAGCTGTGCCACCAAGGGGTCATCTACTTTGGCCGAGACTCTCCCCTCTCTGAGACTCAGTTTTCCCAGCTATAAAATGGGAATGAGGGAGACATTGACTAATGTGATTTCTGAGATCTTTCTAGCAATGGAATGCCACGGCTTTAAGAGATTATGAACTCTGTTTCTCAGCAGAGTGGTCTTACTGTGTGATGGATACAAGTCCAGGCTTTGGAGACCCTCACCTCTGACCTTGAGCAAGTTACTTAACTTTTCTGAGCCTCTTTTTTCTTTCCTTGAAAAAGATACAATATTTCCATCTGACATATTTGTGTTGAGACCAAATGAGATCAGTAACTGGCGTTCAACAACTAGCTTGATGAAAACAATTGTGTGTGTGTGTGTGTATCTGCATACGTATGTAAAATAAAATTTTATGAAGGACTGCAGCACACAATTCACAAATAATAATAGAGCATATGGTACCTTGTATTGTAAATTCCAGATAGACAATTGATTCTCCCAGGATGCTTTTGTTGGTTTTTACCAAACTCTCCCATGCATAAATAACCCATGCTTGCAATTGACAAGTGTAGTTCTGGAAAGCTGAAACAACTAAAATGTGTATCAAAACTTTACTCCTTTGTCAGTGTTATGAGTGACTTCTTGCTGCGATGAGTAACAGTTTTTGAATATTTGAAGAGTATGTCCTCGGTGTTTTGTGCTACTAGAAATATAGAGGCTGCAGATACGGTACGCTTTTAAATTTAATGTGCATTATCAACATTTTCTTCCTCAGTTCCTTAAGCTTAGACAATCAGCAAAAGGACAGATTGGCCCCTGCTTTGTAGTGTTTGCCGATTCCCATGGTATAAGTACTCCCACCATGGCCAATTTCAAGCTACCAACATGACTTGGGAAGCGATGCCCAGTGGCACACGTGTATAGTATTTCCACCATAAAGCTGCAACAGACGTAAATAACCTCAAAAGCACAGACAACAGTAAAATCATTCGAAGTGATAAATTCTGAGTATTAATTTGTTTTTAATTTACATGTAATATATATAATATAGTTTATATTTTAACATATTTAATTTCGTATACATTTTTCATTATAAATTATATTAATTTCATTGTAATCATGACTGTGTTTAACAATCTGCTCACATTTGGGGGGCAAAATTCAATAATTGACTCTTGGAAGCTAATGTGTGCCAGTTCCAGCACAAGACATGAATAAGATAAAATAATGCACAGATGGCTATATATTATTTATTTTAGTTTTTTAAGATTTATTTATTTTAGAGAGAGAGAAGGAGAGAACAGGGGAGGGGCAGAGGGAGAGGGAGAGAGGGAATCTCAAGCAGACTCCCTGCCGGGCATGGAGTTGACATGGGGCTCCCTCTCACCACCCAGGAGATCGTGACATGAGCCAAAACGAAGAGTCGGGTGCTCAGCCTGAGCCACCCAGGCGCCCCCAGATGACTGTATTTTACTCTCTCTCTGTAGCAGCTTATACCCCTGGGGTGCATGTGTGTTTGATCAATGCTTCTAAAACTTGGAGATGACATTTCAGATACTGGAATGCATAGCTCTGAAGTCTACGACTTGATGAATTTTGACAAGAGTGTAACTAATACCCCAATCAAGACAGAACATCACCTCGGAAAATTTCCTGATGCCCCCTCCCCGTTAATCCCTTTTGCTCCCCCCCCCCCATAGGAGTCACAGTTTTCATTCTTAGCAACACAGATTGGTTTTGCCTGCTTCTGAACTTCATATAAATGCCATCACCTATATATGCAGTCTTTTGTTCTGGCTTTCTTGGCCCAGCATTTTGTTTGAATCCATGCATGTTTCATGACATTTTCTTGGCTTTACTTGCTACGTATCCCACAATATGTTTATAATTCACCTGTTAATGGACATTTAGATGGTTTCTGATTTGGGGCTATTATGACTGAAACGTCTATGAACATTCTTGTATATGGATTTTGGGGGCGTGTGTATCTTCATCTATCTTGGTTAAACACTCCCCTGGAGTGGAATTTCTTGGTTATGGGGTAGTGTATGCTTACTTCAGACATTCATCTAGAATGGTTGTACCGATTTACGCTCCCCACCAATAAGGTGTGACACTTCTAATTGTTTCAGATTTTTGCCAATATTTGATGTTGTCATTCTTTAATTTTAGCCGTTGTAATGGGTGTGTAGTGGTATCTCATTGTGCTTTTAGTTTGTATTTCCCTGTAAGTCAGTGATGTTAAGCATTTCTTTCTGTGCATATTGGCTATTCCTATATGATCTTTTGCAGAGTATCTATTCAAATCCCGAGTCTGTTATTTACGGAATTGTTTGTATTTTTATTATTGAGTTGTAGTTCTTTGTGTATCATGGCTACCAGTCCTTCATCAGGGATCCTTTCCAAATATTGTTTCCCAGTCCATGATTGCCTATTGATATTCTTAGTGATGCCTTTTGATGACCAGATTTTTTATGCGATGGAGTTTAAGTTATTATTCCTTTCTTCTAATGCTATTACTTTCTGGGTCTTTTCTAAGAAAACTTTGCCTACCCCAAGTTAGTGAAGATATTCTCCTATGCTTTCTTCTACATTTTTATAGTTTTGCTTTTACATTTAGGACCATGTTCTGAGTTTTTGTGTATGGTGTGAGGTAGGGTTTGAAGTTTGGTTTATCCTATATGTTTATCCAATTGTCTCAGCACTATTTGTTGAAAACATTTTCCTTTCTTCATTGAGTTGCCTTGATAACTTTATTAAGAATCAAAGGATGGTATATCTGTGAGTCCATTTCTGTGCTCTCTAGTCTGTTCTATTGATCTATTTGGATATGCTTTTCATGACCATATTGTCTTGATTATTGCAGATTTATAGTAAACCTTGAAATAGTATGAGTTTCTCAATTTTGATCCTTTTTCCTCAAGGTCGTTTAGGCCACTCGAGGTCTTTTGAATTTCCATTTAATTTCTGAATCAACTCATGCATTTATACAAAAATAAACTGCCTATAATTTTGATTGCTATCATGTTGGATCTTTGCATTAATTTGGAGATGACAGACATCTGATCAATATTGATTTTTCCACACCAGAACGTGCTGTATCTCTCCATTTATTTAGGTCTCCTTTCATTTCTCTCAACAATTTTGCTTTTTTCATTTCAGAGTTTTTGTCCATATTTTGTTACATTTATTTCTAATTGTATCATGTTTTTACATTATTGCAAAAATACGATTTAAAATTTTTATTTTACAACTGCAGTGTTTTATTTGCTACTATATAAAAATATAATTGGTTTTTATATATTGATCTACATCTTCAGCCTTACTAAATTCCCTTATCCCTTCTTTTTTTTTTTTAAAGGAACTATTTTTTTTTTAAAAGATTTTATTTATTCATTCGACAGAGAGAGAGACAGCCAGCGAGAGAGGGAACACAAGCAGGGGGTGTGGGAGAGGAAGAAGCAGGCTCATAACGGAGGAGCCTGATGTGGGGCTCGATCCCGTAACGCCGGAATCACGCCCTGAGCTGAAGGCAGACGCTTAACCGCTGTGCCACCCAGGCACCCCTCCCTTATCCCTTCTAATGGAGTTTTTCATAGCTTCCTCAGGATATCTCTATATGAACAATTATGCAATCTGTAAATAAGTGCGGCTTTTTGTTTCCAATATGTATGCTCTCCAATTCTTTTTCTTACCCTATTGCACTGACTAGGATCTCCAATAAAATGTCGAATAGAAAAACTGAGAGCAGACATATTTGCCTTATTCTTGATCTCAGGGACGAAGAATTCAATACTTCACTATTAAGTATGATGCATGTTGTAGAGTTTTTTCAATGTTTCCCTTTACCAGAGGACATTACTTCATTTTTGTAGTTTGCTAGTTTGCTGCAAAGCTCTTGAGTGTTATTAAATCTTGTCAAGTGCTTCTTGTGAATCTATGGTTTTTCTCCTTTATTTTGTTAATGTGGTATGCCTTTTAAATATTAAATCAATCTAGCAAACAGAGATAAGTCTTACTTTTTGGCCATGATGTATTGTTCTTTTAAAATATTGCTGAATTCCATTTGCTAGCATCTGTTAATTATTTCAGTGTATAAGAAGGAGAGTGTAATATTGCGTATTTTTCTTTTATTGTAATATCTGTGTCTGTGGGTTTTCTGGTGGCATCTTATTTTTTTAACTGTTAAAATATGCATAACATAAATTTCACCATTTTAACCATTTTGAAGCACACAATTCAGTGGCACTTTGTACATACACAAGGTTGTGTGACCATCACAATGATCCAGTTCCAAAGTATTTTAATTGCCCCCAAAGAAAATTCATATCCATTAAAGAGCCACTTCCTATGCCCTCCTGCCCCCTGGCCCCTGACAACCAGTAGTCTCTTTTACATCTCTAGGGATTTGCCTATTCTGGATATTTCATATAAATCAATTACACAACTCATGACATTTTGTGCCTCTCTTTTCCTACTTAGCATAACATTTTCAAAGTTCATCTATATTGTAGTGTGACTAAGTACTTCATTCTGTGTTATGGCTGAGTAATATCCATATTGTATGGATATCCAGTATTGTAGGAATATGCTCTATTTTGTTTATCCATTCATTAGTTAATGGACATTTGGCTATTTCTACACTTTGGCTATCATGAATAGCGCTGCTATGAACATACAGGTACAAGCTTTTGTATGAAAACCTGTTTTCGATCCTCTGAGTATATACTTAGGAATGAAATTTCTGCATCATATGGTTATTTGAGGTTTCACTTGCTGAGGAACTGCCCCGTGGCTTTCAAAGTGGCCCTCATTACGTTCTCACCAGTGATGTGTGAAGGCTCCGAATTCTTTACACCAACCCCACCACTTGTTATTGTCCAGTTACAAAAAAAATTCTAGTCAAGCTAGTAGATGTGCAGGGCTCTCTTTTGTGATTTTGATTTGCATTTTCCTTAGGCTAATGGCACTGAGCCTAACTTCATGTGATTATTGGTAATTTTCAGATCTTTGGAGAAATATCAAACATTGGAATTGGGCTGTTTATCTCTTGGTTGTTGAATTGTAAGATAATCGATATTGGAAACCAGATCCTTATCAGATATATAATTTGTAAATATTTTCTTTTATTTTGTAGGTTATCTTTTTCACTCTCTTTCTAGTGTTCTTTGATGCATTAAAGTGTCTTTTTTGTGGATTCTTTAGGGTTTTCCATATATAAGTTCATCTCATCTGTAGGTAGATATAGTTTTACTTCTTCTTTCCAATTTTGAACACTTCATTTCTTTTTCTTGCCTAATTGCACTGGCTAGAACTGTTTCAGTGTTGAATAGAAGTGGTGAAAGCAGAATCCTTATCTTGTTCCTTAGGGGAAAAGCTCTGTCTTTCACCATTGATTGTGATGTTGGCTGTGGGTTTTTCATAAATGCCATTTACCATGTTGAAGAAGTTCCCTTCTCATGCTAGTTTGTATCCTGAAAGTGTGTTGGAGTGTGTCAAATACTCTTTTCTGTATCATTCTATCAATAAGGTGCATTATATCCATTGTTTTTTAAAGATTGAATCATTCTTGCATTTCTGTGTTAAATTTCACATGGTCATGGTGTATAATCCTTTAAATGTACTGATGGGTTTCATTTGCTAGTGTTTTGTTAAGGATTTTTGCATCTATGTTCATAAGGTGTATTAGTCTACAGTTTCTTGGATTGTTTTTTCTAGCTTTCGTATCAGGGTAACACTGACTTCATAAAATGCATAAGGAAGTATTCCTTCTTCACATTTTTGAAAGAATTTAAGAAGATTTGTTATTAATTCTTCTTTGTTTTGTATACTTTACAAATAGTGAATCTATTTGGTGTTAGACTTTTCTTTGTCCAGAGATTCTAATTACTGATTCATTATCTTTATTTGTCATAAGTCTACTGAGATTTCTATTTCCTCTTGAGTCAGTTTAGATATTTTGTATGTTTCTAAAGATTTACACATTTCATCTAGATTTGTTGATATGCGATTATTCATAGCATCCTCTTTTAATTCTTTTTATTTCTGTAAGTCATAATTTCAGTAGTAATGTCCAATTTTCATTTTTAATCTAAATTATTTATATCTTTTCTCTCTTTTTTCTGTCATTCTAACTGAAAGTTTGTCAATTTTGTTATCTTTTCAAAGAACCAACTTTTGTTCTTACTGATTCTATTGCATTTTTATTTCCTATTTAATTTTGCTGACTCTAATTTTTATTATTTTCTTTCTTCAGCTAGCTCAGCATTGTGAGATTGAACCCCACATTGGGCTCATGAACTGGGTGTGTAGTTTGCTTAAGATTCTTTCTCCCTCTTCCCCCAACCCCTTAAAAAAAAGAAAAGAAAAGAAAATGTGGGCATTGAAACCTACACATTTCTCTCCAGGCTGCTTTTGCCACATCCCATAATTTTTTGTATGCTGTGTTTTTATTTTCACGCGTGTCGGGATATTTTCTAATCTCTCTGTGATTTACTCTTTGATTTATTAGTTATTTGAGTGTGTTGATTCACTGTGAGATGGTTGTGGGTTTTCCACTTCTCCTTTGTTACAGATTTGTTGTTTCATTCTTCTTAATGGATGGAGCTTTTTACTAATATATAATGGCCTTTTTTGTCTCATGTAAAAATTTTTGACTTGAAGTCTATTTTGTCTGATACTAGTTTAGTCATCTCAGCTCTTGTTTGGTTATTATTTGCATGATTTTCATCCTTTCACTTTCACCTATTTGAGCCTTTGATCTAAAATCAGTGTCATGTACACAGCATAGAGTTGGATCATGTTTTCTTAATTGATTATGTCAATCTCTTCTTTTTAATAGGAAGATTTAATCCATTTACATTTACAGTGATTACTGATAAGGAAGGACTTACTTCCACCAACTTGCTATTTGATTTTTGTGTGTTCCTCAATTCCTCCTTAATGCTTTCCTTCCTGTTTTTTTTTTTCTTAGTGTATACCTTTGATTTCCTTCTCATTGCCTTTTCTGTAAATTTTGCAGTTATTTTCTTAGTGGTTACCATGGGGATTGCGATTAACAGTCTAACTTGAACAGATACTGCCCCAGCTTCAATGGTGTACAAACCTCCGCTCTTACACAGCTCCATCACCTCCCTCCTGTACTCTATTATTGTCAGAAATATATCTTTATGCATCATGTGCCTGTTACCATAAATTTATAGCTATTGTTTTATACATTTATCTTTTAAGTCATATAGGAAAGAAAAAGAAAAAGAAGAAGCACGAGCTAAATATACAATAATATTGGCTTTTATATTTTCCTATGTAGTTACCTTTACTGGTGTTCTTTATTTTTTTCAAATGGCTTCAAGTTACTGTCTAGTGTCCTTTCATTTCAACCTGAAGAAATCCGTTTAGGATTTCTTGTAAGTCGGGTTTATAAATGACAAACTCCAGTAACTTTTGTTTATCTGAGAATATCTCAATTGCTATTTCATTTTTGAAAGGTACCCTTTGCCAGATAGAGAATTCTTGGTTGACAGGTTTTTTATTCTTCAGCACTTTAAATATGTTATCCCACTGCTTTCTAACCTCCATGGTTTCGGAAAGAAATCTGCTAATCTTGTCGAAGACTTTTGTATGTGATAAGTCCCTTCTTTCTTACTGCTTTCAAGTCTTTTAGTCTTTTGACAGTTTGATTATAATATGTGTTGGTGGATCTTTTGGAGTCTATCTTACTTGGGGTTTATTAAGATTCTCGGATGTGTAGATTCAGGTAGCGTCATCAAGTTTGAGAAGTTTTGGGCCATTATTTCTTCAAATGTTCTTCCTATTCCTTCCTTTCTTTCTTTTTCTGAAACCCCCATTATGTGTATGTTGGTGTGCTTGGTGGTGACCTACAGTAGTCTTAGTCCGTGTCATTTTTCTTCGTTCTTTTTCCTTTCTGCCCCGCAGACTGGATAATCTCAATAGACCGATCTTCAAGTTCACTGTGTTTTTCTTTTACCTGCTCAAACCTGTTGTTGAATCCCTCTAGTGAATTTTTCCTTTCAGTTGTACTTTTCAACTTCAGAATTTCTGTTTGGTTCCTTTTTTCAATAATTTTAATCTCTTTGTTGATATGTTAAAAATTATTCTCTTGGATTTCTTTAGCTCTTTGAGCATATTTAAGACAGTTGATTTAAAGTCTTTGTCTATTAAGGCCGTGTCTTTTCTTCCTCAGGGAGAAATTCTATGAATTTTTTCTTCTTTTTTTCTATCAATCAGCCAAACATTCTTGTTTCTTTGCACACATATTTTGTTGTTGTTGAAACTGGACATTTTGAACATTAAAATGCGTACCTCTGGAAATCAGTCCCTCCTGTTCTCTTGAGTTTATTGTTGCTGCTTGTGTTGTAGCTGTTTGTTTAGTAACTTTTCTAAACTATTTCTATAAAGATTATACTCCTTGTCCCCTGTGGTCCCTGAAATCTTTGTTCTGTGAGATTAGTAGTCAGGTAGTGATTTGACAAAGAGTTCCTTAAATGCCTGGAATAAACACACACACACACACACACACACACACACACACACACACACCCCAAACCAAACTTCTTCCTGTCTTCACAGATTGGCTCTGTGTGGGGGCATTTCTTCATACCCTGGTCAAGTCTTTTCCTCTCTCTCTGTTCATTTCTAACTCTGCTGTAGCTTTCACTTCAGGCTTCTATGGAGCTTAAACGTCAGCCAGAATTAAAAGCTTGGAGTCTTATCAGGTGTTTTCTAACATGCATCCAGCCCTGGACATATGTGTAACCTTCTAAATGCCCCAGTATAAAGCTTTTATTCCCCCATGTATATCTTCCCTCAACCTTTTTGTTCCCAGGCTGTTTGGTTTGTCTGCCATCTTCCCTGTTGGTATCCTTTGCCCTAGATGACTGCATGGAATGTATTTGCCTTTAAGTGTTTTTGATGGTGCCACCCTGAGAACGTTTTGAGTTGGACATAACAAAGGTGAGCCCTTGAACTGATTCCTCAGGGAGTCACAGGATAGGTCAACACACATAACAACAATTCTTTGAAAACATAGTCTGTATTTCCCTTTCTGGTACCAGAAAGCCACATCAGAATGTGGGCTGGTGTCCCCATGTCCACTGCTAAGTTGGTGACTGGGGGGTAGTAGGTTGGTAAGTGAAACTGCCATAATTTCTCTTATCAAAATTTAGCAATCTGCCTCTTCATTAAGCATTCCTCTGCTAAGTTTTGGATTTCAGAATTCTGAGAAAGTTGATTCTGGTGATTTTTGCCCCCTTAATTGTTGCTTTAGTGGAAGGATGGAATTTTGGAATTCCCTACTCCACCATTTTCAGTAACGTCACTCCTTTTATGTCTGGTTTTGATATTACAATAATCTTGACCTCATAAAACATGTGGAGAAGTTTTTCCTCTACCTATATATTCTGGCAGATTTTGTCTTATATTGGCATCCCCCCTCCCCCAAATGTTTAATAGCATTTTTCATTGACACCATCTAGGCTTAGAGTTTTCTTTGTGGGAAGGTTTTGGTAATGAATTTAATTTATTTAATAGGTAATAGGCTGTTCACATTTTTTCTATTTCATTTTGTGTCCATTTGGATGAGTTTTGTTTTAATTTTTTAATTATTTTTAAAAATGATTTTGTTTATTTGAGAGAGAGGGAGGGGAGAGAGAGAGAGAGAGAGAGAGAGAGAGAGAGAATGTGCATGAGCCAGGGGAGGGGCAGAGCAGCAGACTCCCTGCTGAGAAGGTAGTCCTATGTGGGACTTGACCCCAGAACTCTGGGATCATGACCTGAGCTGAAGGCAGATGCTTAACAAACTGAGCCACCAAGCACCTGGATGACTTTTGTTTTTAAAGAAATGTTTTCATTTCACGTAAGTTGTCAAATTTATTTTGTATGGTTGTTTATTCCCTTATTAGTCTTTTAATGTCAGTAGGATCTGTAGTAATGTTGCCTTTTCACTCTTGATATTAGTTCTTTCTGTTTTATCTTTTTTTTCCTTAATCATTCTTGCTAGATTTTATCAATTTTATTATTAATCTTTTCAAAGTGCCACCCTTTTGTTTTGCTTTATTATTTGTTTTCTATTTCACAAACTTCTCATTTCTATTATTTCCTACCTTCTACTTATTTGGAGCTTAATTTGCTCTTATCTACCTATCTTCTACATATGTTATAAACTCCACAAAATACTGTTATCATTTTCTCTCTGAATAGCCAATTGTCTGTTACAAAGCCAAAGAGAAGAAAAAAGTAATCTCTTGTAGTTATTCACATGTTTACCATTTCCAGTCCTCTTCATTTCTTTTTCCAGATCTGAGTTGCTGTCTTACTTAATTAGCCCTTAGCCTAAAGAATGTCTAAAAGCATTCCTTTGTGGGGTTTCTAGGGCTGCTGGCAATTAATTTTGTAAACTTTTGTTTTACCTAAAGATGTCTTCTCACCTTCGTTTTTAAAGGGTATTTTTGCTAGATATATAATTCTGGATTGTTACCCCCCCCCCCCCCCCGCCTTTCAGCATCTTAAAGACATCATTCTTTTTTTTTTCTCTCATCTCCATATTTTCTGATGAGATAATCCATCGTTTTTATATCATTATTCCCTTGTATATATTGCGTCTTTTTCTCTGACTAGTTTTTAGATACATCTTTTACTTTTTTTTTTTTTAGCATTTTTAAAAAAAGATTTTATTTATTTAGTTGACAGAGAGACAGCAAGAGAGGGAACACAAGCAAGGGGAGTGGGAGAGGGAGAAGCAGGCTTCCTGTCAAGCAGGGAGCCCGATGTGGGGCTCAATCCCAGGACCCTGGCATCATGACCTGAGCCGAAGGCAGATGTTTAATGGCTGAGCCACCCAGGTGCCCCCCCTTTTTTTTTAGCATTTTGACTATGAAATGCCTACAAGTGGTTTTTTTAAATATTTATCACAGTTATCTTGGTGTCTGATGAGCAACTTGGTCTCTCAGCGGATGCTTTTCATCAAATTATGGAAATATGCCTTCAAATATCTTTTTCCGCTTCCATTCTCTTTCTCTCATCCCTCTGGGACTCCAGTAGTACTTAGATCGTTTAATATTGTGCCACGGTTGCTGAGGCTTTGTAAATTTTTTGTCTTTTCTCCCTCTCTGTTCTTAGAATTGGGTAATTTCTACTGATCTGTCTTCAAGTTCACTGGCTTTTTCCTGGTACCTCCAATCCGATTTTAAGGCCATCTAGAAAATATTTTATTTCAGTGATGATGCTTGTCAGTTCCAGACTTTCCATTTGGTTCTTTTTTGTGCTTTGTATTTGAAAGTATCCATTTTTTCATTCACCATGTTCATGTTTGCCTTTAAAGTTCTTTAACATGTTCGTGAATGCTGTTTTAAAGTCCTCGGTTGTTAATTTCAACTTGTGAACTTCTCAAGTCTGTTTCTATTATCTCCTTTCCTCCTTGATATTGAGTAACCTCTTCTTGAGTTTTGTTGTTTGTTTGTTTTTGCATGTTTAGGAATTTTTTTTATCATATTCTAGATATTCTGGATATTTCTGTCTTCTTTTAAGTGGTGTTGATCTTTGTTCTGGCAGACAGGTTAATTACTGGTGAATTCTCTTGAGTCTACTGGGCTGGATTGTATTTTTTTTTGGAGAAGTAGGTTTATTAAGTTTTTGTCTTTAGTCTGAGGACATTACCCTCACTCTAGGTTATCGTCCTTTCTTTTAATGCATAAACTTTCTTTTTTTTCCTGTTAGTTGAATGCCTGAGGTGCTCAGTGAGGGTCTTTTCATTCTGACTGGACCAGAACTCCCTATATAGCATAACCTCTGTTATTCAGCAATCAACCTTCAGCAGCAGCTCCCAACTAACCTTGCGGAATCTTGCTCTGCATGTGCATAACACATCAATCGGCCAAAGATCTTCAGGGGATCCCAACAGAAATTTCTGGGCCCAGCTTTTAAGCAATCCCCTCTACTCTACTACCCTTCCTTGAAAACCTGGAGGAGTTCGGGCTGGTAAAGTGTCAAAGGGAAGAACGTGAGAAAAGACTTCTACAGTGTATTCCTTACTACTTTCCAGCTGTGTGGTCAGAGCAACTTGCTTAATTTCCCCTGCCTCAGTTTCATCATCTGCAAAATGGGGATAATAGCAGTTTCCAACCCATAGGGTTATATTGAGGATTAAATGAGGTAATAACATGTAAAGTGCTTCAAACAGTGCCTGCTATGTGGTGGGTTTATATAAGAATTATCTGCTATTTTTCCTCCTGGCTCCATTGAGTTGGTATGTGGCTTATTCCCAGGTTGGCAGCACTTGGAAGATGGGGCTTCATGGTGAGAGAGGGTCATTCTGTTCCCCTTTGCCAGAGGTCAGAAGGGTAATCACATTCTAGAAGAATCCTGTTGCATAGATGCATTCGTCCAAGGAACCAGCTAGGGGATTGCCTTTTAGAGAGAAATACCACCATTTGCAAATACCTTACTCACTGACACTGGTTCTGTGAAGCCCTCCACGATTTCATCAACCCAGGAATGACTTCAGATAGGTGGTGGCTACCCAGAGTGGAGAAGTGAGGAGTCTAGGTGCTTTGGGGTCCTTGGCAGCCACTGTTGCCTCGAGGGCTTCCTCTTCACGAGGGGCTACTGATGTCCAGCCCATTCCTTGTCCGGAGAGTCTTCTTTTAAAACCTAGAATATAATAAAGACAATAAAAGAATGCACTGCAAATAATTGACCTATCAAAGCAAAACAAAAGCTGTCAACTCCCCATCCCTTCTCAAGGGGATAGAGTAGGAGCTTCTGCTTGAATCCCATCTGGGTCACCTTCTTTTCCTGCTGAATGCACATTTTGCATCCACGTGGACAGGGCTTTGCTGGTGTGTGCTGTCCCCCTGTTCCCTGAAACGCACCCAAGAATCAGCTTCATTTCTTGCAGGACAACTTTAGAACGTTGTCTTTCCTGAAGCTGAAGTCAACAGACTCGGGGCCATTTCACCAGGGTTCTGCTAAATCTGCTCCAAGTTAGACCTCTGATTCCCTAGACCTCATTAACGAGGGGTCTGTATCTGCACCTTCGTCTGTTCCAACCTGTGCTCAGTCGAGCACTAGTTCCAAAGACTCCCGGTGGAGTTCTGTGATCAAAGAGGCTTGGGAGTTCAACGGAGTAAGACAGGGTTATGGATCGCAGGGATTATTTATGACAGGATTACGGTTACTCTGCTCGCTTGCCCTGTAACTCTCCAAAAGGCAGGAACTGGTGTTCTCCGGCATGTCCGTAGTTTCACTGAGCATCTTTCCATGGGATTAGTGTTCTGCCCAACCCACCTGGAAAAAGGCTGGATTTGAACACAACAGTAACAAGAACCATTTCCCTTTGGCAAAGTTGAATGTTGGCGGCTTCTGTGTGCATGTGAGTGCGTGTATTGCTCTTAAACCCTTTTATTTCCAATAAATGGTTCCCTGTTGGTTCCTAAAGTACTTTGAGGACAAAGAGCAGTTCGTTGTCTTCCTCTTATGCTTTTTATTCTGTAGCACTGGGGCCAGGCCTGCACACATAGGAGCGGATACAAACCTCATTTGGCAGAGAGAAAAAGGGTATCTGCAGCCTTGCTTTCGCTCATGCTTCCGACACTGTCGGCGTGCCAAGCTCTGGAGTGATTCCAGTCCAAAGGAAACAGAGAACTGGGAGGTCCTTGGAAGCCATGGCTTTCACTGTTTTCATTTTGGAAAATGGGGAAACTGAGGCCCAGAAAGAAGAAGCCGTTGCACCTGGCTGGGCAGAATCTTAGACCCTTTCAATGTTCAGAGAGAAGCCCATAGAAAAGCCCTTTTCAAATATGGCTACTCTTTAGCACCACCCTGGGAAATGTGAAACAAATCCTGGTGTCCAGGCTGCATCCTGGACCGATGAAACCAGAAGTTTCTGGTTTCTGGAGTAGGACTCATGTATCGGCTGTTTTAAAGTCTCCCCAGTGAATCCCATGTGGGGCTGAACTTGAGGCACAACCAGGAAACTCGAGGGCTCACAGAGGTGCTGGAGAGGGGGGATAGGGCAGGGGCTTCATCAAAGCATCTCTGCTGCTCTCCTATAACCTGTCACTCGAAGGAAAGCCCCCACCGCCCAGCACTTCTGGAAGTGAACCCCTCCAACCGCACAGACGGGGAAGGAGGGGACCTGCCCCAAAGTACAGCAAGCCCTTGACGTAACCAGGATTCGGACCCCATCTCCTGACGCCCAGCCCCGGTTCTTCAGCCACCCTGTGCCCTCCAATCCTTTTTAAATGATCCGACACCCTGTGAGTTGTCCTCCAAGGGTTCACATGTTTCCTCTTAATCCGGAGGCCCAGGCACCCTCTCCTGTGGACCGAATCTTTTGTTTCGGGTTCTGCAGATTAATCAAGGATGGCCGGTGGTCATGGGGGCATTTTGGGGATGGGGGGCCGGGAGTTGGAGGGGGGAGCCCCTGACATCAAATTAGCCTTCATTTTAAGTCTCGATGCAGCAATGATGACTTCTGAATAGCAGTGGTTGTTACCGAGGATGGTCGCCTAAGCGGTGCACATAATTATTATAATTACTGTGTGCCTAATGATGCCTAATAAGGAGCAACATCACAGCGAGGCGGGGGGCTGCTCAGCCTGGTGGTCTGGGCTCCGGAGGGGGGCGGCTGGGGCTCTGAGGCCTGTGTGCGGCTGCTTTCCAGGGACGCCAGGCTGCCTGTCTCCCGGCGACCTGGGGCTGCAGGGTGTGCAGGAAGAGAAAACTCCCAGCAAGAATGTGCTGGCATCAGCTCGGACACAATGAGTGTGGAAGAGACTCATCCGGAGCCGTCCTTCCTCAGCCTTCAACTTCAAGGTCTCAGGCTCCTGGTAATTCCAGGTCCTGGGGGACCCGGGTCCGGGAAGGCGGAAACGGATAATAGTCCGTGGACTGGACACATGGATGTGTTGGTGTGCGTATCTATAAAAAAAAAATCACTAATTCTTTATAGAGGGCTACGTGCCAAGCCCTCTATGTTTATATTTATCATCTCATTTAATTCTTGCCACAACCTCATTTCACAGATGGAAGAATTGAGGCCCCTCGGTCATCCCAAAGCACAGCACACCTGTACGTGGATTATCTCACCTGATCCCCACGACAGTCTCATCAGATAGGTATTATTATTATGGTTTTCTTATTTATATCTACTCTATAGATGGGAATCTGAGACGTGGGAAGGGAAAAGTGTTCGTTCCAGGTCAGACAGCTGTTACATGACAGAGCCAAGCTCTGAAGCCAGGCAGCCTAACGCCTGTTTTGCTTCCCTCATCAACACCTATTAAATCACTAGCAGATGCCAGGCACAGGTCAAAGCGGATGACATTCTATTTGGGGAAGACCAAACAAAAATCATATAAGCAGATGAATGTATAATACCGTCAGTAGCAGGATAGATAGCAAGACAGCAGGACGAGGGGATGGACGGGAAGGAGGGGGTAGAGAAGAAGGGATCTATTCTAAGGAGAATAGACAGTGAAGACCTCACTAATCATGTCAAATGTGAATCGAGGCTTGAATGTACTGAGAGGAGGAGCCGTGTAGATCTTTCCGGGAACAGTGGTCTAAGCAAGCGTCACAGCCAGTGCAAAGGCCCTGAGGCATGGCCACGTAAGCAGTGTTCAAAAAACAGCCAAGAGGCCACAGTGATGGAGCAGAGTCAGTGAAAGGGGGCTTGTTTCAAGAAGAGAGCAGAGGAGGGGTCAAGTGTCAGGTCCTGTAAGGCCTTACAGACCCAGTGAAGGACTTGGTTTTTTATTCTAAGTGCGAAGCTCCAAGAGGGTTTCGAACAGGGACAGAACTTGGTTGATTTGGTTGTGTTTGGTTCCTGTGTGTGGAGAAAGGAGTGTGAGGGCCCCAGAGATGGCTGTGGCTTCGGGCACGGGGAAGGCAGTGCAGTGGTGAGAAGTAGCTGGATCCCCTGCATATTTTGAAAGAGAGGCCAGTCTGCCCCCAGTTGGGGTGTGGGGTGAGAGAGAAAGAGAGAAGCATCCCTGACTCCTGAGTGTCTTGGTTTGGTTCAGGAGATCCTGAGAGCAGGATTCTGGTGTCCGGGCTTTATCTGAGAGGCTCTCCCTGGAAGCACCCACAGCGGAGAGAAGTGAGTCAGCGAGGCACTCGCTATAGGTGTAAACACAAAGAAGTGACCGTTGGGGGCGTCTCGAACTTATTCCTGCTGGGGACTTGGGGGAAAGAGGGTTTATTTGAATCAGCGGTCAGTTTCTTCTGTGTATTACAGTATTTCAAGCGTTACGGGACCCAGTCCTACCCCTTCATCTCCTTTTGTCTACACTGCTTTCCTGGTGCAGAGGTAGAGTCCAGCTGTTGGGGTGCAGTCTGTGTAGCCCTCAAAACGCAAAACATTGATTATCAGGCCTTTTATGGGAAAAGCTTGCCAACTTCAGATTTAGATGCAGAGAGCAAAACCATCATCGAACTCAGATTCGGGGACTCCTTTGGAATGAAGACGCAGGGACTAAGGCGCTCGGAGGACCAGTGGGTGCAGAGACCATCTCTTCCTCCAGGGCTACATGGTAGGTCAGGGACTCCCTGTCTCGACCTAGACTGAATCCTCTCGAAGTATGCAGGGCTTCCCTCACTTCCGAATGCCCTTGGCTTTGAGCACCAGGTCAGACCAGGGTGCAGCTCCCCAAAGACCCGGCTCACCACTATCGGATGGCACACTTTCTGTCCGAATGTCCAGTTCCTTGGAGAGAGGTTCTGATTGACTCATCTTCAGCTCCTCTCCTTGTCCAATCAGTGGTGGCTGGAGACCCGTGGTAAGTAAGCAGCAACGCTGGCAGGAGGGGCGTGGCCGTGGGTTCCAGCAGGTTCTTCAGGGGGCTGGGACTCCCTGAGGTTACCAACTCCCCATCTGGTACTTCCCCTGCACTTCGCTTGGAGTAGGAAATTAGTGAGAACCATACTTCAGATAATCTGGGTTCCTGCCTCTGCTTCCCCATCTACCAGCTGGGTGACGTGGGCAAATCCCCGGATTTCTCTTAGCCTCAGTTTCTGCATCTGTGACGCCAGAATAATCGGCGATACCACCGACATTGGCAGGAGGGGGCCTCTCATCAGGGTTGCGAGTAAAGAATTATGCTCACGGACTGGGCATCTAGATGGAGGTCCTTACGTTCGTGTTGTCTTAATTATAACAATTAGTGCCGGGGACGCCCCCCCTCCCCTCCCAGGACGGCTCTGGCCCCGCCCTGTTTCCCGCCCTCCCCCCCTGCAGCCCCCCCCCCCCCCCGTTAATGGTATATTGTCCCTGCCCGGCGGGAGCAAGGCGAGCTCAGCTGGCCTTAGTCACAGGTCAATTGCTTCATACAAATCCACAGGGACTCACGGATGCGCGGACGAGGGGCGGGGTGTGTGAGGGCTCCGCTGCGGGTGCGGACGCAGGTCCGGGTGCTGGAGGCTGCAAAGGGGGGCCGCCGGCCAGCCGTGATCTGTGCTGTCCTCAGAACCAAATTAGCCGGAACCGCAGAGCTCAAGCTCCCCAAGGAACAGGTGTCTCCTCAAAGCATGGCTTCTTCCCTCTGCACTGAGGACATTTCGAGCCGGATAAGTCTTTACGGCGGGGGGGGGGGGGGGGGGGGGGGGCAAAATCACACCCGCGTGAGAGCCACTGCCCTAGAGGAGCTGTTTCCTGGAGCAAATCCCATCCGACATCCAGAAAGCACACCTGGGCACGGCCATGAAAAAAAGGGAAGGATTAGCTTTAACTAAAGAGCACTTCACCACTTGGCAGAGGAGATGAGCGCCCCCCCCCCCAAAGTGGTAAGGGGCAGCCACTGTGAATGCCCGAACCTGGCTGCCTGGATGGTGGGGCAGGCTCTGGCTGTGCCCAGAGCTGCCTGGAGGAGGTGGGCAGTGGGCTGGCCCAGGCTGGATTGAGGGGCGGCATTGGGAGGCACTCCAGGTGGATGGAGAAAGCCTGAGCAAGGGTCCTGGGGCATGAACTGAGTGAAGAGGGGCCTGGGCAGCCTGGGGACGTGGGAGGGGAAGTGGAAGCAGCAGTACACACGAGGAGCAGCTCCCTTGTTTTCCAGAGCCGACCCTGAGCCGGATGTTTTCTAAGCACTTTACTCCGATCATCACCTTTAATCCTCAAATACCCTCTGTGAGGTGGAATGGATGACTGTTCTCTCGTAGGTGAGGAAACCAAGGCACTGGATGTCGTGGCGTTTGCCCAGGCCATACAGCCCGGGAAGGCAGGGTCCAGCTTCAAGCCCAGGCTCTTGACCCTCCGGCCTCACTCAGCTCTGTTCTTCTCTGTCCCCAGAGCCACCACCATGCTGGGTGGGGTTGGGAAGTGAACCCAGGTTTCCCCTAACTCCTCAAAGGTGGAACCAGGGCTGTGCCCCCAAGTGAATGAACGGGACATGAATAAATACATGAACGAACAGAATAAGGGTCTGGCCCACTGAGGCAGAAACCGCCTTCCCACTGGCCTCCTGGCTCCACCCCCCCCACACACATCAGGCTCTCCCTGGCTACCTGTTAGTTTTGGGGGCATCATGGGGCACTCTGTGTGGGCTCTTGCTTAGGGGGTACTTCGGCAAGGTGGGGCACCGTAAGACGCTGGTCTCCTTTCCTCCTTGGCCAGAACCTATTTGAAGAAAGGAGAGAAAAACAGCTAGACGTCAGGAAGAACTTCCAAGAGCTATGAAAGCGGGGCGGGGGGGGTGGTGCTCAATGAGCAGCTGGATGCCTGTGAGGCCCGGAGCCGGGGGTGTGGGGTCAGAAAGAGCTTTGCCACATCCCTCTAACCACTTCTGCCCTGGGCGAGGTCCCTCCGCCCCCAGAACTGCCCCCATGGGAGGCTTGGAGGCTCAGTGACAGCAGGCAGGGCTAAGTTCTCCTGTCTCCTTTCCCACAAGCCTGCTATTTCTCCTGATTTCTCCAGCGCCTCTGTGTGTGCTCAGCCCCTCGGGGGCCAAGTGCCTTCTGTGTGCATGTGTCATGTGTTCACCTTCCCCTCCTGCAGATTCTGGCCCCGTGCCTCATTCCCGTCTCCAGGGAACTTTCTGGTTCAGATTCCATTTGATTCAAATTCTGAGAGTGTGTCTTGCTGGGACCCTGGTCTGCAGTCCTGTTACGCTTAGAAGCCAGGAATGGCTGGGGGAAGGGGGGCAAGGGGGACACCCGGGAAGTCCCAGGGGTCTCATTAGGTAACAGATGCTGCCACAGACCTCTGCTGTGTGTCGCACGTCCTATCACAAGCCACACGAGAGCTCTCAGCCAGGGTCTTTCCAGGCAGAGCCGTGCATCTGGCAGCATCTTGGATCTCAGCCCCTGTGGGCCCCATCTGACCTCAGTTTCCCCATCTGTGGAATGGAAATCACGGTAGTTCTATCTCTGGGATGAAGAGAGGCTTTCATGTGTTTCTCTGATTTCAGTCCTTTACCTGAATCTTCATGAGTTTTTCTACGACCACATACTTACTATCTGTACTGTAGTTATTTAGTACTAATTATTATTTATACAGTCATTTTTTTAAAGATTTTATTTATTTACTTGACACAGAGAGAGACAGCCAGCGAGAGAGGGAACACAGCAGGGGGAGTGGGAGAGGAAGAAGCAGGCTCCCAGCGGAGGAGCCTGATGTGGGGCCCCATCCCAGAACGCCGGGATCATGCCCTGAGCCGAAGGCAGACGCTTAACGACTGTGCCACCCAGGCGCCCCTATACAGTCATTTTTATACAGATTGTTCAGTCTGTTTTAATAACAATTTGTTTATTTAATTATTTTTTTTTCTGTGCATTCACCTATCTTTGAAAGCCTTAGATGGACCTATTTCAAAAGGAGATTTTTATATTATTCACACAGGAGGAAAGTTGATTCTCACCTATCACAGAAGCAAAGCAAAAAGATCAAACCCCAAAGGCCATGAGATACCTGTTCCTACACATACCCGCTGAGACCTTCATGAGAGCCACGCTGTGCCGCCTGTATTTTTCCAAGCACACGGATGTGTGCAGGTCCGGCACGTAATAAGTACTCGATAGATGATCTCCGCTCGGAAGAGAATGAAGTCAATGTGGCATCTGCCCCTTGGGACCATTCCTCTGAATTGGTCAGGGGGAACGATCTGGCTCCCCAAACTGCCATATTTCTTCCTCTCTGATCATTACAGCGACGCGATCAGTCATCGTGGTAAATTGCAAAAATGGCGACAACCCTTTACTCCTCCCAGGAAGAGGTGGGGTCTATTTCCCGCCTCTTAAATCTGCTCTGGCCTCGTGACCTGCTTTGGTCAAGGATGTGTGGCAGGTGTGGTGGCAAGCCAGTGCCAATGGCAATCTTAGAGGAAGAGGCGTTCCAAGAGGACTTGTATCTTCCATTCTCTTGGGTCTTAGACTGTGTGCTTGGCCTTACACAAGTCTCCATACAGTCGAAGAATTGAGATCACGACACCGCCACGTGAACAAGACCAGGCTGGCCAGCTGGAGAATGGGAGACCTCATGGGCCGTGGTGTCCCAGTCGAGGTCATCTCAGGACCCTACCGGTAACATGCCATCTGACCCCAGATGCATGAGTGAGCCCAGCCCAGAGCAGCAGAGCCGTCCAGCTGACCCATCCATCTGTGAAGAATAACAAGGGGTGCTTTAAGCTCCTTGGCGTTGGACTGGTTAGCTGGTTAGCGATAGTAGACTTCCCTGTCCTGACCCATCTGTTGGGGAGTTCATGCCCAGTGCAATGCTCAGGCAAGGAAACTCTGTTCATTCTTGGGCTCCGTTTATATTGTTTTCTCTTCTTAATTCTCTTCGCGTCCCTTTTTATTCTTTTGTGTGTGTGTGCACACCTGTGCCTTTTTAAAAGACATCTTTAGGAAAGGAGCAGGGAGCAGATAACCAGTTAAAAACGTGCAGAGACTTGGCCTGAATGTCCCTTAAATTCTCGAAGACAGCTTAAGGGGTGCAAGGAAGCAGAGAAGATGGAGAACAATGGAGCAGCGAGTGGTAAAGGAGATCGTTGCTTCGAGGTGCCCCTCTTTGCCCACATCTAGTTTGTCTCCACAACACCCCAAGGAAGGTCTTATTATCAACCTTATTCTTCAGGGCGAAGAAACCAAGTCTCAGAGAAGTTAAGTGACTTTCTCTGAGTCACACAGCATGTCAGTGCCGGAGCCAGGACTTGAAGCAGTGTTGGACTCTAAATCTCAAGCTTGCTCCTCAGTGTGACCAGCAGCTGGCAGGGGTGAAGTCAGGGTGGTTTGTTGGGTAGCAGGGATAGGGTGGCAGGGTGGGGGTCGGCTCCCAGGGTTAGCCAGACTTTTTCTACTCCTTGGGCACATACTGACCCCCATACGAAGACTCAGGTTTCCCCATCTCAGAAATTACCCACTTTTCTTTCCTGCAGCAACTCAGAGTCACACCTTGGGGTTTTCTCCCACATCCCACATCCGATCCATGAGCAAAGCCCTTAGCTCCACGTCTCATCACCTCCTCCGCCTCTGTTCCTGTTATTTCTCCTGGAAGGCTGACGTTCCCTACATGGTGTCCCTGCTTCTGCCCTTGGCTCCCTACAGGGCCCATCCAGGGCTCCCAGATTGGCTAAGGAACAGCTCCAGTCCCTTCCTGTGTCCTGCAAGGTTCTCCATCCAGGGCACTTGGACATTTCAGGCCTGGCCTCCTTTTCTTCTTTTTCTTTTTAAAATCTATGGGGCGCCTGGGTGGTGCAGTCGTTAAGCGTCTGCCTTCGGCTCAGGGCGTGATCCCAGCGTTCTGGGATCGAGCCCCACATCAGGCTCTTCCGCTGGGAGCCTGCTTCTTCCTCTCCCACTCCCCCTGCTTGTGTTCCCTCTCTCACTGGCTGTCTCTGTCAAATAAATAAATAAAATCTTTTAAAAAAATAAAATAAAATCTTGCACACATTGAAATAATCCTTACACTGTGCTGAAATGTAGTTCATAGATAATACAACCTATCTATACATGTAATTTAAATAAATCCATGTAAGTCATATAATGCCCTAACTATACCCTGGAGGAGAATTAAAAGGAAACTAATTTATAATAAAATAGCAGTTATCTGAGGATGTAAATACTCCAGCCCAACTCTTCCTGCAAGACACAGGGAGGGTGTCAGAGTTCGCACACTGGCAGGTGGATTCTGTGAATGTGAGGCTGCAGATGCAGATAAATGCTCTTTCAGTAACTCGAGCTCCCCCCGGGGCATGGCTTTTGGTGGTGTAGTCGCCCCAAAAGTGACTAACTCCTGCTAAAGAGCCTAGCAGAATAGAGCATGACTTCCCCTTGATTTAGACACAGGCAGCCATCCTAGAAAGTTCAGTATTTAATAAAACTGTGCAAAAGATAAAAACCTTTGGTGTTAAATAGGAACTAAAATTAGATTCTAGGCTCCAAACATTGTCACTAGGTTTTCACCTTGGTGTTTGGGAGATAACTCTGTGTGAGGGGCTGTCTGCACGTAGCAAGGGGTCTGGCGTGCTAGGTTCTCATGCACTCAATGCTGTAGCACCCCTCCCCCCAATCTTTGTGATGAGCAAAACCATTTCTGTAAAGTTTTAACCTCCTCTCTCCCCAGCTATATAATCTGGCTTCTCTGGGTTCCTCTCTGACTTCCTTCTGTGCCATATCCCTCCTCACCAGCTGTACTTCAGCCACACTGGCCTCCCAAACTGTGGGTTTATCTGGGAGAATGCTCCAGGTGGAAGGAATGGGCAGTGCAAATGTCCTGGGGCAGGAGCATGTCTGGCACGGTCCCCAATTAGTAAAGAGGCCAGTGCGGCCAGAGCAGGATGAGTGAGAGGCAGAGAAGTAAGAGACAAAACCAGAGACAGTGGAGGCCCGAAAAAAGGACCTCTGAGGTCATTAAAAAGACCAACCTTTTAAATGCCAATTGATGGCTTCTTTTGAATTGTCAGGAGACTTGGCAGCACTGGCTCTCTGTTCCTCTGTTCCTGCATAGTAACCATCGGTCAGCTTTGTCCGCTGTGGGAGGGACATTTGGTCCTCGATTTGCCACAAGCCCCACCGGTCCCTTTCGCCTCAAACATCCACTTGTGTTGCTCATGCACACTGTCCGGCTCTTTCTACAGGCATCTGAACTCGCAACCCCTGCAGGGAGAGGGTGCCAGGGAGGACAGTGGGGATGAAGGGAGGGGGAGAAAATAGTTTCCCCTCCCCTGCTCCAGGGAAAACGACCCTGGGCTTCTCCAGACAGGGGCTCTGGGAGGCTGGGGGTGAGGTTTCCCTCCCACCACTACTCTGCACGCCCTACTCTCAAGCCGCCCGCTGAGAGAGCATCTCAGCAGGGGAGGCCAAGGCAGGGGCGCCCGTGGGGACGCCTCGAAGAAAGAGTGAAAATATTTTCCCAGGGAAAGCCAACACTGCGATTTGTTTTAGTTGCTTAAATTATACGTGTTATTTATTTTTTATGCGGCCTGTCATTATTGGTGAATGGGGAAGGCACCCAGCCTCACAATGCAACCAAAATTTTAGATATTGCTATGTAGTTATTAACAAATGGGCTTTTCATCTTTGGAAAATGTGCTGTATGAGAAGCCCTCAGGGGCCGGGCTGCTCGATATTGGGTAATTACAGCCCACGAGGAGGGGGTGGCCTGGGTCTTGGGAAGCAGACTGGGGGGGGTGCTTTTCAGGTTCCCTGCATCTTGGCTCATCCATCCATTTGTATATTCGTTCAAAAACATGTATTGGGTGCCCGCTGTGTACAAGGTGCTGTTCTAGATGCCAAGAACAAAGCAACGGATGATCGTATTAATACAAATCATAAAACCAGTCACGTATCTGGTAGCTGCTATGGTGCCATCAATGTTCTGAGTGATGTGTTCCACACCTGTCACCTAATTTAATCACCCCGGCAGTCTCACGAAGGAAAATTATCCCAATTTACAGATAGGGAAACTGAGGCACAGAGAGGAACAAGAGTTGCAGGCTTCCTTCAAAAGAAACAGAGGACAAGCAGGAAAACTCTGGCTGTGAAAAGGAGCAGCGGTGCGTGATGGAGAGCTCCTGAGAGGGGTCACCTGCAGGTAAGATGGTCAGAGAAGGCCTGAACGAGAAGGTGGTTGTTGAAAGGAACCAACTCTGGAAAGATCTCAGGAGGAGAAGAGCAAGTGCCAAAGCCCTGTGGTGAGAGTAATCTTGGCATGAATGAAAAAGCAGAAAGAAGGGGGCCGGCAGAGGGAGTGTGGCTTTGCTGACACACTTAGACGCTGGGCTTTCCAATGGGGCCCCGTGATGGTCCCGGGCTGGGGGCCTCAACTGCCAAGACAGGAGGTGGGAGGATGGCTGGAGGCAGGGAGGTCGCCCAGGGTGAAGAAAGGACATGTGGATATTTGAATTGACCCTCACATGGGTGGCTCAGGTGGTTAAGCATCTGACTCTTGATTTCAGCTCAGGTCATGAGCTCAGGGTTGGGAGATAGAGCCTGTGTCAGGCTCTGTGCTCAGAGTGGAGCCTGCTTGGGATTCTCTGCCCCTCTGCCCCTCCCCCACCCTCCTACTGTCCCCATCTCTCTTCCTCTCAAAAAAAAAAAAAAAAAAAAAAAAAAAAAAAAAAAGAATTGTCTGGCCAAGGAGGTTCTGGGATCTTGCTCTGTGTTTCTTGAAGTAGAGTTGCAGGATCTCTTCCCCTGTACCCCTACCCTTTCCACTTAGAAATCGCTTGCTGTTCTTGTCACATACCCAGACCCTTGGATTCACCATGTCCTCCTAATGCTGAATGTCTGCATGTGGATCCCAGCAATCTGCATGTTTGACCTAGAGGATTCTGGAGCACATGGAAGTTAGGGAATGGGGTAGCGAAGAGTTCTCGATTAGAGATGGAATATCCAGGAAGGGTGGAGACACTGTTCTTCCTTCTGCCACCAGCACCTTGCTCTGGCCCTCCTGGTATCAGGTGACCCTCTTGAGGGAGGGGGTCTTTCACGTGCTGGGGAGAGCCCAGAGAAGGATGACTAGTGTGGAGGGGGCTCCTCACTGCATGGTCCAGGAGGGTGCAGAGGGAGAGGGAGAGAGAGAATCCCACAGGTAAGGGCCTTTTTAGTCTGGAGGCCAGGAGCTGGGGCAGGGGCACCCACCAGCAGGGCTGTCTCACTGGAGAAAAGATGAGGCCGCTTAAGGTAGAACCAGGGTTGAGGGGCACCAAGTCCAGGAGAAAGATTATAGTTTAAGACAAGGAAGAACTTTGTAATGGCTGGAGCTGTCCAACAGCTGGAAACACAGACTCCAGGGTCAGACGGACTAGGGTCGAGCCTTAGCTCTGCCGCCTCTTGGTTGTAAGGACTTGGACCAGAGATTTAATCTCCTGCTGTCTAAAATGGGATTTATTTATCTTCAATGAAATGGGGACAAGAGTCGCAGCCGCTCCTGAGATGAAATGAGTTAATAGATAGTGCATTCAGCAAGCGCTCAATAAGTGCCCACTGCATTATGTTCCTATTACTGAGAATGGAAGGACTTGCCTTTGCGGGCTGACCGACCTCCTGCGATAATAGAGGTGGGCTGTAATACTCCTGTGATTTGCGGGGCATCTGAAAGACCCTTCCACCCTGAAGGAGAGGTTCCACCTGCCTGCTATTGTGATGGGCGAAAAGGGCGACGACTTTTCCTCCCAGCCCTGGCTTCTCTCTGGGATGCCTCCTAGGGAGCTGGGGGAATAAACAGGGAGAGTCGGTGTTCAGACCCAGCCTGGCCACTGCAGGCTGTCTCACCATCAGGTTGCTATTGGTCATACAGTGTTTTTCCCCATCACTTGGACGTCACCAGGTCACCTGGAACTCTTAGGCCTTTGAGAAGGGATGAGCCATTCCGGCCGGTAGCGTGGCCTGGCTTGGCTTGGGTTGCAATCTTTCTCTGGAGGAATCTAAGCCTGGGGACTGCATGAACACCCCCAGCAAACTCTTTAGCCTTCACTCCGGGACTGGGTTCTGTCTGGGGAGAACCTACAGAGGCTGAGATGGCAGGATAGGACCTGAAAATGAGGAAGGGGAAGAAGAAAATGAGGACGATGGCACCATCACCACCATTACTGCCCCCTTAACGGACACAGCCTGCACTGCCCCACCACATTCTGCCAGCTGAGCCTTGACGCAACCACGGGCGGGGGGGAGTAGTGCTGCCAACCCCATTTGACTTCCAAGGGAGCCGAGGCTCATAGAGTTGAAGCTCCATTTTCAAGGCTACCAGACAAGCAGGAAGTAGAGCCAGGATTAGACCTTTGTCCTGGGTGTCCCTGTCCTTAACCACTGAGCCACCCCAGTGACCTTGGTCCATTGGGCAGGTAAGACTGTCTCGTTGATAAAGAAGGACTGGTGTGGCATTCATGTTCAGTGCCAATGGAGACAGCCCAAGAGGGAGGCCCCAGAGCACGATGGGAAAGCCTTCCCAGTACAGGCTGCCTCTAAGGAGAGACCCTTTTTCATCGAGATTGGACTGAACTACACGCTTGGCATTTCACGCTCCCTCCGTATTGCAAGACGAGGCAGTGGTAACCGCCCGATTTCAACTGAAATCACTTGTTTTCCCCCCTTCCCCACCGGGCTCTCCCGCGAGACCCAGGTGTTAATGAAATCAAACAAAATGAAAATGGGTAAATTATTGCAAAGCTATGAACACCTCCGCAGGGCCACGCCTCACTAGTTTCCAATACCACCTCATTCGGGAGGCTGCCGGAGAAGCCGAAGCAATTTTGTCCCATGGGCGAGGTGGTGGAAGGGAGGGACAAAAGAGACAAGATATTGCAATCAGGAGGTCGCTGACCCAGGCTTTTGTATAATTATAGAATTTCATTTCGGGCCAACTGGACTGACGGCTGAGCTTGTTGGCAAATTAGTGGCAAAAAATAAAGCAATTTTTAGCATCTTCAAAAGAGTCGCCACTCCAATGGGGTGTCAGGGGCCCAGGGTGGGGGAGGAAGGCAAGGATGGGGAAGAGAGGCCCGGGTGGGAAGCAGCTAGTCATTTGGACTCACAAGGCAGATATGTTTCAATTCAGGGCCTGGGAGAACGTGTCCAGCACTGCCCTTGTGGGGATGAGCCAGCAAACTTTGGGGTTTGTCTTGAAAGCAGAAGGGGCTGAAGCAAGACTCTGGCCCCCACTGCCCTCCTTCTAGAATGATTCTCCCAGAATCAGAGGGGTGGGGGTAGGGCGTGTTTCCTTTTTGCCAAAGAGTGCCCAGACCCGTGTGACTTCTATTCCTGCCTGAGCCTTAGTTATTTCTTTCCCTGTAAAATGGGGAGCAGGAACGTTCACCTCGTAAGGTTATTAACAACCCACTCTATCAGAGATGGGCCTGTACTCTGTACGTTACATTGAAATATGGTATTGCTTGCTGTTACGCTTTCCATGCTTTCATTATGAAGCCTGCTTGTAATTTTTAGTACCTACACTTAGCACTGAGTACGGCTCCTCACCCTTACTGCGTATCACCTTTGTTATTATCTTTTTTTTTGCTATGTCTGCTCAGGTACCAGATGTACAATTATTTTGTTGACATTCTTCTTTAGACGGCTTTACTTTTCAATTTTTTACTTACATGCCCTTGCTAGCTTCATTCTAGTTCAAAGCAGCCACGAACTCGTAGGTTTAAGGGTTTATTTATTTTTCTAGAGCAGGTCAAAATAAGTACGATTGTTAAAAAATACTCTCCGTTAAATTTCCTCGGGTACCACTCAAATCCACGTAATAGCGCTCGTCAAGCTCTCTGGGTTGAGGGCCAGTGTTCCTTCTTCTCCCCGGGTCACCTTGGGTTGATGGTTGGCCTATTTCATGAGACTTCCATTCAGTTCCCACCGTGTGCTACCGGACGCCCCGAATGGTGTCTATCTGTTCACAGAAGTGAGTTCACCAATCGTGTACTTGGATATGGTAGCAATTCCACAGTTGCTGGCACCTCCAATAACATTCTCTGAACTTGTACCCGCCATTTCTCTACTTGATGCCAATCCCTAAAGAGTGGATCACGGACCAGCCCCATCTGCGGACCATGTTTGCAGCCGCCCAGAACCCCTTGGAACACATCAACTTTGCAGAACGAGGATAAAAACAAGAATCTGCAGATTCTGTCTGTGGGGACTTACAATTTCTTGGCCTTAGTGTATTTGTCTGTAAAATGGGTCAAGGTGATGCCCTCCTGCTGCTCCCAGACCACTGACATTCCCCATCCTACACCAAAGGACTTCGCCCATCCTGGCAGCATCCTTGCTTTGGGCCCATAATAGGGGAGCAAATGAAACTTCACATGAAGTCCAGTATATTAAATGGATGGACATAAAATTTAGGGGGTAACTGCACAGTGTCTCTGGCTGTTCTAGAAGCATGGGAAATCCAGAGCTCACTTTCAGCCCATGGCAATCTGGGGGTGCCTCTGACAAACCCTGGGACTCCTTGGAACAGCTGGGCAAGTGGAGAGATGTTCCAAGGTCTTCCCCCGTCTAACATACACAAGAAACAGGTGGATTTGAGGCATGGACAGGAATTCCTATTCTACTCGCTTGTTTGAGAATACTGAGTCATTGCTGAGTCTTGAAGGTCTCCTGAGTTGGGATGGCAGACAGCTTTACCTGGGCTCCAGGTGAGAGATCCATGGTACTCTGACTCCAGCTCCTACAGGGGTTGAGGCAGACCTGAACGGAGGTGCTTGGTACATGGTTGGAAGAGAATGCAAGGATGAGGGAAGCTTCGTTTTGCTAAATCAGGATGGGGGTTTCATGCTCCTGAAACAGGGTTACAGAGAAGAGACTGAAAGCCTCAGCATGTGTTTAGGATTTCACAGTCTACACAGCCGTGTCCCATATGACATCTTCCTTGAGCCTCAAAATGCCACTCACTTTAGGGTTAATAAAGCCCTCATCTTAAAGTAAAAGTCCCTAAGGATAGGACACAGGCTAAGACTTGCCTGAAGACGTACAGCCAGGTGCCGGTACAGCCAGGACTTGAACCCAGAACCACATGACTCTGAAGTGCTGGGGCCATGAATGGACCAGTCCATGGTAGCTGGGACTCTCTTGTCATTCACAAGTTGGAAGGTGAAGTGGACAGCAAGGCTAGACCAGGCACCAAGGGTTTGCACTGCCCGAAGCCACTGGATAGCCAGGCTGGGTGACCCTTGAAAAGTGATGTGGTTCTTGATGCTCCTGGGAAAGTCTAGAAGGGGCTTGTGATGTGTCTGGATTTTGGAACAAGACTGGGGAGAAAATTGCAGGTGGGCTTATAGGCTCTCTAGTGTGGCTGTGCGTGGACACCTGGGGGTAGGAAGATCACTGATGGTTTGATCACAGATGGCTGCCTCTGGGAGGGTCCCAGAGTCATTAGGGGCATAAGAACACCCAAAAAACATTCTCTGAGAGCATCCCTGCCCTCCAGAAATTGGGAGCAGAGGTTAACCATGAAACGGTTAGTGAATATTTGGAGATGACATGTGAGGGATCTTGGCATGATGAAGCTTCTGGATGTGGGCTGCTGGCTCTCTGACTGTCCTCATGGGGCCTTCCTTTTGCTTCTTTTCCTCACAGGACACCTCACAAGACATGGTACCGTCAAGACCCCTTGAGCTTGGCTTCCTGCCACGGCACGGATTCGGCTCACGGGAAACTCATACCATCCTGCTTCGGCAAACTGAGGTGGTACAGGCTGTTTGCTGCTGCAACTCTCTCCTCACCTTGCTACTGGGGGCTGGCCCGGACTGGCCCCCGCCTCCAGAGTTTCTCGGGAGAAGAAGCAGGCCTGAGCCTCCGGGGACATTTATGCTGTTGCAGGCATGTATGTAGTCTTGCTGTGACCTCTCTGTGGCTGCGGGCCAGCACCTTTGACGGACAGCTGTGTCCGATGCTGATACTGTGGCTCCGTGTGCCAGGGGAATCCACACCCCTGGGGGCAGACCTCAACCAGAGGCAAATAGGAGAGACATCCCCTAGCTTGCTTGCCCTCAGGGGGGACACGGTGTGAATGGGACACGGTCCTCAATGGCATTGAGCTGGGTACCTACAGCAGTAACCTTTATGCGTCTGTATTGGTTGCCTTCCCATCCCTCTCTCATTTCCCCACTCCCCTCCAGTGCTTCCCAGGATCATTTCTCAAACTGCTTCTCGGGGGGGGGGGGGGGCCCAGCCTATGACATGTGTGCCTAAAATCCCAGGTACACACTCCCAGGATGGGGTTAGGAGGGGGTTAAGGTGGGGCTCCCAAACTCCATGGCTCAGCCAGCAGCGAGCCAAGTGTGGCAGGCTGGTCCTTACCGCCAATCTCTTGAGCAAACTCCCCTGGCTCCGTGGCTGGAGGGCCTTCCATGTCCCATCCCTTCTCAGGAGTCAAAGCTGATGGTTCTCTTACTTCTGCATGGTCCTCTCAAACGATTACCCTTCTCCTCATATAGATTGCCTGAGTGGTGACGCTCACAGGACCTATTAAGCCCCCCTTTAAGTAGTCTGAGGAGGCGTGTCCTGCTGCTCTTCTATAAAATATGGGGGCACTTATCACCTATTCCATGATAGCTCAGCTCTGGGGCTTTAGTCAGAGAGAAAAGTCCCATTCACGAGCCTGTTTCAAAAGTAGAGTTGACAGTTAATGTACATACATCTTCCCCATGACCTGGGAATTCCACTCCTGGGTTGACACCTAGCAAAAGTGTGCTCATATGTTTACCAAAGGACATGTACAAGAATGTTCATGGCAGTGACACTCTTTGTGACAGCTCCAAACTAGAAAGAGACCCATGTCCATCAACAGTAAAAGAGGTAAGAGCCTTGTGATATAATCATTCCATGGAATACTACGCAGCATTGAGAATGCTCAATTAACCTCAGTTAACAACATGGACGAAACTCACCTCGTGTTGAGCCAAAGAAGCCAGACATGGGGAAGACATACTGCGTGTTTCTACTTGTACCACGTCCAAAACCATGGTGGAGAACTCAGGCCTGTGCTTGTCTTTGGAAGGCTGGTAGTGACTGGAAAGTGCCAGAAAGGGGATCCTGGAGAGCTGGTCATATTCTATTTCTTGATCTGGGTGTTGTTTGTCTGTGTGTGTTCACTTCGTGAAAATCAATCCCTCTGCACATTCAGACATTCAGGATTCATGCACCTCTATTAAGTATGATATGCTCCAATTTCTGTATAAATATATTAACATCATCCCAATAAAAACCTGCTGGGGACATGCTGGGCCTGATAAGAGAGGGAAAGATTGCATTCTGAAGGAGCTGCATGAATTAGCAAGCAGTTATTGGCAGGAATTAGGAGGGTACCCCTGGGATAGGATTTCTGGAGTGTTTGATCAAGGGGACCAGAACATAAGACTGAATAAGCAAGAATTCATTGAATTGGGGGCATTTTCTTGGGACGTAGGATTTAACGCTCTAGCAAAGGCCCCAGGAGGTGGGGCAAACTCACTGCTAAGGAGGCTTTTAGAAGCCTGGGGAAAGGAATGGCCTGTGCGGAGGTGAAGTAGAAATACTGAATTGCTCTAGTAAGAGGTAGAGAAAGGAAGAGGTTGAGGGAAATGGACACGCATATAAGGCCAGAAGAATGCTCACCAGAGAATTATGTTGCATTGGGGGGTCCAGAGGACACACCGTTCACTATGACATCAGGAATGCACTACTAAGAAAGAGAAAGAGAGACATTAGCGTCAGTAAGAAACTCGGTGAAGGTTCTCTTCTGCAGACCGAGGCTACTGGCAGGAAAAGTGGCTGCAGAACCAGGCCCACCAACAGCCATGGGAGCAGTGGGTTTCTGAAGTATCAGAAGCCAGGGGCCTGCAATTGTCATAATGATTGGCAAGGTCAGAAGGGAAGCCGTGGTGGCTTGATCTCCAGGAAAGTGTGAAAATGAATAACAGAGCATGATGTCCTTAGAGGCAAAATGGGCAGCCAGTAAGGCTGCTGCTTAACATCTACAAGGAGAAGAAAGCCAATATGAAGGAACAGGTCTAGAGAACACCTGCTTCCAGGCAAGATGGAGTAGCAAGTCTCAGATGTGCTCTTGTGTCTGAAATAATCAAAAATGGACAAAGTATGTGAAACAAGGATTTCAAGACACTGGACTTCAGGCAACAAAGGAGCAAACCCTGAGAAGTGGGAATCAAATGAGGTGAGCCTTGTGGATAATTTCTAGCCATGGCATAGGAAGGGGGAAGTTGGGTAGACCCCTAATTCGAGAAGACAAAGTTGAGAGTCTGGGGAGACAAAGGCAGCTGGAGTTTGCAGGACCGAGTATTGGAGAGGAGAGAGCCGCACAAAGGGAGAACTCCAGAGATCTGAAATGTTCCCCACGAGTATTCAGCACAGAACTGATTAGCGCATGTGTGTGATGAAACACCCCAAGGCAGGGGGGGAACCATCTGACAGGATCACAGGGAATTCACTCTATACTCATACAGGGCTGGAAAGAGTGCCTGTTCCTCCAGTCAGAATGGAAAATCTCAAGATTCATGAGACATTGGGTAGAATACATAGAAGGGTCTTGACTTAATAATGTGGAATGATCAGCCCTAGACCAAGCATTGCTCTGGCCCTGCCTATCAAATCTGAAAAGCAAGACCTAAAAGGATCAATGTGTTTCCAAGTCCCTTAAGCACATCCCAACCAAAACTCAAAAATACCTGTCTAGGAGCACAGAAATAGCCGGCGTACAATAAAGTAAAATTCATAATGTTTGCTATCCAATCAAAGACTATGGACATGCCAACAATAGCAAGGCATGAAAAGAATCCCCCCAAAAGAGGAGATTAATCAATCCAAAGAAACTGATTTGAACTGACACAGAAGCTACAACGAGCAGACACGGACATTAACACAGTTAATCTAACTATATTCCATAGATTGAAAAAGTTACATAGTGGTATGGAAAATATAAATTAAGACCCCAGTTAAACTCCTAGATCTCACACGACAACGTGTGAGATGAAAGACACAATGGATAAGGTGATGACAGCTTATACACTGCAGAAAATAAGAAGAGAGAGGCAGCAATAGAAACCATCTAAACTGAAGCACAAAAGAGAAAGACGACAACAACAAAAGGAACAGAACGTCAGGAAGGTGTGAGGCCATGTTGGCCAACATGACGTTGGCCTAATATATGCAATGTCCTCAGAGGAGAGAGGAGATGACAAACATTTTTTTTTTTGACGAAATAATGGCTAAAGTATCTTCCAAATTGTGGTTTAAAAAGCCTAAGTCTACAAATCCAAGAAACTCAATAACACGGAAGCATGGGAGACATGAAGAAAAGCACACAGAGGCACATCAGAATCGAACTACTCAGTCAGTTATAAAAAGAAATCTCAAAAGCAACTGGTGGGGGGGGCGGCCTGTTACACACAGATGAAGATAGGATGAGAGCACATTTCTTGTTGAAAACATTGCAAATGAGAAGACGGGGGAGCAACAACATTTTTAAGTGACCCAAAGGGGAAAAAAAATCAACTTTGAATTCTGTACCCAGCAAAATTATCCATCAAAGGGGGACATGGCCTGCACTGAGAATATATATAAAGATTCCTGGGCAGAAGCCAATGACCTGGCTGATGGGTCAGGGTTCTGGAAGGAAAAGGCCAGTAGGATAGGAAACAAGGATGTCTGGGGTGGAGGCAGGTGGATGGGCATATGTGAGTGGGCGCGAACTCTGAAGATTTTTGTACTGCACGTGAACTCCCAGCAGAAGCGACCCACCACAGAAGAAGCATGGAACAGCCAAGGAGACGAAGTGGCTTAGCCAGTTGACTTTAACCACCCTTCATCATTGGCCACCCCAGAACTGGCACTCTGGACAAAGAAACGCACAGAGTGGCCAAAATGGTAGAGATGAAGGTTGGTATGGACCAACATCATGGACTCCCACTTAGGGACGCCAACTTAGTGACTGCTGTCAGCTGTCACTGAATGCTTGACTTGCCGGCCCCAGAAAGGAATGCTGAGTCCCTTGATAGGGCCATATTCTTCAAAGAGCCCAATGGGCTGCTTGGTAGCAAGTTGACTACATTGCGCCCCTTCTACCCTGGAAGGATGAGGCTCATGTTATAAGAATACCTACTCCAGATCTGAGCCTCAGCCAGCACAACTATCCAGGGGCTTAAGGAAGGACTGATCCACAGACACGGAATCCCACATAACACAGCGTCTGTGCGGAGGACCCACTTCGTAGTAGAGGAGGGGTGAAATTATGCCCATGACCATGGGATCTACTGGTTGTATCATATCCCGGACAATGCAGAAATAGCTGCCTTACTTGTTAGAATGGCCATCTAAATGCACATCCGAGGGACAGCTTGGAGGCAAGGATCAGGTGCTGTCCTTCAGAATACAGCATACGTACTATGACCAAGCTCTCCGCATGGCACTGGGTCCCTGGTAGGACAAATACACGACCCAGGAACCAAGGGGTGGAAGCAGGAGTAGACTCCACTTACCATTACTCCTAACGACCCCTCAGGGGACTTTGTGTTTCCCATCCTCCCAACTCTGGGCTTTGTTGCCATTACATTTTCTGTTTCCCAAAGGGATATGCTCTCAGGAGGGGACAGCAAGAGTTCCGTTGAAGCACAAGCTGCAGCTACGAAAGGGACGATTTGGACACCTTGTGTCTAGGAACTTGCAGGGAGAATGGACCCTATCACCACTGCCGTTGCACAGTGGGGGCGAAGACTATGTGTGGACCCAGGTGACCCACTTCTGAGCCATTTAGTCCTCTCTGCCCCACAGTACCTGGGAGTGATGCATGAGACATGAATGATGCCCAAGGACCCAGACTCCTCAGCGGTGACGGCAGAGTCACACCACCAAGTAGGGGTTTAAGACCTGTCGAGGATGGAGGGAATTTTGAAAGGAGAGAGGAGGAAGGAGAGGATGAGTGTGATTGTCAGCATTGAGACCCAGCTGCAGTGATGGGGCTGCAGATCCTTCCACTCCCTTCCCCCCTTGTAAGTGGCCCCTCAGGAAGAGAGGCCCAGGGGACCTGTGGTTGCCGCTCTGCCAGCGTTCATGGAGGAGTGGATCTGTGTGGCCCATGGAGGTGCTCCGTCAGCTCTCTCCTCAAGGGCACCTCTAGCTGCCACACCGAGGAGCCGCCATAGCATTTGTGTTAAGCCTGTGCCTACTTGGGGGTCTCAGAGCCTGTGACTGGACACACGGGGGCTCCCAGAGCTGGATTATTCCCCCCTGATGTGCCTGCTGCTTTGTCCAGGTCCTGCCTGTCAACCTGAGCGAGACCTTGTCAGCACGTTCTGCTTTCCCAGAGTCAGACCCACAGCACAGCCTGAAGGTTCTCCCCTCCGCCTCCCACTCCGTCCTCCTTTCTCCCTCTCAGGAAAGCTGCCCTGGGAAATCTCCCCCACGCCTGCTCCCGTCTGGACACCTGCTTCTCGGGACTCCTACCTGGCATGCCTTCTCTTCCCATCTCGCCTTCAACACGTTCCCGTCTCTGTTTCTCCACCGCAAGCTTCCCCTGTTGCCCTTTCGTGGCTCTGATCTGAATCTGTGATTGTTTTGTTTGTATTTGAGTGTTGGCGGTCTGCCTCTCCCTCCGGACTGGGAAATCCCTGCAGGCAGGCTGTTGTCAAGGACCCCTGTAGAGAGTTTGCTGATGTGGCCCAGTGACGGGCACATGATTGATACTGTACAGATACATGTGAAATGAATGTTCATTAAATGGTGGGGAAATTGGGCAAGCCTTAAACATATAAAAATGCTTTGAAAAACGCCAAATAAGTCCACTTTTCAGAAGTGCCTGCTTATGGCTTGATGTCCTGTCCAGGGCTGGTCCCTGGGGCCTCTCTCCATAGCTGTTGGGAGCCCCTGCCCAGTCCGCGCACAGGCAAGCGGACGCCGAGGCATCCTGGCTGCTGGGTGCAAGTCCCTAAGTTCAGCGCGATGAGCCATCATCTCACGGGACTGGGCACTGTAGTAACGTTACTCCTTGAAAAGCACCTCACTGGGATAAATACCAAACAGGATGTTTATCTTCAAAGTGAGAAATGTATGAAGCGGTGTAATTAAACCAGCAGGGGTGGGGACGGAGGGCTAGCTCCGAACGGTTTCTTTGAAGATGAAAGTCATTAGATTTCAATGAAAATCTGGGAGGCAACATCCCACCAACACAAGAATATTTAACCTACATCCTAGAGCGGGGCAAGCAATTGATAATGTGATTGATAATAACTTGATTGCAGTAATTGTGAAGGGGAATTTGAAAATGGTGAGATTAGCAGGAAGCAGGCAATGAGTTGATGGTATCTTTGTTGAGCCAAATTTTCTTAGAATGTTGAAGTGTCTCCCATTCTTTTTTTTTTTTTGGCCAGGAAAATGCTGAAATTCCTTTGTGAGTAGGCAAGCCAGGAGCCAGAGAGTCATAGAATCCCCAAACAAACCATCCAGAGAGAACATAGCCTCTTGGTAGACCTCTGTGATATTGGGGATACCCAAGCACCTGGTAAATAATTTTGCCATGCCAAGCACTGAGTTTTCACCGTGGCAGCAGACTCTGTCAGCACTGCCCAACCCTGCAGTGGATTGCTCAGTGCACGCCACCAGCTTCCCGCTCGTGTGCCTCTTGGCCTGCCCAGCAGACTTTCGCAGCTGAGCACCGGGTAGACCAGAAGTGCCAAAGAGTCCCCGCCCCTGGGAGCAGCTCTCTACCAATGACAAACGGGAGTCAGGGGGTAACTTCTCAGCTTCCTCGGCTCTCAGGTGGAACAGCTGTGAGGGGTGCTCCGTGCAGTCTCTCGGGAGTCCCCAGGAGCGTGCGTGGCCCCGGTGGTCACCTGCTCATCCATATGCCGTGAATTGCCTTCCTCACTCTCTTATGCTTGTTTCCTGAGATTATATTAAAAATACATGACCTGCAACAGAATCTTTGACTTAGGGTCTGCTTCGGGGGGAACCCAACGTAAGATAGCCACTGAGTGTTTTCTGGGGTGAAATATGAAGTATTGACAACTGGTTGCATGTGTGTGCATGTGTGTGCGTGTGTGTGTGTGTGTGTACGTGCACGTGTATATGCGTGTGGCAGGGGAAGGCAGTCAGGCAGCCGAAAGTCACCCTCAGATGTTCAGCTGGAACATTGTCCAATCAGAAATGATGCCAACCACAGGGCCAGGCCTTACCCCAACTTACTGCATCACTCGTGTGTGTGTGTGTGTGTGTGTGTGTGTGTGTGTGTGTGTAAGTGACCCCTGGCCTGCATCGTTGGGGGGCCAGGAAGTGCAGACACAGTCAGTGGTAGGGCATCGTGGAGGGACTCAGGGGCTCAGGGCAGTGATAATGGGCAAAACAGTACAGAATTATTTCAATATTTTATCTGACCAAGCTACACCTGTGATTACTAACGGTATATCAACTTGGAACATATTTGGAATTTATAAAATTTATCCTAATAGCTTTAGAGATCAGAGAAGTAATGTGAGGGAGCGAAGCAGGCCAAATGTGAGAAAAATCATGCAACCACAGGGATCTGTAATTTCCCTTCCGATAGGCAGGGGTAGAGAGGAATCTTTGAGTTAAAAAACAAAAAAACAAAAAAAAACCCCAAAAAACCAAAAACCTCTACAGCACGAGCATGAGGACAAATGGCAACAGCGGCAGGGGTGTCGGGAGCTAACCGCATGGCCAGGATAGAAACAGGTGCACGTGCCCTGTTTAAAGGAGCAGCCACATCTCACTCCAGCCATTCCCTGGTGACATGTGGGTCCCAAGAGACTGAGAACATTTGGATTCTTATGTGACATGCTTCAGTTCAAATAATTTAAAGCCACCACGTGGGCCAAATGAAATCTATGTGCGGGCTGGGTGCCACGAGCAGGCTGCCAGTTAGCAACCCCGTCCTAAAGATGGGGTTATAATTCAAAGTTGCGTCTAAGTGACTGGCTGCTCTGGTTGGGTGGTTTGGCTGACCTTGACTTCGATGCTCCTGCCGCTGACCTTCCTAAGTTCTCTTCATCCGATCCCTTGCACTTTTTTCTGTGTGGCCATACTGAATGCAAAGGGCTGGAGCCTGCTTTTCCTGGGTGATCTGTTCACGCCCGGGCCGCTGCAGGCTCACTGTGCACTGTGGGTGTTGTGTCCGGGAGGCGTGAGTAGACACTTCCTGAAAACAGTGATGCTGAGGGTGGAGGGAATGAGGAAGGGGCTCGGCCCACGGTTGAGGGAGCCATGGCTTTAACTTGGAGAGGACTCTGTGTGTGTGTGTGTGCGTGTGTGTATGTGTGTGCACGTGTATGCATGTGGCAGGGGAAGGCAGCCAGTTGAAAGTAACTCTCGAATGTCTGAAAGAAGAAGAGGGGCGTGCCTGGGGGGGCTCAGTCGGTTACACGTCGGACCCTTGATTTCGGCTCAGGTCATGATCTCAGGGTTGTGGGATCGAGCCCCATGTCAGACTCCATGCTGGACATGGAACCTGGTTAAGATTCTCTCTCTCCCTCTCCCTTTGCCCCTGCCCCCTGTTTTCTCTCTCTGTCTCTCTCTCTCCCCTTCTCTAGAAAGAAAGAGAGAAAGAAAGAAAGAAAGAAAGAAAGAAAGAAAGAAAGAAAAAGAAAAAAGAAAAGAAAAAAGAAAAGAAAAAGAAAAGGGAAAGAAAAGGAAAAGAAAAAGAAAAGAAAAAAGAAAAAGAAAAGAAAAGAGGGTAAAACCCCAAATTAAGACCTTCAGTTGCAGAACATGCCACTTCGTTTTAAATATGTCTCCCTCTGCGCTAGTCCAGACTCTCACAGTTGTAAGTGACAGATTTGCAACTCAAGTTGACTTAAGCAGTAAAGGGAGTTTATTGGCTAATGTAACTACAGGGGCACATGGGCTTCAGGAATGGCTGGATACAAGTGTTCCACGGTATTCATAGTCTCTCTCTCTCTCCCTCGGTCCCTTCATTTCTCTTCTCTGTTTTCCTCTTTTCCAGCTTCAGTTTTTGGCAGGCCCTCCTCTTGAGGTGATAAAATGGCTTTTTGGTAACCCTGGACACTTTTCCCCTCAAGCTTCCTCTCTTCCCTAATGGCTCCCGGAAGTCCCAGAAGTGAATTCACCCATAGAGCGATCCCCGGGGCTGGAGGAATAGAGAGCGTGGGGCAGGTGCCCACCCACGGGACTTGAGGGAGTGGGCTTAGCCCCCCCCATCTACATGGGGTGAGAAGGGGCATGGGTGGGTGGATTTGAGGGGAAAACCGCGATGGCATGGCTGACAGGTTGGCAGAAACCCCACGAATCCCCTACAGCTATCACAAAAGTGATGCGACATTAGAGAAAACTTGGAAAAGGAGAAACAGGCATATTCACCTCTCTCCTTACTATTGGAATTCAATGATGGAAAATGTTTTACATTGAATTCTGCCCACACTTTCTCCCTTTTGTAGGGCATTTTAAGCTTCTGTGCGAGCCCAGTGACATACATAACTGACTTGATCGTGCTCACCATTTCACGATGTGTACGCGTCTCACGTCACCACATTGCACACCTTAAATACACACAATTTTATTTGTCAATTATACCTCCGTGAAGCTGGGGGAAAATACCCACAGGGACATACATGCGATATCTTGCTTTTTAAAAAATTTCTGAATTTATTTTTTAAATTCCAGTATAGTTAACATGCAGAGTTATATTAGTTTCAGGTGTACAATAGAGTGACCCAACGGTTCCACACATCACCCTGTGCTCTTGGCAAGTGCCCTCCTTCCTCCCCATCGCCTGCTTCCCCGCTCCCCCCACCGCGCTCCCCTCTGGCAACCATCAAGTTGTTCTCTAGAGTTAAAAGTCTGGTTTTTGTTGTTGTTGTCTCTTTTTTCTTTTGATCGTTTGTTTTGTTTCTTTAATTCCACAAATGAGTGAAGTCATACAGTATTTGTCTCACTGACTGACATCTTGCTTTTTCAAAATTTAACACTATTTTGCAAGTTTTCCCTCCAGGTTGCTAAAGATGCCCCGGGGACACGATTCTTAATGACTGTGTAAGAATAAAGACCTTCCAGCAGCTGGAACTGTGGCCCACGAGGAGGTAGTGACCTGCACTGGAAGGATGCCACCAGGTTCTGCACAGACACCTGTCCCGGGGGCAAGGACGGGAGTCCTATTGTGGGTGTTCCGAGGATTTGGTGATATCAGTGGCTTCCTCTCTTGTCACCATGGAGGGCTTGGAGAAGGGCTTTGGCTGCACTGGGGCAGCTCCAGCTCCAGTCCCTGCCCTCCCTCCAGAGTCTGAACCTTGAGACCCGGCAGGTGCCACATGTATGCAGGGCCCGGAGGTTGTAAATCACCCTGGAGAGCCGCCAACTCTTGAGAATGTCACCGCCGGGAGGCCTCCAGGCCACCTGCTCCAGCCCTTGACCGAACGGGGACTCCAAGACTTGTGGCAATGTCTTTACTCCTTAGGAAAACAGAACACCTACCACCAGACAATTTGGAGACTTTTGGCCTAAATTCCGAGGCAGCTGTTTTGACAGCCTGGTGATTTGCTGGCCAAGTGTCTCGATCTACCTTGCAATTTGGGGGGCTGGAATGAACCTCAAAAGGTCACCCGGTCCAAGAGTGACAAAGTTCATCTTGTGCGTTAATTCTGATTAGATGCCTGGAGTGCAGTGTTAAGAAGGATTCTGAGGTTGCATTCTGGTTCAGGGGGAATTCAAGGTGTGATTGATTAGTAATGTCTACCATGATCTTGCGATCCCACAGTGATAGTATGCATCTTAAGGGCTCGGCATTCTTGGTATGGCTCAAACTCTCTTTTCCCTTACACCAAGTCATTGCTCAGACCTCTGCTCCATTGCCTCTAGACTCTTCATCCATCCATTCCTTTACTGACACCATTTTTCAAGTGTAACATGTGCTAAGGATACAACAGGAGGAAGGCAGAATACCCATCCTCAAGCAATTCAAAGGTCCTGCCTGGCCTTTCGAGAATCTCCACATTAGAGATTCGCTCTGCTTTGGGCATTCATTTGGGTGCCATGGCCACATTTTGGCCACGTTTTGGCCACATACTCTTGTACTGATATTCACTTAATATTATTCTCAAAGTTGGCTTTCTTTTTAACTTCCCTTTTTCATGTATACTTTTAAAAAAGAAGTTTCCTAGGGGTGCCTGGGTGGCTCAGTCGGTTAAGCATCCAATTCTTGATTTCAGCTCAGGTCACAATATCAAGGTCATGCTCAGCACGGAGTCTGCTTAAGGGTTCTCTCCCTCTCCCAACTCATGCTCTCTCTCTAAAATAAATAAATCTTTAAAAAAAATTTTTTTTAAATGAAAAAGAAGTTTCCTATAGTTACCTTAAAAGAAGAAATCTTGGTCCCTCGCATTAAGTACCAGTAACGGTAGAAAACATTACATAACTGTAAAGGTAAAAAATATTAGACTACAGCTTCAGATTTTAAAAATAAGACTTTAGTATAACAAGTGCATCGCTGGAAAGAAGGAAGCAAGCACTCACCCGTTCGCATAGCGATGCGACAAATTTTCTTTTATACGGTTAAATCCAACACGCCTTGGGGCCGGCAGGGTGGAGAAAGCCGCCAGCACGTCAGGCAGCGCGGATGAGGTCCTGCGAAACTCGTGTGTTATGAGACGATACATTAGTAACTTTCCAAGAGCCCATCTGAGAGGGCCCCACGAGCACAGGAGGGTCCGTCCTTTCATGGGACTGGACCTTTCTTTCTCTGGGTGCCAACAAGTGGTGCTGTCTTAGGACCTAGGGTCTGATTTCTTCGTCCTAATCCTAGCCAGTGCCCCGTCCCCCGGCATGGGAGAGTCGTACTGTCTTCGGTAGAGGGTGTGTGCGGACCTGGGTGGTTCTGGTCGGCTATGCCCGACCGGCCGCTCTGCCTGGGCGCCACGCTAGCATGAACTTGGAGACATCACCCACGGCCTCCATCAGCCTGTCGCCCTCTCTGGCACCTGAAAGTCGGGGAGATCCTCCCCCACGCCCAGCAAGGCAGGTGGGCAGATGCAGGAACACCTGGACTTTTATAGGAGCCGGGTCGCCCGGGGCCACGCTCTCCTCCCCAGGCCCTGTCCCCTTGCCTGCTGTTTCATTTTTGGTGGATTATCACAGGAACCCAGTCTCAAAGTTAATTTTCTTAATGAATTGTAAACAAGCAAGCCAGTACGGAAAATGCTAACGATCCCCCTTTGAAATTCTAAACATGTCCGGTCCCAGTTTACAGGCAATTCTCTGAAGAGGTTAGGGGTTGTGGCTGTCACTGTCTTATTGGGGCGGTGGGGTGCGGAGGGTGCTCTGCCCTGCACGGCCATAGACGGCCCTGCGACACCAGCCAAGCCCCAGCTTCCAGAGCCCTGCTCGGGGCCTGGCAGGGGTCGGACATGCAAGCCCACATGGCAGAATTGTTGCACTGGTCTGCGTGGTCTGCCCCCCCCCCCCCGCACATCCCACCCCACCGTGCGCCACCCCAATTTTGTCAGAAGTCCTTTCTTTCCTAGCGGCTTGTGAAGTCAGGGGTTGGGATGGCTTTGATTTGGAGTCTGTCCTTAATCTGAATTTGGGCAGGTCGTTTTCTTGCTGCAAGCTTCAGTTTCCCTATCTGTACAATGGATTCGCCCAGGGGTTGCAAACTCAACAGCCAAAGAGCTGGGCGGGTGACACAAAGTGCTGAGCGGAGAGACGGGGCTGCAGCCACGTGAGCAGGTGTGGACCCTGTGCCTCCCACAACAGCTGGAGGCCGGGCGCCGTGTGGCCAGCCGGCCCAGTGCGGCTTGTCCTGAATTCTTTTAAAGAGAAACCAGGATTTTAATGCAAAAGCTCCCCATTTAAAAGTAGTGACAACTGGTTTGTAAAGATTTAAACGCTGCCTGGCTGTGGTCTGGATGCTGCCTCCAGACCTCTAGGTTGAGCCCCTGGCTCTGCAGCCCGGCCCGTGAGACGTCTCAGGGCTCATTCAAGAGCCGGGGGCCTCATTCTGCTCCCTGACCCCAGCTCCCCAGCTCCCTGCCTCCTGCTCTGGAGTGCTGTGCCCATCATGGTCAGTAGGGCTGATCTCAGATAGGTGGTCACTCCTCCCCGTCCTCCTGAACTCACCTGTGGTCCTGTGACTTCCTTTGGCCAATAAAATGGAGGCTGATACAATACATGGGCAGAAGCCCCGAGCACCAGCGCAAGCTAGCCCTGGCTCATTTTCTCTGCCACAGGGACTGGCTCCCGGAGGACACCAAGGCAGAGCAGAGCTCTCTGCTCGGGGTGCAGAGTGGGTGAGAATTCACGCGTCCTTGTTACTGCAGCATAACTTAGCTGATCCTGTTACTGGTGCCCTTTTGCCTGCAGTCAGTGGGTTACTGGTCAGTCTTCTAGAGCCCAGAGAGACTGCGACGGCATAGAAGAGGGAGCCTGCTGTGTCTGCAGTGCAAAGCACAGGGTCTGGCACATAGTAGTTGCTCAATAAATATTTGTTCCATGGATGAATGCATCGGCACATAGGAGGGTTTCAGGCACCCGGGCGGGTGGCCAGGGAGCCCAAGAAAGACTGCAGTCGATTGTCGTGTTTGGTGAAGGCTGGCCGGATCCCTGAATGGTCTTTCCTTGGTTACAAGCGGCTCCCAAAGTTCTAGGGACAAACAGATCCTGATTTCAGACTTCATGTCCTTAAACCCCACCCTACGGGAAAACCGGGAAGTCCTCGAATGTGGCTCTGGGGCAGCTCTGCTCTTTGGAAGCCATGAGGCTTTGGGTAAGACCCTTCTGGTCTCCGCTTCCTCATCATAAGGCAAACTCATTCAGGTGCTGCCTTCACACTGTTCCTGTACGTATGCGTCACCTTCGTGCTGATTTTCTTAATGCTTTCCTCCTTCTTAACTTACATACTTTATCTTCAGCCTCAGCAATATTCCTAAATCCATATTAAAATAACTATAGCTGGGCAAGACTTTCTCATCATTCTGGAATCCTCCATCTCCCTTTATACCGCATTCAGTTTCAAAGTTCTGTCAACTCCGCTTCAAAGACACGTCCCTGCGCTCCCCCTGCAGCCCCTCTTCTTCCAGCTCCTCGGTGCACCCCAACGGCAGCCACCCTGGCCTTCTTCCTGAGATGCTAGCTAGCCAAGCGCTGTCCTGCTGTCCCCTCTTTGCCCAGACCGTTCTTCTCTCCACCTGTGCGTGACACCTGTTCCCGGATTTTCTCGGACTGGGATCCTTGTTCTTATTTCGGCCTCAGAGAACATGTCTTTTGGTCTCTCTCATTGCCCTGTTTTATTTTCTGATTGTCTTTATTACCACCTGCTATTTTCTTGTCCATGTACAGCCATTATCTCCTTCCGCGAGATCGGGGTTTCTCACCGTCTGCTCTATTGACGTTTGGGGCAGATCATTCTTGGCTGTGGGAGACTGTCCTGTGCACAGCAGGACTTTTAGCAACGCCCCTGGCCTCCAGCCACGAGATGTCAGGAGCACCCTCTCCCCAGGCGTGACAACCAAAACTGTCCCAGGCGAGGGCGTGGGCAAAATCACCCCCCCACCCCCGCAGTTGTTGAGACCCGCTACTGGCAAAGCTGAGCGTCCTAAGAATAAGGCATTTCCCCTCGGCGCTCATCTCGCACCCAGCAATCTGCGCCAGGCTCCGTGAGTACTAGGGCAGCGGAATGAATGGGTGAGAGAATCCCCAAAATCGGGGGAGGCCGGGATTTTGTGTAGCTCTGCAAGGCCTCTCGGCACCCTCAGAGGTCCTCCAGCTGTGGGTTGGAACGTGCAGACTGCGGGATGGCCGAGGTCACGTCCAGCTTCAGGACGCGCTGCCCGCTCCTCTCCCGGGGCCAGGGTGTCCGTTCCCCCCCCCCCCCCGCGAGCCCTGGACGTGAGGCTCTGTGCCTCCTGACCGCCCGTCAGCGTCTTAATGCAAAACCGAAGGAAAAGTTTGCAGCCACGACACCGCACAATGTGCAGAAGATAAATCACAGTTACTTGCGGCCGGCTGACAGCAGTTTAAGCCGCTGCAATCATCGGGCTCCAAGGGAGAAGCTTCTTTTATCTTCCTAAATGCAAAAAGTAGAGCTGAAATTGGCAATATCGCGGCCCTCTCCGCGGCCGGGCTTTTTACATAAATATCAGCAAGCAGTAAGTAAATTCTGTTGACGAAATGTAATAAAACAAAGACTGTTTCAAATATGACCATTCCCCGATGCATTCAGAAGCCTCGTCCCACTCACTTATTACTCGCTGCTGAGATTATAAGGTTTGCTTTTATCTGTCAGAAATCAATATTTCAAACATCGGATAAAAGAGGAAATTGAACTGGGAATAGACTGAAGTGCCGTAAAAACTACAAAGCACAATTATCAAAAAGCACTTAAAGCGCTTAATAGGACACACATATAAAAATGCTCAAATTAATGTCAGGGAGCCATAATGAGAACTTTTCCTATGCTTTTTCATCCTCTCGCCGTGTAATTTGAAGGCTGGCCAGTCCATCAATACGATTTTCAATTTCTACGATGCCCTGAGGACCCCGAGCTGGGCATTTGTTAGGCATGAACCATTACATATGATTGGTTAATATTTCAGTTTATTGAAGATGCATTATTTTGTATGGAGTGTTTACGTTGTTGAGACTTAACCGTTACAAACAGTTATGTCAAAAATAGATCTCGGGGTAAACAGCCTCCACAGTCACGCTTTTAATAAGCGCAGCTATGACTAGGAAATTGGATTTCCAGGAGCTAGGGGCTGGGAGGGCCACACGGTGGGGAGACGTGGGATGAGGTGGGCAGGGGCCTAGATTCTTCTCTGCACCCATAATACGCGTGGGAAAGTTGACGAGCGTGTCTTTTCTTAACAGAACAGTGTTGGGTTCTCTTATCGTTTCCTCCTGAAAGAGAAGAACATTCCTCCCCTCTTGATGATAAACAAATTTGCCTGTTCCTAGAGCCCAGCTGTTTTACCTGGTGTCATTCTAGGCCGAGGAGCTACCGACTTTTCTGGAAAGAGCTAGATTGTCACTCTTGTAGGCTTTGCAAGTCAAGAGACTAAATGAACGGGGGCGCCTGGGTGGCACAGCGGTTAAGCGTCTGCCTTCGGCTCAGGGCGTGATTCCGGCGTTATGGGATCGAGCCCCACATCAGGCTCCTCCGCTAGGAGCCTGCTTCTTCCTCTCCCACTCCCCCTGCTTGTGTTCCCTCTCTCGCTGGCTGTCTCTATCTCCATCGAATAAATAAATAAAATCTTTAAAAAAAAAAAAGACACTAAATGAACGATGCGATGTAGGCGCTCGTATATAAGAATCATTAAAAATGGAAAAGCCATTCTTAGCCTGCGGGCTGGACAGAACCAGGTGGTCACCCTGTTTGTTTGCCGATCCCTCTTCTAGGAGGAAGCGTGTGCTCACATAACTTTTATTAACCGTATGTGACAGCGTCAGGGCAGAAGCAGACGGTAAAACCCACAGCCCCTGGGTCTGGCCTACGAGGCCCCGCGACCTGTGACCTGTGACCTGTGACCTGCCCTGCCAGCCTCCCTCCCTCCACTCCCACGCTTCCCTCCCCACGCCACCCTGCTCCAGGCACGTGGCCTTCTGTCTGCTGTCCCCCCTTCTCACAGCTTGTGCCTGCTTTTCCTTCTGCCTGAAATAGTCTCTCCCTGACTCGCTCTGGGGTGGTGGACTGCTTCTAAAATTTCAGATCTTGGTCCATATGCCTCCTCCTCAGAGAGGCCTTCTCTGGCCCCCCAGCCCTCCCTCCAGCACACTCCAGCATGAATTCCTGTCTGGATCTTTTTTTATATATTTGCATCTTATCTCCCTCCTTTCCCCTGAGAGGGCAGAGACTGATTTGTTTTCCCCTGTCCCCTTATACCGAGAACAAAAGGGTTCTGAACACAGTTTTCAATTTCTATCTCCGAGGTCTTGGGTGTGGTTTTACTAGGCTCAATAAATACATAATGAATGAATGAACGAATGAACAAATGAATGAGCCAAACAATGAATGATAATTCATTAGCTCTCCTGGGCAGCTGGCCCCAGCTGGCTGACAAGAAACACTGTGGTCTCGAGCCATTTTTCTTCCTGGACTCAGCATCTCTCAAAGAAGGATGATGTCCTTTCCTTTGCTCATGCCCGGGGTACACTTTCCCCCCATCTCCCACCCCAGCCACGACTCTCCAAACTCTCCTCCTCTCTTGCCTGAGTACATGACCACTCCTCCAGGAAGCCCTCCCTGATCCTCAGGTCATGCTGACGGTGGGCCTGCCTGGGGCCCTTCATGTATCTGGGCCTCATAAGCACACCTGCCAGGTGCCTGGGCTCACCTGTGGGGCTCAGTTCAAGCTAGTAGCTGAATAGCCAGTGGTGATAGACTTCCAGAATTGGGACCTGAACTGAGATCTGTCTGCAGATCCCACGGCCTCATATTCCTAAAGCAAAATTTGTCCCGAGGCCCAAACCACTCACAGGGCATCAGCGGATGCTTTTCGGACCCTGTGTCCCTGTTCAAGACATGTACAAGGTTCTACAATGAGGGGGGGGCAGTGCCGATGGGAAAGAGGAGACAGGAATCCCCATGGAGGTCTGGAAGGGAGGCGTGAGGTTAAGGGGGTTCCTGCCTGTCTATGGTTGATACCTGGCCACCCATCGCCCAGGTCCCTCTGCTCACAGCTCTGTGAATATGCTTCATTTCATTTTTTTTAAAGCAGGCTCCACGCCCAGCACGGAGCCCCACGCGGGGCTTGAACTCATGACGCTAAGATCGAGACTCGAGCTGAGACTAAAAGTCAGATGCTTAATGGGATGAGCCAGCCAGGTGCTCCTGAACAGGCTTCATTTCAGTTGTGTGTCCTTGGACTTGAAGTTGTCCCTCTTCGCGTGTAGGCTCGGGAAGGAAGAAGTTCTGTAGCTGCTAGAATGAGGGAATGTAGAAGGATGGAGGTCAACTCTTTTGCTCAGGGGTGCATTTGGACATGGAAGCTGAGCTTGCCCCTTCCTGGGGTCCACGTGTGCTCCGCAGGAAGGTTGCTGTGGCTGGGAGAGAAAATGCTGCTAACCAGAGACAGAGCGCCTTTGGAGTGAGCAGAGAAAGGAGACAGACGTCACATGCGGAAAGGGGCACGCATCAGGAGGCTGGTGCAATGTGAGCCTTCCCTGGGGTGCCACCCATTCTCAGCAAGGCCCTGGCAAGTCCTGTACCACTTTTGTTTTCCTTAGGGTGGGAAAGTGGAGGGTGGACGCCCCCACCCCCTGCCCTGCAGCACACCCGCTGGCATGAAGTGGGGAAGGGGTGGGTGTGCACACAGCTCTGTGGGTTGCAAGGAGCTGAAACTGAGGTCACAGCAGCAGAAGGCCAGAGAGGCTGAATCCAAGAAGGGTAGGACAGTCCAATACGTGGAAGGACGGAAATATATCTGGGCTTCAGGGCAAGGGAACCTGGGGCTCATACTCTCGGTCTTGCATGATTCCAACAAGGCCGTCAGCAAATATTAGGTGCCTACTACGTGCTGGGTGACCTGCCAGGATCTGGGCAAATAGGAGTGAACAGAACCAACATGGCCCTTGCCTTTGGGGGCTGGTAACGGGCTTCTCTGGGTGTATGGGCTTCTTTCTTGCTCCATCCTTCCTGGCCAGCTTTCCCGATGGGAGAAAGCATGACTGCAGATCAAGTAGGACATCTCACAGCTGCACGGGGCCGTCTTGCTCCACATGCAAACATCTGGGGGAAAGGAGCCATGGGCCCATTTCTGGAACAATCGCAAGACCAGGAGGCGGAGTCCCACTATACAAACTTGGGGGCTTCACTCTGCATGGTGGTTATTATCTCCTCTGCAAAGGTAGAGAAATTAAGGCCCAGAGAAGATGATGACATTGCCAAAGACCACACAGAAGGGAGTGGGAGAGGGAAGACTTGAACTCAGGTCAGTCTGGCTACATAGCCCGCGCTGTCTCCATAATAATGAAGGATGGTTGATGCTGGGAGTCCACGGGGGCATGGGCTGTGGAGCTGGACAGGAGGGGACCCCCGTGGAGTCCTCAGCAAAGGCTCCTCAAGTAGATGGTACAGAGCAGGGAGGGAAAGGCTGAGTGGGGCTCGCAGGGGCCGAGACCAGACGGGGAGGGCGGGTTGCAAGTCTGAGGTCCAAAGGTAGGTGAGGGTGCTCCGAGGAGCCCTGGGGCCAGCGGCCCCTCCAAGGATGCGCTTCCTGCCGCATTGTGCTCACCTGGGCAAGGACCCTGGGGGCGCCGATTGGAGTCACGAGCCCCTTCCGAAGTTGCTGTGGCCCTCGGGAGGGTGAGAGAGACCATCCTGCCAGGACCATTGAATTTTTCACTTTTTCAAAGCAGCAAAGTGCCTCTCAAAGTAGAGATAACAAGAGAAAGGAGATGTCTGCTCCCACAAAGGAGGAAGATTACTCTAAGTAGAGGATTTTGTAATTATATTCATTTGAAATAATCAAGCATTTCCACCTATTAAGGAGCTCGTAAAGGAGGTGCTGGAGAAAGGGATCCAGCCATCTCCTGGGCCGCTCCTCATTGTTCCTGCAGAGAAAAGGAGCCGCAAATACAGATTAGTCTCGTCTGTGAACGGAGGTGGACGCCCCGCCCGGGGATCGGGGGGAGCGGAGAAGGAGGCCCCGCCCTGGGTCACGGTGCCCTAAGGGCTCACAAGCTGCCAGAGCTGCTGGGCTGAATGGGACAGTCGGGCCCTGGGCTGGTGGGGGGGCGGGTGGCGGTGAGGGATTTAGAGCAGTGCTGGCCAGGGAAACTCCACCCCACCTCTGAAACGGTGTGCCCTCCAGCACAGTGGCCGAGAGCCATGAGCGCTTCGGAGCCCTTAAACTGTGCCTGGTGTGCCCGAGAAACTGAAATCTTCCTTCTGTTTACTTTTAATTAATCTAAATTTAAAACCAAATAGCCCCAGGTAGCAAGTTGTCGGATACCGGCGGGCCAGGACTGAGGCACAGGGCGTGCCAGACAACGGGCTCTGGAAGGCCAGCTCTGCAGGTGACATCGAGATCAGGAAGATGACCAGGTAACGAATCAAGAGCCCATCTTGCATGTTTCTTGCAAAGTGCTGCCCTCCTGGCCCACCTTTGCTTTTCCTCCTTTTTTTTTTTTTAAGATTTTTTTTTTTTAAGATTTTATTTATTTATTTGGCAGAGAGAGAGACAGCCAGCGAGAGAGGGAACACAGGCAGGGGGAGTGGGAGAGGAAGAAGCAGGCTCCCAGCGGAGAAGCCCGATGCGGGGCTCAATCCCAGGACCCCGGGATCACGCCCTGAGCCGAAGGCAGATGCCCAACGACTGAGCCACCCAGGCGCCCCTGCTTTTCCTCCTTTTGAGAGACAGCAAACCAGAGCCCCGGTTCTCCTGGTGAACCCTTAGGGCTGTTTCGAAGAGTGTCTTTCCTGCTTTGACTTTCTGCTTAACTCAGTGAGTCCATCGCTGTTGGTCGGAACCGAGATCCTAAGTGTTAACACTTTCCTGCAAGGCGCAATCCAAGCAACTTTGTCCAGGGAGTGTAGGACACGGGGGCCCTGGGGGTCCCTGTGATGTGACTGCTTCCTGCCCAGGGGGCCCCCCCCTCACAGAGGGAAGCCAGCATGGCGAGAGCACAAGGAGCCTTCATGAACTGACCTTCTGTAAAATTCCTGTCGTGCCAACAGCCCCTCCTCGCCTTGCTAGTGACACCTCTATTTGTGGCAAACGCTCAAGATGAAAACGTTCACTGATTGCTCACAGGAGGGCTGATCTCCCCAAAGAGGCAGGAGTTCATAAAGGTGCCCCAGGGCTGTTGGAGACCCTCTGGACTCCCACACGAGGCCATGGCAAACGTCGACCCACTGGAAGGGGAAAACTATGGGATGGCCTCAGGGATGCCAGGGGATGGCACGAGCTCAGGGCCTCAATAGTTGGTGTTGGGTAATTGATAGTCAGGTCCTCTAGGTGTCGGAGATGAAGAATGAACTTCAAAAAAACGGGATGCCGCTTTTGCATGGTTTTGCCCAAATGGCTCTCTTTATGCCTGTGCTGGGAAAAGCTATTGTGAGGAGAAGGATCTTTATATCGTGCCATTAAATACTTTTGACTAAAAACTAATCCCCCCAAATCAATACCCGAATCATTCCTGATTCTAAGAATTAACACTGTATTACAGAATTGCCTATATTTTTTCCCCATAGAACGTAAAGCAAAGTCCTGTTTATAACTTTCAGTTCCAGTTTTCAAGACAAGGCCCCCATCACACCTTTGATCCTAAGAAATGTTGTTTCCCACTTTAAGCCTGGAACAGGAACTGGGTCTCTGGGCCGATGAAGATATTCGGGAACGGCATCTGTTCCGTGCCTAGCCCTCTGCCGGGTGCCCTGGCCAGCCTGCATCCCTATGGGCCACAGTGTCGCCAACTGTTTGCCCTCTGATGGATCTTCTCCAAGGCCGCCCCAGCCCGGCTCAGTGCCCCATGGGGTCCTGGGCTGTGAAATCCCGAATGCTTGGGTCTCCGGCCCCCTCAGCTGCCTCACGTTCCCGCCCGACGCCCCCAAAGCAGGCAGGAGCTGGGGCGGCCGGCCACAGCTGCTCAGTAGCTCCGGGTCACCCAGGGATTCCGGTCACTGTGGCTGCTCTAATTGCTTTTTCATTTGGCCTCCTTCTTGGGCACTCTGCATGCTGATGGTGCAGAGCCCGGTCTCCGCTGGGCTGGAGTGGTATTTTTTTAGTGTCTCAACCAGTGTCCGGTTGACTGAGACATTTCGGGGAAGAAGCAGATGCATTTACTTTTCAAGTATTATTTTACTAATCAATTGAAAAATTACCTTCATGAATGACAGAAGTGCAGACCTTTGGAGTATTTCATTAAAGGGAGCAAACATTAATTACAAATCCAGCCCAACCTTGCACAGACATAAATTATGGGCCTGATCTATTTTCTCTGTGCTTAATTGCAAGCAGTGACTAGTTCTTTAAATTATTATCTGCTAGGCCTCCAATGAAAAGAGAATTTATGGAGTGGTATCCCGAGGCCTTACCAGGGCCTACGCTGCTCTGTGGGGATAGATGCAGAGGAAGGCCACATCGGAGGACCCTGGGTGGCACAGGTGCACCAGGGAATGAGTCCCAGCCTTTCCAAGAATGAAGAAGGGAACATTCACCACCCCCTATACTTCTGACAGCTTTTCTGGTGTGGTGTCTCAGGAGTTGGGGAAGGTCCCACTGAAATGGGTGCATAAACATAGCACCCCTTCTTCCTCTACCAGGAAACGGTCCTAATAGCTATGCCAGGCCAGGGTGACCGTGCGGGGAATGATGCCCCTGCCGTTGCCCAAGGCAACTCGCATAGCCGTCCGTGGAGGCCCTCGGGGATGGCAGCCACGAACAGGGAGCTCTTTCTTTCAGATTTGCTTTGTCTTTCAGGTTTCAGAGAAAGGTCTAACCCCCATCCTTGCTGAGCTGACACAACTGATGGGTGAAAATCCCTGAGCAGGTGGGATGTTCAGGCTTCAACCTGGAACAGATGGGCTCTTTCTAGGGCTGTGCCTGAAATCATACGGGCCTGCTAGTTTCACGGGAGCCTGGTTAGAGGCAGGGCCTGGCCCCAGTGGCTTCTGGTCTGGCATGCTGTCCCAGTTAGTAGCCCCCGGTCAGGCTCCCCAGAGAGTCACATGGAGGCTCAGAACGTTCCCAGGGCGGGGAGGAATACTCCCAGCAGACACTCGGGCAGAGCTGGAGATGTGGCGGGAGGGAAAGCTGGCCTTTGCTAGGGGGGAGATTCTGAGGGCTGTAGGGAGTCAATCCTCCATAAGCCCGGAGTGGGCATATCTGTGTCCTAAAAACAGGCCCGACCAAAGTGAGCTCGTGGATTTGAAAGCACATTTGAAACCCCTTCTCCTTGACTGGGGTGGGAGGTAGTGGGCAGTCCCAGGCTGTCCCCCTCACCCCCCCCCCACTGCCTACCCTGCTCAGCCTGGGGTCCCTGAGCCACTTGGACACTGCAGAGACGGCTGCGTGCTGGGCCGAGCTGCAGGTGGGGACCACGGTGGGATCAGAGGTTGCTTCTTGCTTGTTCCCACCTGCTTGACGCCCCCTGCCGTTGTGCGAGGCAGCTCGCATAGCCATCCGTGGAGACCCCGTCTGCAAGTGGGTCAGACGAGGGTCATATGAGGTGGGGGAATGGTCCATGGGAGAAACATGGGTGACCCTCTTTCTGTGTGGGTGTTCAGACATCTGCAGGTACACCGTAAAGCCCCTTCCAAACCGAAATCCATCACCAGTCGGCCCGGCTTGGCTCATCACTTTGGTGCCTTTAAGAGCTTGGCTTTCTGACTAGTCTTGAGCCCCTGGAGTAGATTCCATGACCTCTTCCCTCAGCCATGAGTAGGAATGCCTGGTTTATGACATTTTTCCGAACAGTGACAGATCTGAGGCCAACGGCACGGGGCCCCGAGGTAACAAGAGCACTGAGGCAAGGTCACCAGATGCTACAAAAACCCCACCAACATTCTGGCGCAGGCATGTTTGACTGTCTGGAAAAGAGAAGAGAAAGAAAGGATGACTGAAAATTCAATACGTTATTGCCTTTCGAAATCATGAAGCAGACTAGTGGAGAAAGATGGCAACTCAAACTAGGGAACTCAAAGAAAAGTTTGGTTCTGGGGCTCTTCAAAGCTATGAGCAGGTTGTAGGAATCCCATCTGACAGGGGGCTGGGAACAGAAGGGGGTGCAAGCTCCTCTAGACCCAAGACAGCACAGGGTGGGGACAAAGGGCTGTCTGCCAGCCATGTATTAGGACCTGTGGCCTTGGAGGGCTGGGAGGTAGAGAAGCTAGCAGTCATGGCCACTCCCGGGCCGGGGTGTTAGGGTGGCAGATCCGCTAGTGCCTCTCATTGGTTGAATCCCACCATAAGCCAAAAGACAAGTGAGCTTGGTTCTCTATGTCATACCTCTCAGTCCTTGGGGCTGGGAGCAGGGTGGGAAATGTGGAGGGAGGATTTGGAGCACCAAACAGAAGGCACTGAGCACCTTTGCCCTTGACTCAGCCCGTGGAGAGCACCGGAGTTCACACTGACATTGAGAGGTCAAGTTCCATTGTCTCTTGTCCCCGCTTGCTACCCCAGGACTTCCCTGCTCCTGTAAGTCTTTCCCTATCCATGTATTTTGGAGAATTCTCAGAGGACGTCTTAGTGTCTCACAAGCACGTTTTCTCCAGGACGCTGCATGGGAACACCGCTCTGGGCACCACCGCCAATGCATTTGGAGTGTCGTGGTGCGAAGCTTCATGGCGGCCTACAGAGAAGGAGGGGGAGGTCCCTCCAGCCCAGGCCACCCCCACCACTGGAGTCCCAAAGCAACGATGTGGACTGGACATCTTGGGTGAAGTTTTGAGTGAAATACCCTTTTTAGTGTTCACTCTCAGCTCTCAAGATCCCAGGACCCTGACAGTAGTCCCCAAGGATGACCCATATGAAAGACGAACTCTTTGCTCATCATACCCAGAATCCCAGTTCTTCCCATAATGTCCCGTAACCCAGTTTTCTTCTTTGGTCAAGCTGACCGTACCCGGACTTCTTCCTCAGGGTGAGCCTTCTCAGGTGGTTCTGTAGTCACACACACTAAAAGGTCTGTAGCTGCCTGTGAGCGTTGGGAATGTCGCAGGCAAGATGAGGGATTGGCGCCCAGTAGCGCCCGCCCCTCCCCCGCCAGCTCCATTTCTGAGCGCCATGAATTTGGGCATTGTTCTGAGCATCATGGCTCCCGGGCCTGCTTTTCTTGCTCTCAGGGAGTGTCCGTGAACAACTACCATCCCTTTCTTGTATTCCTTCTCAGCTTAAGCTAGCCAGAGTGGATTTCTATTGTTCAGGACCAAGAACTCGGATCGAAACTCTAGGTGGATGAATTAAGATAATGGTTATTACAAAGAAGCCCAAGGATTTTGGTGGCTTAACACAGTGGAAGGTTACTTCTTATTCACTCCAGTCCAGGTGGCCATGGGGGAGGCAGCACGCTCCTCCATAGGGTCCTTGAGGGACCCTGCCCGATGCCATTTTCTATATATGGCTTCCGAAGGCATCCTGGGTATTTTGACATTTTAGCCAGTGGATGGAAAAAGACAGTGTGAAAGATGGCACAGAAGGTGTTTGTGGTGGTCGTGTCCTCCCCTCTGCCTGCAGTTCCACCGTCCAGAACTTAACCGCATGGCATCTGTAAGGGAGGCTGGGAAATAGTCGCTGACTGGGTGGTTGTTTCCCAGCAAAAACCCCACAGATCTCAGGTAGCTGTCTCCGCCATTCCGGGTTAACCAGTCGCAGGAAACTCACTGCCTTCCCTAACTGCAAGGCACACAGTATTTTGCTGCAGGAATGGCTGCATCCAGGAGTCCCCACCAAAAAAAATAAAAAAATAAAAAAAAAAATATATATATATATATATACACACACACATATATAATATACAAAATTATATATACTATATAAATATATAGTATATATATTTTATTTATATATAGTATTATATATATACTATATATAGCATACATACCCTATATACTATATATAGCGTATATACTATATATACCGTATATAATACTATATATTTTATATCAATAGGCTGTATATATAATATATATAGATATACGTATATATAGATATATATAATATATATGTATATATCTTCAAGAATCAATTTCTCCTCGCCTCTCACCCTCCCCCCCAAATATGTTGACTCATTTACAAAAGGGCTTTCCAGCTTTGATGCAGGGGGATGCCCAGAAGCTCCAGAATAACATCTTACCAGCTCAGCAAAACCAGTGGAAAGACAGTGCCTCTTTCTCATTAGTTCCAGCCAAAATCCCAGGGATGACCCTTATTGGACCACCTTGAGTCACATGTCCTTCCCTGAACCAGTCACTGCGTTCAGGGAGATGGAATAAGCTGATTGGTCAGGCCTAAGACAGGTGCCAGCGTCCCCCAGAAGTGGATGGACGACCCTACTGAAGCCTCACAGAGAGATTGGGAAGGGAGAGACTGGCTTCCTAAAGAGAAATATGGATGCTTTTACTGGAACAGAAAACGGTGAGAGCTTTCAGTGTCTACCAAACATATGTGGACATTTACTCTTGGCTGTGACCTATGGAGAAATGCTCCTAGAAACACGGGGACTGGTCCTACGGTAGAGCATTAGTTAGGACAGGGGGAATGTTTCTAATGTTAAAATTTTCCGCACACAGGATAACAGCTCCTAGCATCTAGGTACCCAAGACATAGCCATTTTTCTGTTACTCTATCATCCATTCAGTTGTCCTGGGACTCGGGGAGCCTGGGTCTGGCCACTTTTCCTGGGTGTCCCCTGGAAGAGTCTTTTCCCTTTCTGGACCTCCGTTTCCCGTTCTGTGAGGTTGAGGGCAGGCACAGACCAGATGCTATCGGAGTCCTCTGGCTCTGACGTTTCAGAGATCTGTACAAGGCAGTCTTTCCGCTGGTCCTTGTTCAGGTCTGGCAAACCCAGCCTGTGTTTTGTCAGCACTACCAGGAAAATTGAGTGAACACGGGGTTGGGGTTGGGGATTCCTGCTAATCCTTGCTTTATTTTTGCAGAATAATTCAATTCAGCAATCCAATTCTACAAATATTTATCGAGTGTCTATCAGAGTCAGGATAAGCTTGGCATTTGGAGAATTACTTTAATGTTTGCGCAATCCATTCCTGGTTAACATCCTGTGTGAGCTGTACAGGTGGAGAAGGAGGGAGGGCCAGTGAGGACACCCCATTCTACAGATGAGGACACTGTGCAATGTTGAATTCCCCTGACACAACCTCTCATGTTCCTCTCCCGGTCATAGATGTACTTCTATATTTTGTGAGTGATTATTTGATTAATGCCAGTCCTTCCCACTAGGGTGTTTGATCAGGGCTGTTTCTGCACCTAACAGGGTACCAGGCTCATAACAGGCACTCAACAAATGTTTACTGAAGGAATGAATGAATGAATGAAGGGAGGGGATGAGGAAAGGAGACAAGGAAGAGAGGAAGGGAAGGAGGGAGAGAGGGAGTAAGCAAGAGGCCATGGAAAGATCTGCTTCTAACTCTCTGTGGGATCTTGGACAAGACCCTTTTTTCTCTCTGGGCTGAATTTCCTCCTCTGGCCAAAGAGGGAGTTGTCAATAAACTGATTTCCCAGCAGGATTCTCATCAGAATCATGCCTGGCACTGAACCATAATACGGCCATCCTGGCTGCACCTCCAATTTTTTTTTTTTTTATCACAGTGACCTTTGAACAACGTGGGGGTTGAGTGCCAACCCTCTGCACAGTCAAAAATCCATGTATAACTTTTGACTCCCCCCAAACTTAACTACTGATAGCCTAGTGTTGACAAGAAGCCTCACCAATAATATAGTCGATGAACCTATATTTTGTACATTTTGCGTATTACAAACTGTATTCTTACGGCAAAGTAAGCTAGAGAAAAGAAAATCTTATTACGAAAGTCAGAAGGAAAACACATCCACAGTACTGGACTTATTGAAAAAAATCCACATAGAAATGGATCTGCGCAGTTGAAACCGGCATTGCTGAACGTCAGCTATGTGTGAGTTTCAGGTGCGTGACGTATTGATTCAATATTTGTATATAGTGTGAAATGAGCACCACAGTAAGTATAGTTAACAGCCATCACCCCACATAGTTACAATTTCTTTGTGTGTGATCAGAACTTTTCAGATCTGCTCTCTTCGCGACTTGCAAATGTACAATACGGTATTATTAACTACGGTCACCACGCTGTCCCTTCTATCCACAGGACTGATTTCTTTTATTCCAAATTTTCTGATTCAAAATCTCGGAGGGTGGGACCCAGTTGTCTGCATTTTTAGCAAGCTTCCAGGTAATCCTACAGTAGCCTGCTAGGTGCCTGGCATTTGGAGTTGTTAGGCAGGAAAACCTCTCGGGCCCTGACCGGTTCTGACAGCCTTGGATTTCCCAGTGATGCCCACCCCAAGGCCATGTCAGTTGCCCTCCCCCTCCCCCCTCCCCCCTGCCATCGCCCACCCGCGAGGCTGGCCTCTCCGCTGTACTGACATGGCACCCACCAGACTTGCCCTTGGCAGCTCCCACTGCCTCGTTCCGCTCCAGCAAGCACCAGGTAATTTGTGTCAAATTGTATTCTCATCTCCCTACCTTTCCCCTCCATCTCTGCGCTTTTTTTAGGGGGCAGACTCCTGAATTTTACGTTGGATCACAGCACTCCCATGCTGTGCAAATTACCCGGGGGGCGTGCCCACGCCAGACGGGCCCTGCCACCTCCACAGGTAGCTGCACGCTGTAATCAGGGTGCGCCCTAGAGCTCAGCCGTTTCCCCAGCTGGAAGGAGATAATGGCGCCGATGAATGGCAGGCTGCACATTCCGGCGAAGGGACAAGGGTCATGGGCATCATGGCGAGAGCAAAGGGCACTCCTTGCCAAGCCAAAAGCCTCCCACTTTGACAGACAAGCAGCCCGGCAGGGATAGAAGCTCAGTCGTGAACTAACAGGTGCCCTTGGGGAGCGTGGGGCGCCCTACCATGCTGCTTCGAAGGTTTGCAGGGAACGGAAGAGCCCTGCAGGGCATTATTTCACCCTTTGGGCCTCAACTGGCCCATTGATGAAATGGGGTGGCACCTCTTGACCTGTCTACATCATAGGGCGCTGGGAAGGAGGAACAGAGAAAAAACATGTAAGTGTAATTAAGAAGTCTACAACTTCTTAACTCAACCCAGGCCACAGCTTATCCTTCCACAAGTGGCTGTTCGCACGGGTCCTTGAGCCCTGGAAATTTCCACCCTAGTGAAGCGTGCACCTTCTAAGGGCTCATCCTCACGCTTGTTGTCTGTGTTCTCCTTCCAGTACATCGAGCAACGCCAAAAATGTGGTCCTTCCATGCCGCGCAGAGGGGGTCCAGCCAGCCGGGCCTCCGTTCAGCGTGAGAGACCGTGGTTCCAAAGTCCCTCATCTCACTGTTGGCTCCCAGGAAGCAGGCATCCGTGGATTCAAGGAAAATTGACTTTGGATTGAGTTCATAGAAAACCAGGGAATACGGAGAACTCTTTCTCAGAATTCAAATGAAAACACATAACGTAGTTAATATTAAATAAAGGGACTGGGCAACCCTCCTGCCTTTCTTTTTCCATGGTTGTGCTGATGTGTCCTTGATCAGGGCCTGTTTTGTTTATGATTAATAAATGACTCACCTTGGGCGGCTTTCTGTTGATTCCATATACACTATGAATTTGAAGAGGGCACAGCGAACTTAGCACCCAAAGGGAATGCTCCGGGATTTGGGGGGGAAATGAGGAGAGCCCGGAAGCCTCAAGGGTAAATGGATGCCAGCCTGTCACGTCCCAGAGTAGGATCTGTGGGTCTGCAGGCGTGCCCAAACCATGGATTTAGTGAGCGTGCCCGGTCCTCACTGAAGACTTGAGCGAAACGAATGCCATCACTTCCAACACGCACACGCAAATGGGCACTTTAGCTCCGGTCTCTGTTCTGCCTGACATTCTCCAGTTTCCTGAGTGAGCTCAATGAGTTTCTTCCCCTCAGTGGGCCTCACTCTTTCTGCCTTGTAGAATGGGGCTTTCTCTGAGATCCTTCCAGCTCTGCTATGTCCAGATTTCCAGAGCTCTTGGAAACAGTCTGGGTCTCATCGCTGCCTGGCTCATGGCGAGTTTGCTGATTACGTGATTGGATCAGCACAAGACGGTGGTTCAAGTGTGGGCAGAACTGGCTTCTCGTCCTGACGCTGCCCATTTCTCGCCACCACATAACCCCGAGTGGCCCCGCCTCTCTCTAGCAGAATTTCCACTGGGATAATCAGAGAATTGGATTCAGGGAACACGACCCTGAGCCTGACCCACCAGGTGCTTTGTACTTGGGGCAGAATTACAGGTGATGATGACCACATGCTTTCAGGCAGAGCACCTGCTCTCCGGGGGAGTCCGCAGGCCAACCCTGCCCTGGAGGCACGCACCTGGTCCAGTCACCCACGATGCCATCTCGTCTGATCTCGCATGCGTGATCCCCAATTGGCCACCCCTCTGAGTCCTCCTTGCTCTGACATTCTGCGGTTCTAGGAGAGTGACAGGAGGGGTGCAGACTTGGCAGTGCCCGCGTGGCTGTAGCAGAGGTCTGGATTCTTGGAAAGGACCCCTGGGATGGTTCATCTATGTGTCGACTTGATGGGACATGGAGTGCCAGATTAAACAATATTTCTGGGTGTGTCTGGAAGGGTGTTTCCAGATGAGATTAGCATTTGAATCAGCAGACTGAGTAAGCATAATGTCCTTCCCAGTGTGGCTGGGCATCCGTCAATCCACTGAGGGCCTGAATGGAACAAAATGTGAGGGAAGAGGGAAAGGGGAACTTTGCCCTCTCTGCCTGCCTACTTTGAGCTGGGTATCAGTCTTCTGTTCTCAAGTGGGAATTAAACAGTCGATCTCTCTCTCTCTCTCTCTCTATTCTATTGGCTATATTTATATATGTATAGCCTATTGGTTCGGAGAACCCTAATACAGCCCCAAACCTTCTGAACACCCCTTCAGCTGTTAGGTCCTCCTGTCTGTAGTTTCTGACCCTCAGAGTCTCAGCTCCTGGCTGCCTCGCTCACCTCCCTTCAGCCTGCTCTGGCTGAAAGACAGCCAGGGCATGTGAAAAAAGTCTGGTTTAGAAAGAATGGTGTGCGGGCATCCCCCCTTCAAATGGGCCCTTACACTGGCATCATTGGGGCAGGCCGGGCACAGGGATCCCGGAGGCCCAATGCAGGTGTGCCATAGGGCTGGAACTAGCTTCCAGAAACCGTGTCAGAACATGGCCTTTCCTGCTGGGCTCGAAAGCCCAGGTGCTGTTGGGTGTCGCGCCGGCCCCAGAGCCTCTGACTTCCCGTATGCTATAGGAGGGACTTAAAATCGACCATTCATTCATTCATTCATTCATCCAACAATCCCAAAGTCCCGATGTGAGGGTAGGAGGAGACTTGAAGGCCCAAATAGTCTTATCCTTGAGGATCTTCTAAAGCACCGCACTGAGCTCTCGGACCACTCCAGCTCATTTATTAAGCACCTGCCACGTCCCAGGTACGTGCAAAACAGTTGAGCCATGAATTTCCTGCCGTGAGGACTTCAACTGCAGGACAGATGCAAATTATTACCAGAGGCAAAATCTATATGATACCAGGGGGAGACACTCTCTATATCACTGCTGTTTCAGAGAAGAAAAAATTCACCTTCCTGGCAAACCAAGGATGTAGCATTTGAGGGATGGGGTTCCTGGTGTAGGAAACAGCCTGAACAAATGTCAGGAGGCAGACCCGGTGCCAAATGTTGGCCTGGAAGGATGAAGAGCTCAGTCCTACTGGAACCCGGGGTGTTTGGGAAAGTTCTAGGAGGCCACTGGAAGAAGATGGGGGAGCGTGAGGGCTTGAATAAGAATGTGCGAGCCATCTCACACGTTCCAGTTCTCTAAGCTCTTCCCCGACATTCTCTCATTGATCTTTGAAGCAGGGCTGTAGGGGTGGGAGCTGGCCTGGCTCCTCACTGGGCAGGGATTCCCTGGAACCACGTGGCCTGTCATTCCTGGAACCTGGCTGGCGCTGGCATGTTCAGATCCTGTGTGAGTTTCCTAGGGCTGCGGAGCAAAGTGGCACAAGCTGGGTGGCTTAAAACCACGGAAATTTACTCTCTCACGGTTCTGGAGGCAAGAAGTCTGACATCAAGGTGTTGGCAGGACCATGATCCCTCTGAAATCTCCAGAGCAGAATCTTTTCTTCCTCTTCCAGTTTGTGGTTGGCAATCTTTGGAGCTGAATGGCTCTTATATAGAGCCTCTTCCCTCTGTGTCCTCTCCTCTCCTTATAAGGACATTAGTCATATTACAGTTAGGGCTCACCCCAACCCAGTATGAACTCATCTTAATTTCAGTAGCTCCTCTGTGCTGGTGGTCTCTGTATTTGCTAATTCACCTACAGGCTAAAATTTATTTGTAACCCCTTAATCAATATACATGGTCATTTATATTTTACTTTTTCATGTTTTAAGGATTTTATTTATTTATTCAAGAGAGATCGAGAGAGAGAGAGAGCACAGAGGGAGAGGGAGAAGCAGACTCCCTGCTGAGCAGGGCCCCATGTGGGGCTCGATCCCGGGACCCCGAGATCATGATCTGAGCCGAAGGCAGACACTTAACCCACTGAGCCACCCAGGCGTCCCCAACCCGCACGGTCATTTACAGATATGCACCGGGCAGCAAAAAATCTGAATGCCCAATGCACACGTTCCCAGCTGAGGTAGAATTGCCCCGCCTTCCTGTTTCAGCTCTCGTAAACAAATTTCTTTCTTTCTTTCCTCTTTTTTTTTTTTTCTTTTTTGGTTGACTCAGTGCTGCGGTTTTCTCAATTTTGTGCTTTTTGATGGTGATTTTGCTGTTCAAAATGGCTCCCAGTGCTGAACCGTTGTTTAGCTCCTCTGAGCAAGAAGGCTGTGATTAGCCTCATGGAGAAAATTCGTTAGATTAGCTTCATTCGGGCACGAGGTACAGTGCTGTTGGCCACGAGTTCGACGTTAATGAATCAACGATATGTAGCAAAGAAGATGTCTTTAAACAGAAATGCACATAAGACATGCTAAAAATGTACATGATTGGTTGATGAAAAGTTGCAGCCAGAGGCTCCCAGGAACCTAACCCCATAGTTCCCCTAGGAGCCACGGATTCAGGATTCACTCATTCATGTCTGCAGCCACTTTATAGAATGTAACCACTGTGAATAACGAGAATTGACTGAAATTCTGGATGGTTATAAATTGGGGCGGAGCGCTATTCAACCTAGTATAGACCGCAAACTGAAGTGTTCTCTCTCCCACCCCAGTAATTTTCCAAATTGGCCCATCACCTTATTCCCCTTGGGGACCTTATTAAGAAATGCAGATTTTTAGGTCCCACCCCAGAGATTGTCATTCAAGATCTGGAGTGAGTCCCAGGAATCTGCATTTTCAGAAGGGCCAGGTCCACCTGATGACTGTTCCCATGATGTTTCACCTTTATTCTCTCTGAACCGGCATCTATTTCTGTAAAACAGTCATATTGCCTTAGAGGGTTATGCGAGGATGAAATAAAATGTGGTCAGGTTGTCTTGGTATTGTAGTAAGCTCGCAATAAATGTGAAACAGTAACAAGAGTAGCATACTCTTTTTTTTAAAGGATTTTAAAATTTTATTTATTTGAGAGAGAGAGAGTGCGTGCACGAGTGGGGGAAGGAACAGAGGGAGAAGCAGACTCCCCACTGAGCAGGGAGCCCAATGCGGGGCTCCATCCCATGACCTGAGACCACGACCTGAGCTGAAGGCAGATGCTTAACCAACTGAACACCCAGGTGCCCCGGTAGCATCTTCTTAAATGTCTATATCTTCAAGTTGATACATTTTTCCCGAAATACTGTCATATTCACTCTCTCATTTGGTTCTCTTAAGAACTCTATGAAATAGGCAAGATGGCACCTGCTTATGTCCTTGAGGACAGCCGCAAGAAAGGACGACCTACAGTGAGGGCGGAGGCAAATTAAACTTCCAAAAGAAGACAAAGTAACTCACGAATTACTGTGTGGATGCTCTGTTTAAGGTATCTATCTGCACACTTGTTGGTAACCATAGGGCTTCCCTGCACAGTTTCCCTAGTGATGAGTACTTTAGGATATAGTGGGAAGGGTGTAAGCTTTACGGTGGACTTACCTTAACGGCCTTGTGATCTTAGATTAAGCAATCTCCCGGAGCCTCTGTTTTCCCATCTGTACAATGAAATAAGAGTATCCATAAGGCAGAATTGGGTGAGCAGAGATAATGATGTTTGCAAAGCATCTGTCACAGTGCTGAGGCACTAATATTTTACAGTGAGGCATTATGTTCATATAATACTTAATAATTTCCAAAGTATTTCCACACATGCTCTCTCATATGCTCCTCACGGTAACTTTAATCCATCCTCCCTTCTATCTGTCCATCCTTCCTTCTTGCCATCCATCCATCCATGCATGCATCTTTCTTCCTCAACATCCATCCATCCTTCCTTCCTTCTTGCCATCCATCCATCCATCCATCCATCCATCCATCCATCCATCCATCCATCCTACGATTGGCACCAGCTAGTTATACAGTAGCGAGCAAAACATATAAAAAAAAAAAATCCTCCCCTTAAGAGCTTAGAGACTAGTGGGAGAGATAGACCCCAGACAGATGAGGAGGCAACAAACAGCTATGGCAAAATGCAAATTTTGTGACAGAAATAAACAGGATGCTGAGAGAGAACAATGGGGAGGTCCTAGTTAGAATGGTCAGAGATGGCCTCCCTGACTGGAGAAGGGACAGCCATGAGAGGACTGGGGAAAAGGGCATTTCAGGCAAAGGGAATATACGCAACAGCCCTGCAGTGGGGTCAGCTGGGACTATGGCATTCATTCATCATCCATTCTTTTGGAATCCCGGGAGGCACAGCGAGTCTGAAGTTTGGCTTTCCTTTTGTCTCTTAGGAACCCAACGGGTTAAATGTGAGCTCCAGGTCCCAGGCCAGGAAAGTATCTGAGTTTCATTCCCCGCTGCTGAGCTGGGCCACTGACAAGACATTAGCAGGGGCCTCTGTGGCTCCAAGATGCCTTGGGCAACACTGTAAGGAATGTCTATTACTTTGGCCAGAAAACAATGAGTTTGGGGACCTGTGGGGGATAAAAGATCCCTTGTTTGGAATAGCACCTGAGAAGAATGAGTGCCTTCCTCCCTGGTCGTGCCCTGTAGGTGATGGGTCCCGTTACATATGTCCGGTACATACGGAGGAAGCCGAGGCCAAGAGAGACAAAGAAACTTGGCTCAATGACTTGGAGAGTTTAGGTTGGGGTCCAACCAGATCGTTGGCCTCTCGGCTGCTCTCTCAGAGTTGCTCCCTCCACTCGTCAAGCCACAGCTCACCTGCCACAGGAATCCCAGGAGGCCAGCCCACATTGTCTCCCATCCCCAGCCAGTGCCGCTTTGACCACACACTCCTTTGTTGGTTTCTCCAACCCCGACCAACCCGGCCATTTCGACATTGGTGTTCCCAAGTCCAGAGCCCACATCCATGTCCTTTCTTCCAAGAACAATGCAATCTGGAATCATTGATAAGCCTCGTTGACCATCTTGTGGTTTCCGACATTCCCCTAAATTTGTCTGGAACAATTTGGGCTTTGACCACGAATGTGTGACCAAGCATTTCCCTGCTGATTTGGGAAAGCTACCAACCCTACTATCTGTGCAAGGGACTAATGATAAAGCCACCTATCATTATGTCACTTTTCTGGCCTACCGGTGGACGTCAGCTCCTTACAGTTGACTCTTCTGGCATTTCCTGAGACCCTGCTCCTTCCCAAGACGGGAGTCCACAGGGACAAAGATGTAGAAAAGAGAACCACGATAATGACCCCCATCTATCCCCGTCAGCTTCATCCCCGGGAGGAGGGAGAAGGCCAAGCTTCGTGTGCTTCCAACATACCCAGCCAAGTTCCAGGGCACCAGAGCAGTGATGTCCTGACTTGTAGCCTACTGGCACGTCCGTACGCTTGGCATGCCATGGTCTGGCTGTTACCCCTCTGTCAGAGCAGCTGCCCAGGGCCCGTCACCAACAGACCCAAGGCTCTCCCTCATCTCACCCTCCTTTCTGACCAGGGGCTTGCCTTCTAGAAGGTAAGGGGGATGTGTAACTCTGGCATTAACCCTCTGTGAGTATGGCCCATGGGGAGTTGAGGTACTCACATAACTAAACTCAGGTCCATGAGTTTGGTGGGGCAAAGGCCTTGGGCTCCCGGCCTGGTCCACTCACCGTGGTTTATGAGGCCCTCCTGCCGGGGAGCTCTTTCCACAGCTGCGGGGAGCCTGGGCTTCGGATTCAGACAAATCGAGTGTGCTCTCTCTGCTGTGTGAGGTTGGACAAGTCACCGGCCCTCCTGGTGCCTTGGTTACCTCATGTTAAAGTGGGGGGAGGGGGGACTCATGGTATCTGCTATTCAGGATTTCTGTGAGGATGAAATGAGACAACACGCCTTTCCGCAGGTGTAGTAAGCAATGAAGTTTATTACTAAAGGATGGATTTCCCCCCATCCCTGAGCTGTAACCATGGCCTTGAAAGCGGTGATGAGGAGGCCTGGCAGGGGTGGGTGGGGAGGGTCGCTTGGCCTTGCTGCTGTCCAGTGGCCCACGGCCCGGGTGAAATGGATTCTCCCAGAGGACACGCAGTGCTGAGTCAGGACCCACAGCGTGAGGTGCCACGTGACAGCCCCCAAGTCTGCGGCTTCCTAGCAGATGCGGTCGATGCCCCGTCCTGTGTCCCGCGGGCTCACCTGTGTTGACCTGCATCTCACACAGCTCCCGGCAGGCAGCATCCCCTCCAAGCAGCCGCCTCCTTCTCTTTCTCTTTTCTCAGGCACCAAGGGAGCTCGCCTGAGCAAATGCCAGCGCAACCAGGCAGAGTACGTGTGCGCGCGCGCGCACCGAGTCACTTTCAGCCAATGGAGATGAGAGTGAGTGGATAAAAGGCCCCGCCCCCTGTCATCCAGGTAATGATTCCAAGCTGTCTTCCATACATTTCCTTAGGGGGCCCCAGTGGGATTGATCCTATTGCCCACGGCCTTTCTTGTTCTTTGACAAACCCTCTGTTGACTTGCCTTCGTTCCCTGACTCATTTTCTCCACTACCTGCTGGTTTCCTGGGATCAGCCCCCTGAAAAACTACCATCTCCAGCTAGGATCTGCCTTTCGAGAGACCCGAACTAAGGCCTGACACGCCTGCGCCAAGTTCCTGGGGCCCAGTGTGCCCTGGTGCCACCAGCTGAGGCATTTCTGTGCTGGTGGCCAGAGGCTTGTGCTCACTCTTTCTTGCCTTGCAGAAGGCCTTAGTGCCTCACCTCCCACCCCCACCCCTGCACACCAGAGACCCAGGCCCCAGCCACCAGAGCCAGGCCACCGGTGAGCGCCCAGCATCGGCACATGCATCTGAAGATGGCAGGTGACAGGTATGTCTTCTGCCCCCTCTCACTGGCGGGCAAGAGCTGAAGGCGTTGGCCCCTCGCCCACCTTCTTCCTCTTCCATACATAGATGAGCGTCTTCAGAAGCCTCAGTTCCTGGGTGTTTAAATGATACTCAGGACCTATGTGAAGTCTTTTGAATCACACAGAGCTACCGCCAGCCCGACTGCCTCTTCCTCATGCCTCCGTGTCCCAGGGTTTGGTGCCATGTCACTTGGGAGGCATCAGCTCAATGAAGTCTAGAGCGGGAAAGCTTGTGCAGAGACAGCCAACACCCGTGGCTCTGGCTGCTCCTCTCTCAGGCCATTCTCATGGTCAATGGGGCTCAGCATCTCCGTCCCCCCATCTTTCCCTCTGAGTCCAAATATGAGGACGGGCAGGGCAAGGACAGGAAGCAATGGGCAGGGCCTGAAGGGGATTGGGATGGATAAGCCAACTCTCCCTCTTGCTCTGTTGAAGCCTGCAGACGAACGACAGTAGATCATAGTCAATATTCAAGATGATGTCAGGTAGCGGTGGGTGCCGTGAAGAAAACAAACCCATGGTCATGGAAGTGATGGGGGAGGGGAGAAGGCTTTAAAGGGCAGGTCGGTTGAGGCTGGACCGGGCTCAGTGGGTTCCACATCTGGAGAGTAGGACAGGGGTCTGGAGGGTGGGCACAAGGGGGTCCTGGTGAGGTGCGGTATCAGGCAGGACAGCAGGGAAGGGCATCTGGGACCATAACTGAGCTCTGCAGCCCTGTGTAAGCACAAGTGGAAGTCACTGGAAGATTCTCAGTGGAGTGAGATCAGATCAGACATAATCTGATTTGTATTATTTTCTTTTTTCATTTAAAAAAAATTGAGGTATGGGGTGCCTGGGTGGCTCAGGCGTTAAGCTTCTGCCTTTGGCTCAGGGCGTGATCCCGGCGTTGTGGGATCGAGGCCCACATCAGGCTCCTCCGCTGGGAGCCTGCTTCTTCCTCTCTCACTCCCCCTGCTTGTGTTCCCTCTCTCGCTGGCTATCTCTCTCTCTGTCAAATAAATAAATAAAATCTTTAAAAAAAATTGAGGTATAAAATAGATTCAGGGGGTGTTGGTGCACACGTCTTGGGAATATCTCGATGAATTTTCCCACAGGTACTCCTGTGTGCACTCATGTCAAAATATAGGACAGTCCTAGAACCCCAGGAGTTTGTGCTTCTGAAACGTCCCTCTGGCTGCTCTGTGGGGAATGCAGTGCAGGGAGGTGAGCGTTCAAATAGAGAGGCCAGTGAGAGGCGGGTGCCGTCATCCGGGCTTGGACTAGCATAGATGCGGTAGAAACAAGGGAATGGTAGGTTTGGGATGGTTTCTGGTGGAAAAAGCTGCTGACAGACAGGGTAGGGTGAGTCAGAGCAAAAGAGACACGGAGAAGACGTCTCAGATTTTTTGTCTTCAAGCCCGTGGTAGACTGTGGGGCACTGGGGAGTGGGGGAGGTGGGGGGGAGGAATGAGCTAGGGAATGGGGTGGGGCCATCCGGATGGACAACGCAGGGTGATCCCTTGACCTGGTGAAAGCAGGGATGCCATGGCCACCCTTTGCCTCCCCCAAATCCCAGGGCAGAGCCCCCCGGAAATGAGTCACTGGATGGGGAAATCTGACAGCAGGCATCTCCGATGGCCCAAGGACAGAAGAACGCAGTCCTCGGCCCAACGGAGGGCATTGGGAGAGCTGGGGGGGGGGGGCAGCTTTGGGAGAGCCGTGCTTCGCTCTCAGCTGGGTCCCCTGTGAAGCTGGGTCACTGGAAGGAGAGGTGCAGAGCGGGAGGTGACGTCGGCTTCTCACTCAGGAGCCATCTGTTCCCTAATGCAAACAGCCCGTCTGTCAGGCCAGGCGAGGAAAAATGACTGGGGCAGCCCCACCACAGAGCCCAGGGAGAGGGGTCTCTGGACCCATGAGGTAATCCCTCCGGTGATGTATGGCCCAGAGAAGAGCTGGGTTAATGATCTTGTGCAGGACCCGGGAGTAAAACACAGTAATTTCATAATACCGCGTGTGATGGATTAAGGCGTGTTAATACCAGGAGTATACATTAAGGGAAATGATCTTGCTGGCATACTAAATGGCAAAATAAAAGCACTTTTAGAAACTTCCATGATTAATTGGTCTGCCCTTTTAGTTCTGTACCATGATAAAGTAAAGCTCACTTCTCCTGGTCACCTCCCAGGCAATTCCTCTACAGCTCCCAGCTCTCTGAGGACCCCCTCTCCCCCATCCCCCCGGAAGGTCAGCCTGGGGGAGAGGCCAGACCTGCAGCCTGGGGCACACCCTGACACCCTCACCTGTCACAGTATCTCCTGCCGATGGGCCACCATTGGAGATCCCACGGACACGGCCGATCGGCACAGTTTGACCCGGTGCCAGGTGCAGAACCCTTCGGGAATGAGAGGCAGACGGAGGCTGAGAATGTGTGCGTTGCCACCCTGCTGGCCAGTTTGGATCTCTGCTCCTCTCCTTAACAGCCATGCAATCTTGGCTGAGTTTGATAACATCTTTATGCCTCCATTTTTTCATCTGTGAAATGGGACAATAGGAAACCTAGCTCCTGTGGGGATGGGGCTACAAAGAGGTGATCCATTTAAAAATCCTCATATGGTTATTTACTATGTGTAAAGCCCTGTGAATCCATGTCCAAGGCTTAGGACAGTGCCCGTCACGTCATAAGTGCTCGGTGAATATTAGCTTTTGGTGTGATGGGTGTATGGATGTCACACACAGCCCCAAGGGGTAGGTACCACTCATATCCCCATTTCGCAGGTAGGGAAAGTGAAGGCACAGAGAGTTAAGAAAATTGCTGAAGGGCGGGGCCAGGAGCAGGCACAGATAGGCCTACGTTTAACTGGTGGGCTTCCCGAACTCCCACCCCCACCCGATCTCCTGCTCCAGTTCTGTTCAGAGCTGATGACTCTGTTGCCTTTGTTCTTGGAAGGCCAGTTCCCCACCATCACGGACCCCCATCTTGGAGGCAGTTGTCACACCGTGGCAGAGAGGGCCAGACCAGAGCCGGGAGATCCAGGAGGAAGGCTCAGCCCGTCCCTTTTTTCCTACTGAGACTGGGGCAAGCTGCCGACCTGAGCTCCTCACCCCCCAGCGTGGTGACGAGGCATTCAAAAGACAAGGCAGGAGGATGCTTTGTAATCTGCAAAGTAAAGAACAGACTTGAAGAAGGATGACTCATCCTCGCCCCCGGCAGGCCTTGGGGGAGCCTCGTCTACAGTGTGGCCGCCCTGCCTCCTGCTGCAGGGGGGCTAAGAGGAATTCATTCCTGAGTGGTGGAGACCAAGGAGGGCAGTTGGCTTCGGGCCAGTCCTACCTTCCATCTGGGCCTGCCCCGTGCACCTGACGCCAGGCTTCTCCCCCGCATCACTCTGGAAGCTGCCTGCGTCTTACAGACCTCTTCAGGCTCCTCCTTATTTATCCACCCATTCAACAAACACTCCTTGGGTGTCTACTCGGCTTGAGCCAGCTGGAATGCAGCAAGAAGACAACAGAACCGACTTTGGACCTTGCAGAGCTTATGTGCAAGTGGCAGGAAACAGACACCGGCCATCCCCTTAGGGCTTACAGCCTTCTAGCTCCCAGACACATTGAGTGCCAGGGTGGTCATCTCACGCTTCCCCCAGAAGGCGGGCAAGTAGTGTCAATGCACGAAGTGGGTTGATGTGACACAAAGGAAGTGTCACACCCCCGCTGTGGCCCGGCCAGCACCTTCCTGTCTACGTCAACGGCTGCTCTTCCCTTCCCATGTGGGAATGTGGACCCAGGGGTCACACCTCCTGATTTTCCTAGAGAAAGGGGAAAATCTGGATTTTCTTTCCTGGAAATTTCCTGATTTTTAAATGTGGGCCACTAAGTCAAAAGGTCTGCCCCAGCCTGGCCATCAGCAACCTTGGGCTTAGAACATGGTCGTGTACCACTGTTAGCTGGTTGCCTGGACCCTTTGCTTGGGTACGGCGCTCTACGGTGTGTATAATACTTTCCCAGAGAAGACCTCATTTGGTGCTCCTAACAGCCCAGGGAGGAAGGCTGTCACCCGTCTGAGAGGGGCTATGGGTCAGCCGTTGTCCCAGGCAAGAGCACGTTTGAGCAAATGAAACATCAAAGAAATCAGGCAACTCAGACGTGGTGTGAACAGTCAGGAAAGAGCTCAGGGACCAGAACTCAGATTCTCTTTGGTATTGAAAAGGGCCTGCTTTCTCTTTGTCTGCAAGACCCGGAACCTAACTTCTGTCGTGGCTGGTTAGAGTCAAGGGCTCTAGGGTTGACCAGAGGGCTTCAGATCCTGCCTCCACTGCTCTACCAGGAGTGTATTGCTCAAATTCTCCTAGCCCGTCACAGTGTCTGCAAAACGGTGATGATGACAGTCCCACCTACGTCACAGGGCTTTTACGAGGACGACCAGAATGCCCATAAATTCTTGGTCATAGTCAGACCTCAATAAGTATCGCCACGATCATGGGGGATTTGGATCTGTGAAGTCTGTTATTTGGAAAATTTAATGGTATGAGACGATGTCTCTTATGCCACGTGAAATGAAAAAGCAGGCACCAGACAGGCTAACTTTATTTTTGTATACATGGGCTGAAAGCTGGAAAGAAACAGGGAGGAAGATGTGTCAAAACAGTAGTAATTTGGGGTACTGGGATTATAGATGCTTTTAATTTTCTACCTTTTAATTTTCTGAGTTTTCTAAAGTCGGCATGTATTAATTTAAAAAATCAGAGCAGGATAATTTATTTTTAAAAATTAAATGCCCAGGGGCACCTGGGTGGCTCAGTCGGTTAAGCATCTGCCTTCTGCTCAGGTCATGATCCCCGGGTCCTTGGATGGAGCCCCATGTCACGTTCCCTGCTCAGCAGGGTGTCTGCTTCTCCCTCTCCCTCTGCCTCTGCCCCTGCTTGTGCTCTCTCTCTCAAATAAATAAAATCTTAAAAAAAATTAAATTCCCAGTCTTCCAGAAAAGAATTTTAGCTTCAAACTTTCCCTCCCCAGCCCAGCCAACTGCTTTCCAAAGAACCCCTTGCCCTTGGAGCTTCCCCAATTGTCTGGAACTCCCAAGGCTGTCTCAAGAGTAGGGATGTCTGAGCAGCAGAGGTCCTATGACTTCCCGGCCCAGTCCCCAAACCCAATCACCCTTGACTGTCAGTGGGCCCCACCAGGGCTGAGATCTGTTCCCACAAGCCATTCCTGCCCCCAAGAGAGACCAGACTCCTCCCAAGCCCAATCTGCCCGATGCCCGTGTCGAAGAATTGGCCTGCTTACCCGCATGTCTCAGAGAGTTCTCAGATAATTTGCTGGTATAGGCAAAGTAGTACAGTTTGATTATTCACTGCCGGTTTTTACGAAGCTCCTAAGAGCACCAAGAAAATGAAAGAGGATGAGAAAATGTGAAGGAGCCTATTTGCTTTCAATGTTCAAACGCACGGACGAATGAATGGATGCAGACTGCTGGGGGATTTGTGCCTTTTTTCTGAAATCAGGAGCTCCTGGAAGCGAATCTGTTTCCTCCAAAGCATAGACCCTGTGGCACGGAGAGACAAAAAAAATAAATAAAACTCACAGTCTGAATGCACTTCTCTTAAAAATATGGAAGATGATCGTACAATCAGACAAATATAGCTTTTGAAGAGTATGAAGTTCTGGTCTAAAATTACATTTAATTATTGTTCCATTGCAGACGTAGGAAATAACAGTACAGAAGTGTGACTTTCCAATTAGCATTGGAAGTGTCTGTGAGGTAGGTGAGGGTTTTAACAGACTGTGGGGTTTCGAGCCTAAAATTACACGACATCATTTGCAACCACAAAATTAGGTTGATCAGTTATGGTTCAAACTCATCTGTCGGAGAGAAGGACTATTATGCTTTAGCCCCACCCTGCACAGATTTTCCACATCCCCTCCCCCCAGTTGTTGTTGTTGTTATTTTTTTTTAAAGATTTTATTTATTTATGTGACAGAGAGACAGCCAGAGAGAGAGGGAACACAGCAGGCAAGTGGGAGAGGAAGAAGCAGGCTCCCAGCAGAGGAGCCCGATGTGGGACTTGATCCCGGAACGCCGGGATCACGCCCTGAGCCGAAGGCAGACGCTTTAAAGACTGCACTACCCAGGCGCCCCTGTTGTTATTTTTTTTAAGCCATGCAAATCTTGAGCCCTCCTGCACGCCCCGCCCCGCCACCGGTGACGAGGCCGAACCAGGAACACAAGCCATGAAGGCAGAATCATTTTGCCTCATTATAGGACGACATCAGTAACTCTTCTTCAACCCCTTAATTCATTTCTTATAGTTTTTCTTGTCACCGCAGCTTGCTTTATAGCTTACTAACTCGCAAGTTATAGTTGTAATTTATGGTCAGAATTGAGTGGTAGCAAATCAAGGAATATTTCCATTGATTACCCTAAATTGTCTAATCTCCTGTATGTTTTTAGAACTTGATTGGGTGGTATTTACTGATTGCCTTCATCTAATTTAAAAATCAATCAATGGCAACAATGAGTGCTGGGGGATAAATTGAGTCTAATGCAGCCTAACCGAGGCAAATCTCCATCAGGCCTGTGCACAATCACATCTGTGGGCGGTTTTAATACATAAACCATAATGGCCTGGAGCGGGGCGTCCGGCCTGGATGCTCGGAAAATCCCCACTGGCATCTTACGCCTCTTGCGTTGTCCGCTTAGGGTGATTGCCCTCTGCCAGCGCGAACATATTTCACTACAATAAAGCTGTAGCAAAGGAGATAAAAAGGGAATCGGATTGGGTTTCCAGGCTCGCGGGTCCATCCTCGTCCCCCACGTCCTCTGAGGATATTAATGGAAATTAACATAACGCCAGCCTTTTCCTGCACTGCCTGTGCTACCCTGGAGAGGGACATCCACGCACTCGTGAATTCCTCCCTCCAACGCTTGTGTGCCTCTGTTGTTGTTTTCATCGTTACTTTCTGGACATCGGCATCAGGCCAGTCACAGTGCACAGCATTTCGGTATGTTATACTGCTTATTTAGCTCTGACGCATACCCTCAGAGGGAGTTAGCTCCATTGTACAGATGGGAAACTGAGGCTCGGGTGACTGTGGAAGCCAGTCCCAGATCATATGGCTAGGAAAGCTTGGTCTCTGGGCTGCACACCACATCTGAGGGCTAAAGGTAGGGAGGGCATCCAGGAGAAGGTAAAGGGGACCAAATCCAAGACCCTGGATGAGCTTGAATCTCGTTGGGAGCCAAACATGCATGCAATTCACCATAAGACAATGAGTGTTATGGCTGTCCCGTGAGCCACGAATTATTATGGGGCACAAAGGAGGCGGGGAGACTAAATTTTAAGTTAGAGACCAAAGAGTCAGAAATATCATATTATGGTTTTTTGGACTGTCTTAGACACAGTTGGGCCCCAATGGGGAAAAAGGGGTTTCAGGATCCCCAGCAAGGGCAGAGTAAATAAAATCTCCATGTGTATGATTTGGATTGAGAAGCAACATGGTGGGGCACCCCACTGCTTTTGGAAACCGCACTTCCCTACCATGTCCATCAGCCCCGAGCCATGCCTGGGAAGCCCTGTGCTTGACCTTTCTATCTGTCAGAACCTTTTCTCCAGGCCCAGGACTTCTGGAGGAAAATCCTCCGATTTTATCAAAAACCTCGGAAGTGTTCTGAAGATGGGCGATTAGAAGGATTCGGATATGCCCCTTCCTTAAAGTAGAAACACCACTTGGCGTCACTGGAATGCTTTATAAAAGAAGACAAACAGATAAATGGTCCAAAGGGCTGAATTTCACCCAAAGACAAACTTGGCCCATCCGTGGAACCTATTCCAGGGATCCCCATTTATCTCAGAAGTGGCATCAAACTAACATCCCAGGAAAATTCTTGGAAGCCCTGGAGAACCAGGGACGTGAAAGGCAGAATCTCAGGAGAATCTGCTGCTGCCCAAGGAGCCACTCCCCAAACCCACGAACCAACTGTCAGGTCTTCAGGCCCAGGGAAGACTGGACAGCAGTGGACGGCCCAGCAAACCACGAGCTGTCCCGGGCTGCCGTTCGAAGAGAATCACTACTTTGCAGTTAACCATCTGACCAAGCTGGGGCGCCTGGGTGACTCAGTCAGTTGGGCCTCTGACTCTTGGTTTTGGCTCAGGTCGTGATCTCAGGGTTGTGAGATCGAGCCCCGCGTCGGGGTCTGTGCTTGGCGTGGAGTCTGCTTGGAATTCTGTCTCTCCCTCTCCTGCGCCCCTCCCTCTAAAATAAATAAATAAATAAATAAATAAATAAATAAATAAATAAAGGCTTAAAAACAAACAAACAAACAAAACATCTTACCAAACTTAGAGAAGGGTTCATGGACCTTGGAATTTGTAGAACCTTCAGTGGGCTCCCACCCCATCCAACTGGACTGTCCAGACACTACAGACCTTCTTCTCAACAAGGTATCATTAGATTCTTATCACAGGGCTCTACAGTTTAGGAGGGCCATGGGCCATTCCCACTTTGTTCCCTGAGATGCTTAATGCATCTTTCTTTTTTCTTAAATATTTTATTTATTTGAGAATGAGAGAGGGAAAGAGAGAGAGAGAGAGCACGAGCAGGTGGAGGGGCAGACAGAGAAGCAGATTCCCCGCTGAGTGGGGAACCCAACTTGGGACTTGATCCCACGACCCTGAGATTATGACCTGAGCTGAAACCAAGAGTCATAGCCTAACCGACTGAGCCACCCAGGCGCCCCTAGCATAATACATCTTTTTGAAAGAGTGAGTTACTGAACATTTCCCTACCACAAGGCTCTTTTTTTTTTCATAGCTCGGTGACAGTTGGCCAGGCTTTTCTTGATCCTCTAGGAGACAGGGGGCTGGGTATTTGAAGTTCATGCCCCTTATACTTCCCCCATGTTGCCTCTTTCTTTCTCCAATAAGTCCCTTCGGCTGAGAGCTGGTTGTCTACCATATCCCTCCTCCCCTTTCTTCCCAAGGTAAGAAAACTTGCATTTTATATGGTCACAGAATAAAGCTACATTTACCAGCCTTCCTTGTTGGTGGGTATGTACATGGGATTACTAACTTATGGGATATAGGTGAAATTTTGCAGAACTCTCTCTGTGAACTGTCTTTAAAAAAGAGGTGGGGACGTCTGGGTGGTGCAGTCGGTTAAGCATCTGACTCTTGGTTTCAGCTCAGGTCATGATCTCAGGGTTGTGGGATCGAGCCCCAGGTCAGGATCCATGCTCAGCCCAGAATCTGCTTAAGATTCTTTCTCCCTCTTCCTCTGCCCCTCCCCACTGTGCTGTGCACTCTCTCTCTTTCTAAAATCAGTCAATTAAAAAAAAAAAAGAGTTGGTATGTTGTACAATAAATCTGCATGTGAATGTTTGTAACAGTTTTACTGATAATCCTTAAAACTGGAAGCAACCAAGATGTTCTCCAATGGAATGAGAATAACACTTCACGTCTGCGATCTTCCTCCCCAAACCCCAACCATTGTTTAATCAGGACCAAAGCGCCAGACAGATTACAAATGAAGGACATTTTGCAAAATACCTAACCAGTGCTCCTCAAAACTGCCAAGGTCATAAAAAACAAGAAAGTCTGAGGAATTTGTCACAGCCAAGAGGGGCCTAAGGACATGTGACAACTAAATGTAAAGTGGTGTCTTGGATGAGATCCTGGAACAGAAAAGGGGCATTAGGTAGGGGCATGAAGGAAATCTTATAAAGTATGGACTTTAGCTGATATTAATGTATCAATGTTCGTTCATTCATTTTAACAAATAAGGCCTACTTATATAAGATGTTAATAATGGGGAAACTGGATGTGGGTGCTATGAGAACTCTTGGTACTATCTTTGCAATTTTTCTGTAAATCTAAAACTAATTTAAAATTCAAAAATTATTAATAAAAAAAAAGTTTGAATGCAGCTTTTGCCCCAATCTATTTTGGCCCTTCTTCCATTTTACTTCCTGGAACGTGGATCTGTGGGCTGCCATCTTGGAACATGAAGACAAGTCAGCACCATGACCCTGGATGGTGGAGCCATGAGCTGGAGGGAAACTGAGTTCCTGAGCACTTCATGCAGCTGGGAAGCACCACCAGGCCTGGACAGACGACTTCCAGCTTTTATGTGAAAGAAAGATAAAGTCTGATCTTGTGTACGCCTTATTATTTTGGGTCTCTCTTTCTCAGCCAAATCCAGTTCTAACTGGTACTGCCCTCTGCTTGCTTTTATTCGGGACACAGGTCCCATGGGTAGGGGTCCAGGCTGCTGTGTGGGGCTGGGGGCTCAGGTCCCTGCTCCCTGACCTCTCCCCCCCACCCCAGAAGCCCTCGCAGCTCTTCTGCATGAAGCACGGTGTGGAGACCACGGCCCCATGGCATTGGTGTTATGACTCTTCGGTTTTCTGGGACCCTACAGGTTCTAGTATTTTCCCTCTACAGATGCACAGACTTTGGGAACTGAGGTACCTCATGGACTGCCCCGCCTGCCCTCATTTTGCAGCTGGGGAAACCAAGGCCTCTAGAGAGGAGTAGGCCCAGGTCTTGGACCTGGAGCCCAGAGCCCGTTCTTATGCCTCCTGCTATCATTATCTTTCCGCTGACCTAGCAGATGCTGGACTGGGTCAGCGCTCAGGGTTCCTCAGAGTTGGGGGTTGGGGGGACAGCGGGAGGGGGCGTAGCCAGGGGACCGGCCTGTGGGCAAGGCCACGTTCTCCAACCTCAATGCTAGACAGAGCAGCTGCTTTTGTCTATGTGACACGTTGGGCTTCTCAGGTTTTCTTGTTTAAAAGAGGGGTCTGATCATAGCAATTATAACATGTCAATAAAAATGTACCACACTCGCTCCACTCGCCACCTCCTGCGGATGCTGAAAACAAACCCGGCGAGCAGGTACTATGCCCCCCAGCGGTGTGCCAGACCCTCTCCCCGCGGGATTTCAATACACTCTCACCACGAACACGCCAGGTAGCCGCTGGCAGCCTCACTTCACACGGGGAGAGCCTGAAGTTCGCAGAGGTGCAGTAGGTCCCTGGAGATGACTCCCAGATTGGCTGGACCCCAAGCCGGTGCTAACCACCGAAACAGGCTGCCTTCCTGACCGTGGGGAGAGCCAGTAGCTGTGCGGTCCCCTGCAGGACCCGGGCTTCGGTGCCCTGTCCAGTCAAGTCTCCACCTGGAACCAAAGGAAGTGGCATCTGAAGGTCGCTAAGGATCTCTGCGGCCCAGGACACTCCATCCGTTGGCGACCCACGTGCGGCCAGCTCACAGCGAGGCCTGGAGCCGCCCCGACGTCACTCTTCTCTCCCAGTCCAGGCCACCAGGACCCCTGGGTTGGTACCTGCTCTCCGTCTGCCCCAGAGAGGCCTGGGAGAAACATCACTTCCCTGCTCTGTTTCCCCATCACCATCAGGTGTGGACGCTGTGTGTGTGTGTGGGGGGGTGTCCATTACTGGGACGTCTGTCTATTTGTCATCCAGGGGCGCGCCCATCACTTACATAAATTCACCCCCACGATGTCGGGGCGGGCATCGTTTTTTTAAAAATTGAAAGGAGGCCATTACCATCATTAGGCCCACCTGAGAGAGCCTCTCTCGGTGATGGAAGAGGTTTCTGCTCTCTGGCCTCCTCTGTGGCGGGTCATTAGTTAAAAGGGGAGTGTGGGGGGGGTGGGGGGGGGGTGCTGGGGCGGCAGGCCAGGGCCGACCACGGGGCTCCCTTTGGAGAAAGGAGCCAGAGACAAATGATTCGAGTCTGAATTCCATATATACACCGGAGATTGCCTATCGATCCGCATCAGAATACGCGGGCTGGCCCCGGGGACCGGCCGAGTATTTTCCCAGGGAGTTAATAACGCGGCAGCTGAGCTGTCTTGTCTAATTCACTGAAGCCAGGCCTCTAATCAGGACGGAGTTTCTTATTTTGAGAATTCTTGCCACTTGTGTGTGCTGCCTCCCTTCCAGTCTGCTGGGCCCCTGTCAGTGATTGAAATGACAGCCCATGGATGGGGAGGCTAATCAAATTGTTTATTATCGACCTAAATCAATATGTATAGATTGTCGAACCATCACTGTCACACCGCCAAAAAGTCATACTAATAATTCCCCGGCTGCAGCTGTAATCCCAGCCACGATTTCTCCTGCTTGAATTACATCTGAGTTTAGGGGAGCGAAAACAATTATAACGGGGAGGGGGCCGTGGAGGGGGGGCCAGGGCCCTCTGCTAGGAGGCATGTTTACAGAACTCAGTACAACTGCATTAGGTATTAATGATGGAATGTCACTTTGCCCTGCTTAAATATGAGTCCTTAGCCGGGAAGGGAGCTGCAAACCCACACGGGGGAAGCCAGAGGGAATTGTTCTAAGATCTAAGATCGGGGGCAAGGGCTGTGCTCTGCTCCTCTGCTCTCCTGTTGGGCAGGGATAGGCGGGGGGCCTTGGGGGCATCAAGACAGCCCATGAACCAGGCGGAGGCAGCCTGGGTCCAAGTTCTGGGCAGTTCACGGGGATCTACTTGGCAGCAGGGGGGGGGGGGCAGGAAAGTCACACCCGTGAGGTCCACATCACATCTTTCCCTCCCGATTCAGTAACCAGGCTTGGCTTTGCTCCTTTCCAGAGGATAGTCTGAGCAGGGGGAAAAGGAGCATCCTTGGAACTAAAAGCCATATTGATATTAATTGGACACCTTGAATGTGCTGGCTTTCTAGAGCCAGGCATTAGAAAAAAGCAGGCACCCCTCCAGGTGGCTAAAACGGGAAAGGCACACTCTTGGGGCAGACACAAGTGGACAGGTGCAAGACTCAGGTGACCAAATTTGGGTGGGGGGTCATGACCCCCTCACCCCTGAACCAGCACTTTGGGCATTATGCCATTAGGAGCCTATCCACACTGGTCCACAGGCTTTCCCTGAGCCAGCTCATTTAATTCTCATAATAGTCCACTGGGATGATGCTATTATCCCCAGTTTCCAGATGGGGAAACTGAGGCACCATAACATTAGGTAATTTGCCCAAGGTTATGCTAGGAACCAGCAGAGCTGGGATTTGAATTCTGATAATTTGCTGGCACATTCTAGTCCCGCTGGGTAAGGGCTGGCTGTGTGTGGATATGCTTAGGAGGCAACTTTGGGGGTCCACCCCAGCTCGCTCAGCCCTTGGCCTCCTACCTCCCTCAGCCCGCTGCCCGCCCCAGGCAGGTGCTGAGGCTCTCCCCAGGTGGTGAGCTATGACTTCAGGTCGGGTCCTGAAGGTCCCATTTTCCTCTCTGTGAAATGGGAAGAATTGGCCCCATGGACTGTCTCCCAGAGCTGTTGAAGGAGGGGACAGGAAGCGGGCTTGGCAAGCCAGAGTCGGCAGGGCAGAGGGAGGCTCCTACCTATTAGCATCCTGGGCCCCTGCTTCTGCTCTCCGGGAAGCATGAACCTTGCCGCAGAGCAAGAGGGCCATCTCTTAGCCGCCTCCCCCCACCCACAACAGGTGCCAGACAGGCCCGAAGATGTTCAGGGGCTCCCAGGACTGCCAGTGGCCACGCCTGTGGGGGGTGGTGACCGTCATAAACTCTCCAGTGGCCTTTTTGGGGCTTGCCATCTGTTTCATGCTGGGACTACCCCCCCCCCAAGCACATGTGTCCCTTTCTTCGAGCTCCAATTCCCCAGCATCCACCCTAACCAGGGTTTTGAGATATTACAGGGCAGAGAACCTTCTCCCCACCCTGGAGGGGGGGGCGCAAATATGGCCAGTCTACTCCTGTCTACTCCTGCCTTCCTAAAATCTGGACATGAGGTCCAAATGACATCTTTGTCCCCCTGGGATCGATTCCTGGTTGAGCACACTTGAATTGGTAGGCAGGAGCGTAGAGGTGGCCTGTCTTAGGGAGAACCCAGCCCCTGGGCACCCATGTCATGGTGAGCTGTGAGGACGGTGTCCTCCCCTTTTCCTGCCTGGCTCCCACATGTGGCTGGAAAGCTGGAGCAGAGGGGCCACGATACCCCGGCCCAAAGCTCCCTGGCACGTCCTATGGGTAGACCAGGCTGTGCCATCGACAGCAGAGAGTGGGCTGTGCGGGCAGTTTGCACTCGGTGGCAGGGAGAAACACAGGCAGGTTTCCACGAATTTCCACGGGTTTCCAAACTCAGCGATTACACGGCCTGCTCAGAGTCTTAAGAAGCAGCCTGCTCTTGGCTTCCCCTGAGCCCGGCTTGAACAGATGCCATTGGCCAGGAACGAACTGTTTAGAATCCTGTGTGCTCTTTAATGAAACGTGGAAAACCACCTCTCCGCTGTCTCGCGCTTTGCTCCGTGCAGCCCAAAGACTGGAGCATTCCCAGACTCCAGAAAACTCACTTCACTTTGCAATTCCCCAGCCTTGGAGGTTCAAGCGGGTTCTAAACTTGGCAAACACATTTCCCCTGTTCCTAGAGGGAAAAAAATAAAAACCTACTAGCAAAAAAAAAAAACAAAAACAATAACAAAAAAAAAAACACATTACACTGGGCATTATATTTCTGTGACGGAAATAACTCATTTTCATGACACACTATAATAATAGCAAATTATGGCACACAATGAATCCATTCTCATTAAAGTCCGTATGGAGAAAAGCAAAGAATACAAAATGTATACAATTGTTTAAAGGAAAAATGCCATGTAATATAAAAGATACTCTAATCGCTATTTCTAATTACAAAGAAGAGAAAATCACTAAAAATTTTTTACAGCATCTAATTACCAAAAAAATAATAAAATACAAGGCACACCCACAAAAGAACTCTCTATAAAATTAATAATGAAGAACTTCAAATGACTGTAGTTGCTCAAAATTGCTCTCCTTCTGATCGAATGATGTAAAGGGAGCCGTGGGCGAGGCTGTGTGTGACACTGTGGTTCTTTTTGGGGGGTTAGCGGTGGGCACCTCTTCATATGTCCCGTGGCTTCCTGGTGACACGCCGTTAGCTCGTCCCATCTTCAGGCAACCCTGCTTTCTGACGTGGTTATCCTCCTTTACCCTTGAGGACACGGAGGCTCAGAGACATTCAGTAACTTGGCCAACACCTAGAGTGACTGTACGCTGTGGTCAACCCACGACAGCGCAGTGGACACCTGTGGCCCCCATCATCCTCATCCACACCCTCACTTCCACCAGTTGGGACAGAACATTCTGTGGTCATCCAATCACAGTCCGCAGCCAAGAAGGCCAGGAGCTGGGACTCGAGCCTGGGACCTGGGGTTTCAAGAGTCGAGATTTTGTACGACAGATGTGGTCACCAAAGAACTCCCTTCTTGAAAAATATGGCCTCCTTGCTTAGTCACGGATTCCGCAGTTTTAAGATGGGCAGTGGATCAGAGAGGAGCAAAGCCTGGGGCAGGGAGAGCGTCAAGGGCACTGAGCTCTAGCAGGTGCGAGAGGAAGGTGGCCAGGACCAGGAAGAAGCCGGTTGCAGCCTGGGACCCGGGCACTGGCTGGGCTCCCTCGCCTCGTCCAACTCTCTGCTCAGACGTCAGCCCCAGCCAGAGACCTCTGCCAGCCACCCCATCTGACACAGCCTGCAGCTCCGTTAGCCTCCTGCTGACTTCATCCTTTCCCACAGCCATGATCAGTTTCAAAGTTATGATCACTGCCTGAAATCACATTTTGAAAGTACCATTCAGTCTGTGTCTTCCCCACCAGGCTGTAAGCTCCTACACACAGTGGTCTTTGCCTAAACCTGGTGTTTGGAGGTGGTAACCAACAGATCGTGTGGATTCCACAGAATTTCCCACTTAATTCTCCAGTGGCTCCGGGGTCCTAATAAAAGCTACCAGTTGTAGTGGTTTCCTTGTGTGTCAGGCAGACAGTGTTCTACGTGCTCTCTTAATCCTCACAACAACCTTACCGATGTCCCATTTTCTAGATGAGAAAGCCAAAGCACAGAGAGGTTGAGAAACTTGCCCGAGGTCACACAGTTAGTAGTAAGTGGTAGAGTCAGAATTGGGGCCGGGCCAGCTGGCCTACAGGTGCCTTGCCCTTCACCACAACTGGATGTTCACCCCAGAAACATGAGGGGCTTGGCTTAACATGTCATAGCAGCACTAGACTCCCCCACGCTGCCCCTCTCTCAAACCCCCAAACAAGACACGACAAAGAGAAACAAAATACACATGACATTTGCCTTAGCTCTGTCACTTCTGTCTGCTTGGCCTGTTGAGAATTTCCCCAGAAAGAGTCCCCTAGGGAATTTTTCCAAGGGAATTCTGATGGCAGGGGTGGGTGTCGGGGAAGGGAGAGTGATGGCCTTAGTCCTGGGTGCAGTTTTATGGATGCACGGACAGGACTTGACTTGTGTCTCTCCATCCTCTCTGGTCATTTCCCTCCTCTGCCTTTCCTTCCCCATCTCCAGACTCAGAATTCCCTGACCGATGGACCCGAAGGTCGCCTCCAGCAAGATCTCTCTGTCACCAAGAGGAAATTAACCAGTACCTTATAACCAGTAAGTTTGTGGTTGAGTATCGCATGGCTCTGTAGCTTAGTTTTGCGGACAGGCTTGAGCTGACGGTCATCTAATGATGCAACAAGGCTACACGGTGAGCTCAACTTGGCCTCGATCTTGTCTACCTTACTCTGCATCTGCTTCTGCTGTCTTCCTTTTTAGACTGTAAACTCCCTGCGAGTAGGGGAGGGGTCTTTCCTATCTATGTCCCCCAGCGTGCCCCATGGTAAGAGCAAATTGCATTTCCTTTCGATTTCACATGCATTATCTGCAGCCTGAAAACGAGCTCCTCTGGCCAAGCCCCCCTCTCTTGTCCCAAAGACTGTCAGTTTCTGGGAAGCCCACTGTCGTACCCCACTGCTGCTTCCCCCAACCCTCCCCACCATGGGATGACCTCACCTCCCTCCACCAACCTGCGGGTTTCTGCAAGATGATACTGCTCCTGGTTCATTGCCTGGTGACAAAATATTGTTTTACAGCGATAGGCATCTCGTAAGACAATATTTGGAAAGTTATTATCTCAATGTCTCTGGTTGAGGACATGGAATGATATCACCCAAAGCCAGATCTGCTCTGTTTGCGGCCAGCAACTGGGGCGGCTGGGGACAGGACCCATGAAGTATCTGGGGGCTCAATCTTCTGGTGATCTGCCATTGATTGGTCCCTACACGGGCTGATAAGGTCTAATCAGAATCAGAAAGGGAGGCCATGGCACTTAGCAATGAGGGGTGCAGGGATCAGGAAAGGGGGGAGAATTTGAGTGGGGAAGCATGGGTAAGGAGATCCCCAGTGATTAATGAATTTCTTCAGAAGGCTGTCACTATTTACATGGCCTGCCACCAGCCTGGGGAAGACATTTCTTTTAGTGACCAGGACCATGTTTTTTTATCTAATTTTTTGTCCAAAGTCAACAACTGCTTTGGGCTCGAACTCCAGAGAAGGTCTAGCAACTATGGTCTGAGACCTTTCCTTGTCCCTTCGCCCTGCCCACCCCCCAAAGCAAAAGCAGGGTGCCATCATTTGTGACCTGCCTCGGGTGTCTGCTGACAGCTGGCTCTGTCTAAATCACGCAGCTCTTAGAGTCAAAAGCAGGGTTTCTCAGGCTCTGCTGCATTGACATTGGGGGTAGATAATCCCTTATTGTGTGTTGGGGGGGCTGTCCTGTGTCCTCTGGGGCATCGACGCAGCATTGCTGGCCTCAGCTCGAGAGATGTCAGCAGCACCTTCCTCCTCCCCACCTTGTGACAACCAGAAATGTTTCCAGACAGTGCCAGATGAGCCCTGGCGTGGGGGACCAAAGCACCATGAGTTAAAACAACTGTTCTAGGATGACAAAGCATCTTCGCTCCCACTGACCCCTCTGGACAGTGCGAAAATTCCAGCAGCTATCTTAAAGAAGGGCTAGTTTCCTGTTTTGAACTGTGTTCACTGAGGTTCAGAGAGGTTGAATGAGCTTCTCTAGGCCAAGGAGGAGTGGAGCGGAGGGGCCGAGCCACAGGCCTAGAGCTATTTGGCCTGATTGCTGCTACTCCAGCAGTGGCCCTCCCCCACGGTCTTGCCAACTTGGCTTCAGCCCACCTGCTCCTGTGCCCCATCTCCTCACAGATGTCCACACTGCCAGCTTTACCCGTTTGACACAAGGCCACCATGAAGCCATAAGCAGGAAGTGGGGAGGGGAGGGTGCGTAGTAACCCAGGGAACATTCTGGAGGCTCCTGCTGGCCTTCTGGTGATGAGGATTCATAAGCTGATTCTTCCAGAGCCTTGGTCTTTGCTCTCACCATCCCTCTCAAAGAAAGGTCTACATCCAAGAAGAGGAAAAGCCTAGAAACTACCTGGCATCTCAGGGCCACTGTTGGGTCAACAAAGAAATAGAACAGAAAATAAAAATACATCTTTTACTCTTAGAACTATTTGTTGTAACCAAGAACGTCCTGTAACCTGGATTGTCCAACTGAGGGAGCTGGTAAATGACATCCTTGGCTGTCACCTGCGTTCCGTTGACTCTGGCTTCCTTCTAAGGGTGCAGATCCCCAGGGCCCTGGAAAGCCCCACTCACCCAGGTGTTTTCGGTAGTCCACAGAGGAAGTCTCACCTGTGGTCATGAATGAACCTGTCATTCCCACCTGGCACCACTAACGTGTCTGCCATTATCATGGCAGACCCCTCGCGTGTCCTTAATCATCACCTCAGGGGCCATGGAGAAGGGGAGTTGTCTAAAGTGAGTGAGAGGTTGACTTTGTCTTACTTGGGTATGAATGAGTGTTCAAAAGAGTGATTTCTAAGTGGGTTCATGGAAACCCTCAGAGCTCCTGGAGGTGCCTCAGTGGTTCCATCTGGACCCAGAGTGTAGAGACGGTGGGGAAGGAATGAGCCCCGGTCTCTGCGTCTATAGCAACCAAAGCTGTTCTTTATCCACCAGACGGACCACCCGGAGACAGAGTTCCGCTGCTTCAAGAAAGGTTGAAAGCCACCGTCCTAAATGATCAGATTCGAATATAAGCAGCATATAAGGTAAGCATTTGAATTTTAAAAAATGATGAGATATTGGTCAGCTGTGGGAGGCTCTGAGCCTCAGGGGGTCCTGCAGTTCAAGTCCTAACCCTTCAAAGGACAAGTTGCTTTGAGTCAGAAAAACCTGGGTTCTAACCCCACGAACTTCCCCTTCCCCCAGGCAATGTGAAGAAACCCTACGGGAGTTTCAGGATTCCTTTTTCCCCCTTCTTTTTTCCCTCCCTCCTTCCTTCCCTCCATCCTTCCCTCCCTCCTTCCACCTCTCCTCCCTCCCTCCATTCTTCCCTTGCTCCTTCTTTCCTTCCTTCCTCCTTCCTTCCCTCCATCTTTTTGAACAAGTTTGCTCTCCGGGTGGGTTTCTCTGCTTGCTTCCTCACAGCCTAATTATTACGTGAAAAAAATAGCGCCTCGCACCTGAGAGAGCGGCTCTCCGACTCCAGCGACTGGGAGTTCTCAATGGCAGCCACTGAGCAATTACACACTACGGTGTCTACTCTATCCTCCAGTCTATTCTTTGACAAAACGCATCCCTATTATTAGTCAGGCAATAATCAAATGCCTAAAATAGGCTTCTAAAAGATCTCTGAACTACAGGAATGGTTGTTACCGGGAATTATGACTACAGTTCGGGAGCAGGTTTCCAGAAAAATATGCAACGGCACACGTGGGTTCTCTTTTAGCCAGGGAAAAGCTGCCTCGCACAGAAAAGGAGAGAGCAGGGCGGGGAGCAGGGGTGGGAAACCACAGATCTATCACGCTGGAGTTCGTAACTCAGAGCAAAGCTTCTGGGATCTAACACGTTCTCCTGGGTCTTTTGTGCAATAAGGCAATTTGTCGGTGGCCGGTTGAACTCCGTGGCTCAGGAAACCACTTGAAGGAGTCAGAAATTCTGCTCTATCGGACGCTTTTAGACATGCCAACAGACGTACAGATTCATTCTTCTTTCTGGCCTGTTCTAGGGACATCCTGATGCACTACAGGGTCTCCCGAGGTTCAGTCGTGTGTGTGTGTGTGTGTGTGTGTGTGTGTGTGTGTGTGTGTGTGTGTGACATGCTCACAATTTTCTGTATGTTCACACGCCTCCTCTATTATATCACTGACTTGTCACTTTCCCTTAAAGAGACTTGTTCCAAACAATAAATAAAGCTTTTAATTCATTTATGGGAGTGGGCAATTTTGTAACATCACTGCAAATGGAAAATATGTCTCTTTCCTCTTGGTTTGTTTCAACAGCAGTCAGAAAACTGGATTATCATGTTTCCAATGTTTAAAGCTTGGCCAAGATTTCAACTTTTTCTAAGCTCTGCACAGACCAAACAAGATATGGCTGGGCTCACTTTACAGATGGTCGTGGGTCTGGGCCCAGTGGAGTGGCCCCCACGGGCTGGCTCTTAGCACCCAGGAGATCTGTGGGGTGGGAGAAGGCAAAGGCGAGCTGCCCCGGACTGCCATTGGCCAGGACGCCATCTGCTCTGGGGAAGCCCTCGTCTTTCCTCCCTGGCCAAGCCCAGAAGGCGAACAGAACTGTGGACTGAGATTTCCACCCCTGGCCTGATTTCCAATGAAACATAGTCAGTATTTGCTCTGAATTCTCCAGTCGGCTCCTGCCACTTCTCCTGGGACCTAGGGAGGCAGGAGGCCAGTGCCTCTCCTGAAAGTCCTGGGATCCTGATGGAGGACATGGTGGGATGCCAGCATCTGGGGGCTGCCAAGGGGCACTTCCAACTGGAAAAATCTGTAGCCTTCCTCCCCTGGCTGCTAGAAGACCCCCTGCACTGGCTCCCCCTCTCAGGGGTCCAGACACTGAGGGCATAGATTTGGCCTCCTGCGGATGATTTGCGAGGATTCTGTGGCCAAATCTACACAAGGAGCCTTTCCATAGAGCATTGCAAGACCGCTGATGGGGGGAAAGGCAAAACAGACTGGAGGAACAGGCCTGCTTGCTCCCATTCCTCCGACCATCCAGAGAAGGGATTGCTCGGCATAGCAGGGTTTCCTCAGCTCTGCCTTGTCCAGCCTTAGAAGGGGCAGGGCTTGGCTTAGAAAAGCCTCCAGGAGGTGGATGCCGGCTAGTCTCCCATGCATGCAAAGGCTCGTCCTGGAAGGGTCTGTAAGGTCCCTCCTGGTTTTAACTCTCTAGGATTTTGTTACCCAGAGGTCTCTTGAGCTGTAAGAGGTTGGAGTGCCCCAGGGTGGGGGAGGATGGTGTGACAGAGTTCCCGCCTCCCCACTCCAGCTATGCCCGAGCAAGCCCAGCCTCTTGGGAGTACATGGAGGGCTCTTTGCCCCGGCTTGGGGTCCGAGGCCTGGTGCCAGGGAGAGCAAGGCCAGGCTGGCCCAGTAAAACAAAGCCACAGATGGAAACAGGGCAGCAAGCAGTTGAAAGTAGGAGTTTGGGAGTCAGGTGGCTGAACTTGAATCTCCAGCGGTGCCATTACCAGATTCCATGACTTTGGGCAAGTGATGGGACGGTTCTCTATTCCAGTTTTCTATCCTGAAAATGGGGACTAATGAAGGACCTACCTTATAGGGAGGGCATGAACCAATCCCAGGCATACAGTAAGCACTTAATAAATAGTGGCTGCTACTCTTAAAACCCATTCAGCAAAGCAGCTTTGAAAGACTGATTTGGCTACATTTATAGAATTACCGACTACTTGGCTTTGACTCGGCTGATGACTTCACTGGGGCCAAGAATCTGTCCTAAGAAAATCATACTAACCATGAAAAATATTTTATCTACAACGATGCTCATCAGAGCATCCTTGATGATGACGAAAAGTTGAAATCATGGAAATGTCCGACAGTGGGGGATGGTGATCATTAAGAGTGATAATATATCTCTCATTTATCCAGTGCTTTCTATGCTGCAGACACTACGCACACATGGTCTCATTCAGTCGTCCTAACACTGTTACTCTCCCCGTTTAAAAGATGAGGAGGCTGAGGACAGAGGGGAGAAGTCCCAGTTGGAGGTCACAGTGGGGTTTATCATGACCCAGTCACAAGGCACAGATGAGTAGCTCATGGTGGCTTTTGCGGGTGGTGGAAGCTGGGGCATACTTATCCACCCTGAGCACATTCTCGCCAAGAGGCACCTTCCAGTAGTTATGAAGACTTTGATGAAAAGCGGCGTGCAGGACATGACCGAACTTTCGTGGTGGGAGCTGAGCTTGGGAGCAGGAAGCCAAATGTTGGCAGCTGTTTGGTGTGCTTGCCCTTCCACCAACCAATGGTTTGGACGAATAGACCTCACCCAAGATACTGAAGACAGAGGTGTCAGTGGGGTTAAAGGAGTAGGCGAGGGGTATGCTGAGCTCCTCTGACCCAGAAATTTGCCCTATTATCACCCCTAGAGCTAAAGAAGAGGAGAGGAAGCAGTGCTTCTTGGAGTCCAGTAAGATCTAGAATTGGAGGAGGCGCCCACCTGGCTAGAGTTTTCACAATGGGATTTAGCTCCAGCGGAGACACAGAAATAAAGCGTGGAGGGACTGCGGAAGAAATACCCCAACTTTTCTCTCTTCCTACCTTCTGATGTCCTGCCGATGCCTCCTCTTGGCCAAACCTAGCCAGAAGCCAGAGGGCAGGGGTGTCCGAGGAATGCAATCCACAAGGGTTAGCCTCCCAGGGCAGAGAGCAGAGCAGAAAACATGTCTGGAAGGAGAGTAAACAGAATAGCCAGCATCGGATAACATCAGAGCTGCCTTTCTGGAGAATAAATGAAATAACCAGGGGACCTAAGAAGGTTAAAAGCACAAACGTGAAGGATTAATATTGAGCTTATAGAATGGAATTATATCATCACTGGTTTCTTTCAATTCAACCAATGCAGCGCCTGTGCTGTGCAGATGTGCTCATGGAAATCGCGAACTGGTGGAAGGGAAAAGGGGGCAGGTCAATTGGCTAGAGATGGGGGGAAGCAGAGACAGTGATTAGCAACTAGATTCTAGCTGTAATTCACTGTGAGCCCATGGGAAAATCATCCCTTCCCTCTGCACTTTAGTTTCCTCACCAATAAAATGAAGAGAAGACTCCCTGCCTAGCTGCCTTCTAAGATGAGATGGGGATAAATGAACAGACGAGGATACAGGTGCTTTGAAATGTTAAAATTCAGCTTGTCATTACAACGATGATAAGACTCCCTGTTTCATCTAGGACTTCATGATGACCATGAAGGCGAAAGCTCCCCTTGACATCATTGTCCTCCTTCAGCTCCAAGAGTCTTCCTGGGCTCTCCCTCGAACTTCTTTCCTGCAGATTGAAGATGAGTAGTCTCACTGCCCTTGGGGTAAGTAGGCTATCTTGGCTGACTTTACCTTGTGGTCCAGGATGTGTTGCCTCCTGGTTTATTATTTTAAAACATGGGCTTGGCAAGGGTGGGGGTGGATTGCATGGCCTCAAATCACTTCCAAATTTCTCCGTTTTGGAATTTCTGGCTTCTATAAACACCAGTAACATTATCTATCTTTCTATCCAACCATCCAAACACCATTCATCCACTCTTCAATCCATTTCTCATTCATCTGTTCATCATCCATTCATCATCTATCTATCTATCCATTCATCCTTTATCCATCCATCCATCCATCCATCCATCCATGTATCCATGCATCCATGCATCCATCCATCCATCCATCCATCCATCCATCCATCCATCATCCATCCATCTATCCATCCATCCATCCATCCATCCATCCATCCATCCATCCATCTATCCATCCATCCATGTATCCATGCATCCATCCATCTATCCATCCATCTGTCCATCCATCCATACATCCATACATTTATCCATGTAAGCATCAATATGTACCGACAAATGCTCTGTCCTGTGCCAGGCTCCATGACTAGAGCATGGAGTCCTGCCCTCAGAAAGCTTCTCATCTAGCAGCGGAGCTATGAAAAACTCGAGAGTCAAAAGCAACTAGAAGGCAGTATGAAAGTAACTGAGTGGTAAGCGGTCCAGACAGGAAATGTTTAAACAGTAGTGAGACACTACAGACTGCCAGGGAAGAGGTGGACTTCCCAGGGAATTGGGATCTGGCCAGAGCCTTGGAGAAGAGAAGTTTCAACTTGATCCTGAGCTTCTGAGGTCGGGTACTTTGCTTGGACCGTAGTTCCCCATTCTAGCCTGGGCTTGAGCATAATCTGAGAAATCTTTGTGGAGAGCATGTTCCTGGATCAGACTCCGCTCCCTCTCTAGCAAGAAATTCTGCTCAAGTCTTTTCTTGGGCTGGAATTCCAGCCTCTGTTCCACTGACCAGCCCCAAGACAGCCAACATCTTTTAAGCTCTCTTTGGAAACAAAGAGTGGGAGATGGGGGCTAGAAGGTGCAGGACGAGAATCTGGCTCAGGCCACTTCATCATTAGTGCTTACAAAATAATAATTGCTCCTTGAAACGTGCCAGCCCGGAAGCACACTCAAGGAGTAGCCTCACACATTGAGGGCTGACCCCCTCTCTGCCTGGCAAATGTGCTTTCTGCTTTCCTGGCTGGGCCATAAATAACCCGGCCACCTCTAATTTGGCCTCCAATACCCTGACCAGCCGTGATTTATTCACAGACCAAAACAGGCATCTCTAATTTGCTAACCAATCGCTGCAATTCTGGCCTCACCAACCAATAATTCTGCCATCTCTAATTTGCCAATAAATAATTCTGCAGCCTCAAATTTACTAACCAATAATGTGACCAATTTGCTGACCAATGGTTGTGTCAAGGCATAATGGTGCCCCTAGCAGATGGTAATTTGCTAAGCAATATTCGGACCTTTCCCCCTTTAGCAATAAAGAACCTTCGCGATCTTTGCATTCCAAATACATTACTTGGCTCAGAAGGATGCTGCAGGCTGCTGGGTTGCAAAGGGCCCCTCCCCAAAGCTTGTACTTACCTATATATTCTCTCTTGAGCTCCTGGAATTATAGTTAGTATTTCAGAACGTGAGAGATGCCCCAGCTTGCTCATTTTACAGATGGAGATAGAGGGACCCAGAGTGAGACAGTGACTTATCCAAGGTCACACAGCAAGGTAGTAGCAAAGCTGAGAATGGGACATAGGTCTCCGGGCTGCCAACCTAGTGCCCAAACTACACCATCCTGGTAAGTTGACTTCCTTCCTCAGAGTATTTGTGCCAAGGAGCAGGTTAACTTTGGCTGGGCTGGCTGCCAGGGGACCTTGGTTTGGCTTCAGCCAAGATGCCCTGGTGCCAGGGAGGGAGAAGGATGACCTTGCTGACCCTACCACCTAGGGGGTCTGAGAGCTAGACAGAAAAAAAGGATTTGCTATGCCACACAGAGGACTTGGCCCAATTTCAGCCCCAGGAAATGCTGGCTTTCAGCAGAAACCAAGAGCCAAATCCCACATTCTCTAAAGGAGTTGGCACCCACATTTCCCAGAATGAGTAAGAATAAGAGTTCAGCGAAGTAGAGCAGGGACCCCTCCCTCTAGCACATCCCAGGCACCCAGGCATGGTGGCCCCATGGAATGCTGGAGAAGCCTCAGCACAGAAAGATCTAGCTACATCTGGGGCTGAGGGGAGCCACTTAGAGGAGCATCAATTTTACACCCTTCCCACGTCGGGTGAGTCTAAGCTGGACATTCTCCTATCGTTGGGCAACTAGGAAAGATAGCACTTCATTTGACTGCCTCTGCTCCTTCATCCAAAAAGGTCTATTTGGCTCATTTTTATGCTTAGACTTTTTCTAGAAATTAAAGCAAATTCAAACCAAAGTGCTTTGAGAATTCAAGGAAGAATTCCAAGGGATACCAGAACATGCCTGGGTCCCCCGCTTGGATGTCATCCAACCAGCCTCCTGTGATTTCGTCTTGAGAGGGCGGCAGGCAGAGGAGGCGGCTGGGGCTGATCTCCATTGGGAGACTAAGGCTTCTCTCGTGAGGAGACGATTCCTGTGCCCCCAATATGAAGTCCTCCTCCAATACGTCACCCAATGTGGGCCAGTGAGGAGAATGGACCCAGGTAGAAGCAAGAGATGAAGAAAAGGCGGTAGAGAAGGGAAGAAGGATGAGGCTCAGGGTCACATAGAATCTTCTGGTGATGCAGGACCATCTTAGGACCGATTGCATTTTCCTTCCTTGGTAATGGGGACCACTCCCCTCCATCTTCTCAAAAACCAGAGCAAGAAAATGGACAAACTGGAAGCAACCAGGCTCTGGTTAGAGTCAAGGGAGAGCTGAGGGTAGATCAGTAGCTTCTAGTATATTTTAGAAAGGATGACACAGTGAGTTATATTCGTTGCATGTCTCCAATTCCTGTCCTTCTGGGGTGAACTCTGAAAGCCGAAGAGCCAATTTGGATTTTGTCCTGGTCTAGCAACAGATCTCAGCTCAGATATGACCTCTTCTGGGCAGAAGGGGTTGGATGGCCACTCTGTTTCTTCTGATTTTGGCGTTTATCCCCTTCAGAGCTTCTTTCTGTTAGCTCATTGACTCCTTTCCCAATGCAGTGAAAGCCCTGAGGCCAGGACCTGTGACCTGTTCACTGCCTTGTCCATTGTTGCCTCCCTAGGACACAGCACATGCGGTCCCAGGGTCAGAGCATTTGCTGAATGGTGGATGGTGAATGATCTCTGTCAGGCTCGCAATCTCAATTTAGGAAATTCTCTAAACAGAGGTTCTCACCAAAGCAAAGCAACACAAAGGCTTACATGCAAGGAGTTCATTAAGGGAAGATACAAGGATGCAGGCATGTGGGAGAAGGTGAGAAACAGGGAAGGTCAGAAGGCCAATGCAAGGATGTTGTATGGTGCTGGCCATCCATAGGGATGACTGAACTTGATCCCCTGGGACTTTTTGGGGAGTCGTAGGCCATGCGGAGCAGCACTGCTACCTGTGGAAGAGAGGAGGAAACAGGGATCCATCAGTTTTTATCCCCTGTGGTCAAGGGCATTCAAAGGGTATGCATGTATGAATCCTGGCATCCCATGAGACCATGTTAGAGGAGCGTCAGCAGGAAGCGACACCCACAAGGCACGGGTCAAGGGGAGGTGTGTGAGGTTGCACCTGTGTGAAGATTTGCAATCTGCGGGGAACTGGTGGCTGCAGTAGTGGCTGGTGTGGGAGGTGAGACTGAGAGGTTTTGAAGTGGCACACGAGAGGTGTCTGATACACAGATATTTCCCCTTTCTTTTCTTTTTTAAGACTTATTTATTCGAGAGAGAGAGAGAGCACACAGACAGTAGTGGGGATGTGGGAGGGGGAGAGGGAGAGAGAGAATCCCAAGCAGACTCTGCACTGAGCACAGAGCCTGATGTGGGGCTCGATCTCATGACCCCAAGATCATGACCTGAGCTGAAACCAAGAGTCGGAAGCTCAACCAACTGAGCCACCCAGGTGCCCCCAGATAGTTCCCTTCCTAACAAAGGGGTGGATGGAGAGCCCCCTCAGATCTGGAAAAGAAGGTGGAAGTGGCCTGCCAACATCTTCCTGTAGGGCCAGTTCCGGGTGGGGGGGTGGAGCTCCCCTGTATGCAGGATAGGTGGTCACTGTGTTTCCCATATGGCAGGTATGAGGTTCACAGCTGGAGCCACCATCCCTGCCAGACTCCCACCTCACCCTCACTTCCCAGGAACACATCCTGCCCCATGATATTCCCCCATCACCCCCCCACCCACTTCCGGCCCACCTGCCCCGGCCGGCAGCCACGGGGTCCTTAGTATGAGACTGCCTTCCACCCTGCTTACCCCAACCCCACTCAGGGAAACCAACTGGAGAAATAGGGAGTTCAGAGTTCTGGGTGCCTACAGAGTCGGGATCAGAGCACCTTCCTCTCTGGTACCCCTATCCTGTGGGGCCATCTTTCTAACCAGCCTTACTGAGCATGTCTCCCTTGCCGCATTGTAGGCTAAGCTAGCGGTTCTCCAAGTGCTGGAGCCGCCGCACACCTTGGGAATGTGATAAAAATGGAAATTCTCAGACTCTGGGGGCGGGGCCAAGCACTCTTGACCTTGACAAGCCCTGCAGGTGATTCTGAAGCATGCACCAAAGTTTGCACACCACTGGCCTAAACGAATGGTGTCCTGTGGTTATTGCTCAGTGTGCACGTTCATGGCAGTCCTTGTCCTCACCCTTGTGGTTGGTGTGGAAGTGCCGTCCAGCAGAAGGATGGGTGGACATTCCAAAGTGTGGTCAGTTTAGGAGCTTAGGAAACTGCTTTGAAATTCCACCCAAGCCTTCGCACTGATAAGACTGTGACCTCCAGGTTGCCGTCCACCCCCACCATCCCACCCCGTCTCCCCCAGGGAGCGTGAGTGGTAATGCAAAGATAAGGGTAAGAATAATTGAAAACAAAAAATAATAGTTATCATTCTTACTGGATATTCAGTATGTGTTAAGTACCTTCTCTCATTTTGTTCACAACCCTACGCCATAGGTCCTGTTGTCATGCGCTTTGTAAAGATCAGAAAGCAAAGATACAAGTTCCCACAGATAACAGGAGCTTAGCCACTGGGTTTAACCCAGATGGGTCTGGCTGCAATGACCACTCTCACACTCACAAATTCTGCTTCCTGCAATTCTGGAAAGTGCTAGCCCCATTTCAGATACATACACGTGCATATATAATATATTTATTGTTTTCATGGTTGAATTGAATTCATATTTGTGTCCATTTATTTTTTAAACTAGGGAAGATTTCAAGGCCAAAATTCGGCTGAACAGCAGAGAGAGGAACTGGTACTATAATCCTACGAAAGGTGAAGAGGCTTGGTTTCCAAGCCTACTGTTAACGTGTCCGTGTCAGTGATGTGGCTGTACAGCCACAGAATGATGGAAAAGAAGGAGCAAGAAAGGGGCGCCTGGGTGGCACAGCGGTTAAGCGTCTGCCTTCAGCTCAGGGAGTGATCCCGGCATTGTGGGATCAAGCCCCACATCAGGCTCCTCTGCTATGAGCCTGCTTCTTCCTCTCCCACTCCCCCTGCTTGTGTTCCCTCTCTCGCTGGCTGTCTCTATCTCTGCTGAATAAATAAATAAAATCTTTAAAAAAAAAAAAAAGAAGGAGCAAGAAGGAGGCAGGAGCACAGAGGGTGTGACTAGCAGTAGGGGTGTGTTGGGAGAGAGGCTTGGGCTGGGACAGGGAAGTTTGAAAACCAGCTCCCGATGCAAACCAGGGGCCACACGTGTGGATGTGCACGGGGCCACATGGGTGATGACTGGCAGGTTGGGCTCAGAGCAGCGGGGAGCAGTGTGGTGACCCACGAGGGCATAAGCCTCGTCCACAGGGGTGGATGCTCGCCCACTCCGGCCCATTGTCACCATGTGGGAACGTGGGCTGCCCTAGACTGTCCCATTCCCAAAGAAGGTGGAAATCAGATTTTTCAGCAAACTCTCCCGCTTTTTAAGTGTCATCAATGAATTAAAAATATATATATTATCCAGGCCAAACAAAACACATCGGGAGCTGTATTTAGCTCTCAGATGCTTCTTCTTGACCACTGCAGAAAAGAACAGGCTCAAGAAATCTCTAATTCAGCCATCACACAGGGGCGGCAAGTGGGGCCATTTCTGGACCGAAGGGGACCTTGGCCTTGCTACAAGTGTGTAATTTATTACTTGGGTGTTTGGGGTTTACCAGCTGTCTCTCTGACCCCTGCCCAACTACAGTGTTAAGTTCCCGGGAGCTACTTTTTTTTCTCTCTCTCTCTTTTTGTTCAGTGATGCATCCCAAGCACCTAGGAAAGCGCTTGGAGCATAGTAGGTACACAAGAAGGATGTGTGCATGAATGCATGAGAGCAGAGAGCCAGCCTCGTTTCTTCACCAGGCCTGCCAGGCAAGCTCTTCTGTGCCACGCATTTCCACTCATCGCTTCCCAGGGGCATTTCACAAGCAGCTCAGAATAAATGGGCCAAGCAGCCCCAGGCGTCCCTCTCTTTCCTCTTAGATAGGGTGTGCTCTGGCTGGTCGGGGGTGGGGAGGGGGACCCCCGAGGTCCCCAAACCATAGGCCGGGGGCTGAACAAAACAGATCCGACAGAGGGTAAGGAGGAGAGAGACAGACAGATGAGCAGAGGAGAGAAAAGAGAGAAAGAAAAATTGTCCCATGCCAACAATGGTCAAAATGCGTTATTAGGATGTCCAGGAAATGATAGCTTATGTCCATTAGTTCTTTCAGGGTTAATATTGATGCAGATATTATTTCTATCCACGGCCCCATTTATTTGAAATATTATGACTGGGAGTAGCTGCCGCCGTGAATCAAATCAATTGATGGAGTAGTCAGCTGTGCCACCAGGGCAGCCTGCCCGCCCCCGCCCCCCGCCACGCGCATGAAATATTATGGAGATGGTTCCTTAAAGTGAGCACTTTATCATCATTTGTCTGCGGCCCCCGCTAGGACCGCCTCGCCCGGCTTCCCGTTGGGCGCGCGAAGCTGTCATAACTCAATCAGGCGACTAACGCGGCTCCTGCAGCCCACGGCCCTGCTGGGCAGCCCACCGACGGCCCCCCAGCCTGCCAGGGCCTGCTGCAGGCCACGTGCAGGCCAGAGGTATTTTTGGAGGTGGAACCGGGAGGCCTGTTTCCTTGTGCCGCTTACCATTCTCCAAACACGATCTGTCATTTCCCACCAGCCTTCTGGTCAGGCTGTTTTCTCAGCCTGGGGTCCCTTCTCCCCCCGCTCTGGCTGTCAAGAGGCGATGCTTTCTAGGGGCGCCTGGCTGGTGGAACGTATGACGCTTGATCTCCGGGTCATGAGTTCGAGCCCCACATTGGGTGGAGAGATGACTTAGAAATGATATCTTAAAAAAAAACACAAAAAACAAAACAAAAAAATGCTGTGCTTTCTAGACACAGGATTTGAGAGCTCTGCGCATGGCTTGGCTCAGGGAGAGGGGCCCCATCGGATCTCCTGTTCCTCCCTACCGTCTCCAGGGGCTGCATCGTTTAGCGGGCATCGAATATCCACAGCAAAATCATAACTAGTTGAGGCAGGCCCAGTAGGGTTCCGATAATCTATGCAGTGCTTTGCGCTGGTATTTGGCAAATTTGTTCTGGAAAAAAAAAGTCTTCGTGGGCTGCAGGATGTCTGTTACAACATCTCTATCATGGGGAGGCAGCCACAGGCCATGAGGGAAGGAATGGGCTTGGCTGGATTTCGTCCTCAGACCTCTGTTCGCTCTCGCTGTTCTAGGCTATGATCTCACTTACTCTCCTTCCTAGATCTTTGCTCAAACGTCACCTCCTCAGTGAGGCCTTCCCTGACTATTTAAAATGAAACCAAACCCGAGGCCTTCCTCGGCCCGCTTTCTTGCTTATTTTTTTCCTCAAAACTCAGATCATATATTTTTATTTATTTTTTATTTTTTTTTAAAGATTTTATTTATTTATTCAACAGAGATAGAGACAGCCAGCGAGAGAGGGAACACAAGTAGGGGGAGTGGGAGAGGAAGAAGCAGGCTCATAGCGGAGGAGCCTGATGTGGGGCTCGATCCCATAACGCCGGGATCACGCCCTGAGCCGAAGGCAGACGCTTAACCGCTGTGCCACCCAGGTGCCCCCAGATCATATATTTTTAAATGTATTTTTGCTCCGTATGTTGCCGATCATAACACTGCCACCATACACACACACACACACACACACACACACACACACACACACACCTGCCCCCAGAGCGCAGCTCCCTAAGGACAGGACTTTACCTGTTGTCTTCATCGCCTGCATTTCTGGTGTCTAGCACGGTGCCTGGCACGTAATAGGAACCGAGGGTCCTGGGAGGTCAGGGCTATGAATATCCCCATTTTTCAGATGAGGAAACTAAGGAGCAGGAAAGCTGTAGGAATTGTCCAAAGTCATGCAGCTGGAGAGTGCTCTTGAGCTCATACTCGAGTCCTCCCCAGGTTTTACTTATTTATTTATCGTTTTCACTATATGGATTTATCAAAAAAAAAACCCAGCAAAACAAAAAAACCTTTTCACAAACCGATAGAGCAAGAGGTCCTGTGCAGATAGAGACGCTGGCTCAGAGAAGTAACTTGTCTCAACGGCTAGGGAGCTAACAAGCAGTGAGGTTGGGATTTGACCTCTGTTCATCAAAGTTCATTTGATGCCTGGCTCGGAGGTGGGCAGTCCTGGGCTTGCCCCTTGCCAGCTTGTGACTGACCTGTGTGAGCAGGATGAAATCAGGGTCTCTGTGATCACCTGGTGACCCTAAGGGCTCAGGGCTGGGCGCTGAGGGTGCTACCAATGAGTCCCCCACTGTTCCTTCTCCCACCCACCTGCTGCCAGGACCGTCTCCCACGTTGCCCCCCACACCAGCAAAGTCTCACCGCCCGGCCTCTGGCCACACTCTCCTCCACTGGGGCACTTCTGTTCAGAGCCTTTGCACCCTTGAATAGAGGCTGGAGAGAATACAAGCTTTCAGCAGGTGCTCTCTGGGGCCGCCCTTTGGTGGTAAGAAGCAAAGCTTGAAGCCTCCCTTCTCGGAGGCCTCCTCTAGAAAGAGAGAAGAGGTGACAACCATTTGGGGCAAGATCCCTCCGTCCTATCCTGTCCTGTCACACCCTGTGGGGAGCCTGAGGGTACCTGATGACATGTGATGGCCTCCAGGCACCATCTCCACCTGAACACAATAGAGTTTGAAGTTCCCTTGCAGATAATCCAGAATTTCACCCATATAACCCTAAGAAGCATAGAGACTGTGATGATTAATTTTCTGTGTCAACTTAGCGAGGCCACAATACCCAATGTTTGGTCCAATTCCAACTCTTCCCTGGGTGTCTGGCCTGCCCTGCAGATTCCAGACTCTCCCGCCCCCACAGTTGTGTGAGCCAATTCCATAAAACAAATCTCTCTCTCTCTCTCTTTCTGTGTCTATCTATCTATCTATCTATCTATCTATCTATCTATCATCTATCTGTCTATCTATCTATCTATCTATCTATCTATCTATCTATCTATGTCTTATTGGCTCTGTTTCTCTGGAGAACCCTGACCAATACTAACACTCAAGTCTGAGTCTTCATTTGACAGAGAGGGGAAACCGAGGCACAGGAGAGCAAGTACCCTATCCAACGTCACACAGCAAGTAAATAACCGAGCTTGGGTCGTTCACAAAGCTAGGCTAAAACTCTTGCCCTGTGGCCTGCGCCCTTGCAGGCCTCTCGGTCAGCCGGAGGGGAGAGATCGCAAGTGTTCTGAGGAAAATCACCTCTTCAGCAGAGGTGGGTGGGCGGGAAATTAGAATCAAAAATTCGGTGTGAAAATACAGAAATCGAGTTGCGGAGCCAATTTTCCATCACACTTAGCAACTCCATTTGATGTGATAGTTTGCTAATAAAACATGAGCATTACGGTAACATAATATTTTAAGTATCCATTAACTAATACGTAAATATAATGGAACCTTATGGAAATATACTTAAGCTGTCACCAACACCCCTAATGTAATATGCATGATTTCCAAGGCTATTTATAACTCCTTGGGTTCACTCTCTCACCAGTGACTTCATTGGCTCAATTAAAAGAGGATCTTGTTTTCTCTCCCAGCCCCTGTCTCAATACGCTCACCCCCTTGGCCCCTCTCCCCGAGGTACCGCGTGGGCCTGGCCAACACCCGTTCGCCTCACAAGCGCTGGTCGCGTGCCTGTCGTGGACGGGACACAGCCTGTGGGCACGGAGCCGAGGATCTGGCGGACATGTGCCACATGGGGGACAACAGTGGTCAAAGAGGAATGGCGGGGGTATGAGAAGGCAAATCAGGGAGGGCTCCTCGGGGGAAGTGGCGCCTGGGCAGAGGAGTGGAGGACAAGACGGAGTTGGTGTGTGGTGAAGCAGGACAAGGGGAGGGACTGGAGGAGCGTGGTAAGGGGTCAGCAAGTGCCGGGCCCAGCCATGAAGATCATGGAATGTTCCTTCTGGGTACTGAATGGAGCCCAGATGCTGACAGCAGAGCTCCCGAGGGGCAGAGGATGAGAGAGAAGAGGGGCTAGGCTGCAGAAGGCCAGGCGGCAGGAGGAGACTCCCCTAAAAGGGGCTGGAGCAGGCACAGAGGCCGTGCAAGGGTCTGAAGAGCTCTTTGCGCGCCCACCAGCGCTCTGACCCACCTGAATGGTAAGTTCTCTGTTCTTTCACATCACCTGGATGCCCGACAATTCAGGTCAGCTCTGACGCAACCCAGAGGGAGCACCGGACTCCACGAGTTAAGGGCTCGGTCCCACAGGACTGTCCCCACTTCAGACGCCAGTCAAAATTATTGGGTCTCCAGGGGACCCCACTTCTGCCCATCTTGGCCGCAGAAGCTAGGAGGTTCTCACAACCCCCTCCTCGGGTTTGACAATTTGCTAGAATGGTTCCCAGGCCCCAGGGAAGTACTTTACTTACAATGAATGGTTTGTCATGGAGGTCATAACTCAGAAAGAGCCAGAAGGAAGAGAGGAATAGGGTAAGCTATGGGGGGTGCTGGCCACATAGCTACCATGACCTCTCCAGGCACGCTACCCTCCCAGCACTTACATCTGTTCACCAACCCAGAAGCTCTCCAAGTCTTGTTCGAGAGCTTTTCTAGAGCTAAATCTCTGGAGGCCAGTAGGTGGGGCTGAAAGCTCCAGCCCTCCAAACACTTGGCTCTTCTGACGACCAGCCCCGGCCTGAGACTGGCAAGGGGTTCCACCCAAGTCCCCTCACTGGGGTAAACTCAAGTTTGCAGAAGGGCTGCCTCATGAATAGCAAAAGACACTCCTGTCACTCAGGAAATGCCAAGGGTTTGAGGAGCTCTGTGCCAGGAATCAGAAACAAAGACCAAATACATCTGTGACTCATACCACAAACAGACTTACTTTCCACCGTCAGTAGTGCTTTAAACGTGGAGGAGGGGGGAAAGACATCAGGAGATGCCCACAACCAACTCCGTCCATGGGTTTGTGTCCTGAGATGTGTTTGAAAGGATTTCCAATCCCTAGTCTCCACTCATACAGCCGGCGCCATCTTGGTCACCCCCTCTCGCCTGAGTTGGGGTAGGGCTGTAAGGGCCTTCCACCTCAGACCCTCCAGAAGGGCTTCAGTGAACTCTGTCCCTGCTCGCACAGCCACCACACTCAGCAACTCATGACTGGATTGGGAGGGGACGTGGGTGCTAACATCTAGCAAATCTTCACCCGCAAAGTACTTAGCAAGAATTCACGTCAGAGGGGCGCCCGGGTGGCACAGCGGTTGGGCGTCTGCCTTCAGCTCAGGGCGTGATCCCGGCGTTCTGGGATCGAGCCCCACATCGGGCTCCTCCGCTGGGAGCCTGCTTCTTCCTCTCCCACTCCCCCTGCTTGTGTTCCCTCTCTCGCTGGCTGTCTCTCTCTCTGTCAAATAAATAAATAAAATCTTTAAAAAAAAAAAAAAAAGAATTCACGTCAGAGGCATCTCTGTCTCAAGCTGAGTGCTGCCTCTTCCATCCGTCTCACATATATGGGGATTTCTTAGCTCTTAGTTTGAGTTTCCCCAAAAACAAACTCAAAGACAGGGATTTGAGACGAGGGCTTTATTTAGGAAGTGAGAAGCAAAGGTAAGGTGCATTATTTCGCTGGTGGCCAAGGTGGGCAACCGGAGTATAATCCCCCTGGGATCTCCAGAAAATGAGGCAAAACTCTGCCATAGAGTTATCCTACAGAGGGGTGAAGAAACTGGAACACTGAGGGCCAAATCTTGTCAGTCACTCATGGGAGGTAGGTCCCAGAGGGTGCTAATGCCCCGGGGTGTGTCTAGCCTCCACACACACAGCCAGAGTGGCCTTCCCAAGTGTTAAAGAACAGCTCTAAACAAAACAGTTCAGATACTGGCAGTTGGAAGTTGGTCAGGGCAAGAAGAAATGGTCAGGCCTGCAGGATAAGGGCAGAAGCAACACTTCCAAATGATTATGCAATCTCACTGGATTCTTGAAGGGTTTGTTTGAAGGAGGCAAAGGATAAATAATTGATAATCCTCATTTGACAGATGAGACCATGTGGTTTCAAGAGGAGGCTGACTTTTCCCTTCCTGGAAGGTTTTCTTCTTTTCAATTTTCTGCTTCAGTGTGTCACCTTTTGGTAAGAGTACCTCCTTCACGTAACCATTTGCTTTGTTGCTCATCTTGGACTGGATTCCCAGATTCTTACAAGCCCTAAGATTGCTGGGGCTGTTTGTTACTGCAGCATGACCTGATTTATCCTGACTGATACAGAGAGATGAAAAGAATGTGGATTTTTAAAATAAAAGCCATTAAGTAAGCAATAGCAGAGAACATGGAGATATGACCAAAAGTGGCATTTGAGGAGCAAGCAATGCTTTGTGCTGAGAGATTGGTACATTTACTGGGAGGACATTTATTTAAAAAGTAGAGGGCCCACTTGGTTTGTTGATTACATCCATTGGTACGATACAGAAGAGAAGCCTCAGTCAACCTTCTCAACCCATGGGACACACACTCGGGACTTGTGGGACCCTGCTTGTGAAGCCGATTACAGCAGACTTGACCATCAGGACTCCTGACTCCCCTGTAATAGCCATATTCTAGGGTCTTGGGAGGATTAAGTGAGGTATGACACGTAAAACATGGGCGTCTGCCATACCGCATGTCGTCACTGTGGGACACACCGCTGTGCTCCGTACCATCTGGTTAAACTCTGATGCAGTGTCTTCACAATAATGTGAGGCAACAATTAGACCAGCCTCTTGATGCTTTCAAATTTGTTTAATGCATTCCCAGGTATTTGGCAACTTCTCCCGCCTTCCATTCATTCTTGGCAGATGCTAGATAATTCTTTCAAATGTATCTCAGGACTATAAAGCAACACAGCTTCATCTCCTTGGGATATCTTCCTGTCTTAGGTTCCATAATGCACTTTGTGGTGGCTTTGCAAGAAGATAATGCATTGCGGTCACTCCAACAGTAAGCGTTTGCCTTGCTAATCCCAGCTGCGCGCCCGCCGTTCTTATCTGCGCCTTTCTGCGCACACAGGAACTTTTCATTTCATTGCTGACTCATAGTCCAATCTTTCTGAAGGTGCGTAAAATGGCAATTACACTCAGCGCGGGTAGCACAACTACGCAGAGCCCTCCATTGAAGTTGACAACAATGGGGACAGCCATGACCACGCTCGCCAGGCAATGACAACTGCCTCATGACAGCTATTTGGCCGTTGGTTTGAGACATCGTCATTTGTGAGATGGGGCCCAATTTCAGAATGGGAAAATGGGGGGGGAAAAAGGCCATCTTAGAAATGATGAATAGGGTGGTAAGTGTTCATAATGGGGGAGCTGTTCATCTCATTTTGGGGATTATTGCTATTTTTATGGCACACAAGCGGGGGGGGGGGTTGCATAGTGTGGCTGTGGGGCGGGACACAGGGCCTGTGGACGGGGTGGGTGATGGCAAGTGCTTGGAGAGAAGTGGTTCTCAACTAGAGGAGAAGCCACTGATCTCCTTGGCCCCTGTTTCCACGTCAGACTGCATCCCTTTCAGCCCAACCAGGGTGGATTGAGCCTACTCTGTGCAAAGTACTTTGTGGGAGAAGAGGGCCAGGAGGCCACAGGACAAAACATGATGTGACCACTGTCCTCCTGGGCCCATAGGCAACAGGGGGAGACGGACACCTACTCTAACAACAATGGTGCCAGAGGACAGCACTTAGCACTAATACAATCAGGAACTCAGGCAAGGGATTGGGGATGCCACCATGGTTCCATCTGGGAAGGCTTCCTGGAGGAGGGGGAATGTGGCCTGCGCTTCTGATAGGGAGGACTGAACGAAGGATGCTGAGGGCAGGGGCTGCTGAGCACTGGCAGCAGGTTGAGCTGAGTCACAGCAGGTATGAACTAGAGACCACAAGCTGGTCTTCATGACCTTAACCACCTGTGGGAAAGCTCTAGAACTAGGTCCAGACCCAAGCCCATGATCTAGCCGAGGCTCTGGCTCCCTGTGGAGCTGCACCTGTACATAGACCCACAGAGGCAGGCCCGTGGGTGGGTGCTCGCACCCAGGCTCCTGCACCTGCGTGAACGTGTGTGCGTGAACGTGTGTGCGTTAACGTGTGTGCGTGAACGTGTGTGCGTGCACTTGGAGAGGTGCACTAGCGTGCTCACGGGCGTGCTTCCACAGCTGCTCTCTTGACCATCACGCATACATGTGCATGGGACGTCCACAGGCACACATGTGCGTGCGAACACAGAGGAACACTCATGCACATTCACACACAGCCTCCTGCCACTGCTCTTTGGAGTAACCACACCCACGTACACAAACAGATCTGCATGTACGGACAGGGGTACACGTGGGCCCCACAGGTAGACACACACATGCTCTCTGTGTCATTTTCTTTGCAAAAGTAGAAGCGATGTGGGGCGCCTGAGTGGTTCAGTCGGTTCAGCATCTCCTTTCAGCTCGGGTCGTGTTCCTGGGTTTCTGGGATCGAGCCCCGCCTCGGGCTCCATGCTCAGTGTGGGGTCTCTTTCTCCCTCTCCCTCTGCCCCTCCCTCTGCTCATGCATGCTCTCTCTCTCAAATAAATAAATAAAATCTTTAAAAAAATAGAAGCAATGAGTTCCCTTCCTGCATCCATACCCTTCCTAATCTCCCTCCCCCGACACTGGATTTGGGCTTAACCACGTGACTTCATTTGGCCAATGGGAAAGTAGCAAATGTAATGCAGGCAGAGAGTGAAAAGTGTTCGTGTGTTAGGACTTTGTCTTGTTGTACTCGGCACCTGAAGCTACGGTGTGAGCCTGCCTTGGCTAGCTCGCTGGAGGGTGAGAGGCCACGTGACCAAGTCATCCCCTGAACTCGAGGCACCTGCCACCGCTGGACCTATGCCATGCCACTCGAGACCAACCCTCAGCAGGGCCACCAGCTGCCACAGACACAGGAACAGGCTCCAAAGAAACTCCCAGCCAACCCAACTTATGAGAAATATTACATTATAAATGTTTGTGGCTTTAAGCTGCTAAGTTTCGGGGTGACTTGCTACCCAGCACCAGCTAACTGATGTGAGCAGGCACGCAAATGAACCACGTGCGTACCCATGCGTGACCTATACTGATTCGTGTACAAAAGCACAGAAAGGTAAACTCACACACACTGTGGTAATCACACACATGGGCACACACAGGCATGCGTAAATCACACACACACACACACACACACACACACACACACACAAACACGACTATGCCTGTAATACGTCATGCAGAACGTGCAAACATATCTGTAAACACCCGCGCTGGCTCACTAGGTCCAGACTGACCACACTCTACGGACAAGTGAGTGGCCGTGCCCCAAGCCCTCCCGAACTTGCTTCGTGGAACCCAGTCACTAGAGGAAAAGCAATGGTCCTGGGAAGAGGTATCATCCAGCCCAGCCGGGACCCTCAGACACACTGAGGCCCCACTGCTGAGCAAGGAGTAGGGACATTCTTGGGTCTGCAAGCCTCCAGACCACCTGACAGGTTGAATGCGAACCTGACAGCCTTCTCTGTGACCCCTCGAGCCATTCATTTGGTCTTCCTCCCATTTCTGGTTGCTAAGCCGTGGACTTACAATGCATGGCAATGCTGTTAGAGGTCATTTCGTCCGCTCCATGCTGCTCTTTCTTATGACTCAGAACCGTTCCTACTCCAGAGTCCGGAGGGCCAGGCAGGCTATGCTGCTTGAGGAATGGGCATCCGCCGAGTCTCTGTCATGGGGGTTGGAGCCCTTGGGGCGGGCAGGTTGTGATCCAGGCCACTTGCTCCCTCCAGTGCCCCTCCCTGTCGTGTATCTCCTGGTAGACACTCACAAACAGGGGTTAAAGCAGACAGGTGCTCCGATCGACTGGCATCTCCTCCAATGGCCTCTCTGTCCTCGGAACACCTGTTTGCCCCTCTCCTTTGAAATGTTCTCTATACCTCCTTGCACTGCATGCACTTCAACTTTCCTTGTGTCTTCTACCTCCCCGGACCCCCCACTTGTCCCTCTCTAAGCCCTGTGCCATCCCCCTGGTCCAGACCACTGCCAATTAACTCCCAGCCATGCCCTGACACCAGTCATGGCCCCTCCAATCCATTCTTCATCCTATTGTTGGGATCTTTCTCAAATGCAAAGCTGGCCTATGGGTCAAGGGTCCATCGTGACTCAAGGATGAAGCCAAGCTCCGGAACATGGCCCATGAGGCCCTTAGCGATCGAGTCCTGAGCACCTCTCCATCTTCTCTCTCTCCACGCAGCCCCAGCCATCTTCTCTGGGTCAGCACTGGGACCGTGTGCAGTCCGTCTGCGTTCTCATTCACCTGTGGGCCTTTGTGCCTGCTGTCCCTATGGCCTGGCCCTTCCCCAGCTTTCCACGCTCTACTCCATTCACCCTTTCCCATACCCAGCTGTTCCTAACTCAGCTTAGGGGCCACCTGTCCTGCAGGGCTTCCCTGAATTCCAAGGACCAGTGCGTCCAGCAGCCCCTACACTATGCCCGTTACTTATCAAATTGTGTGATGATTACTTGTTCAGTTATTTGCACGCCCATGTGTCTTGATCACCATTTTGTCCCAAAGCACTTACCTAGCACACAGTAGGCCTGGAGTAAATGTTTACAGGAGGAAGAAGGGAGTGAGTGAGGGAAGGAGGAAAGAAGTTCAGGGGAGAGTGGAGACTGTTTGTCCTTGCCCCAGCGTGGTTCTGAGGTTGGGGGACAGACCCATACGATGCATACAGCTCTTGTCCTCTGAGCTGCTTTTTCTTGGCCAAGGCCCTCCCACTCTCTGGGCAGATCTGCTCACTTCCCTAAGATGACAACTTTCCTGGCACCTGCCTGGTCCAGCCCCAAACGCACTCATGTGTCCGTCACTTCAGGGAACATTGGCTTCTCTCTCATTTCTTGCATGCTGCATATCCGGGGTGGCAGGTGCTGCCCGCCTGGCCGGCGTTGACCATGGGTGGGCTGTGGGCTTCGCAGTAGAGAAATCACATAGTCAGGTAAGAGAGGCACCAAGACCTGGACACAGCCTTGGCGGGGGAGCACCAGGCTGAAGCATGTAAGTCTCTGGGGCACGAGGATCTCGGGGCACAAATGAATAGGGGGTCCTGAAAGGCAATGCTCTGCCGTCCGTCTGTCCTGGTCAAGAAATATTGATCGCAGAGCATTCTGTGTGAGCAAGGAGGCATCCAGGGCAACGCAGGATGGCTGCGATGTGACCCGCAGCCCCCACCCACAAGCAAGTCTCTGGCTCGTGAGGTGTGTCTAAGTCTTACACCCATATGCCAAATACCCACAAGCTGAGATGTGTGAGAAGCGTCAGGCAACTAATGCCAAGTTCGGGGTGGAGATGGCTTCCTTCCAGCTGGAGAAGGAGAAGAGTCATCATGGAAGAGGAGGGGTTTGAGCGGGACAGAATCTGACGAAGCTGAGACACTGGGGGTGAGGGCCCAGGACATGTTCTAGTTAGAGGGGATAATAATGCCAGCTGTCATTTATCAAGAACAAGCCGAGTGAGGGATACCGCACTAGACATTTTCCCGTGTCACCCGTGAGCCTCACAGCAACACGGAGCATGCAGCATTGCTTCCATTATATAGAGGAAGAAACTCTCGTACAGAAGGCAAATTGGCTGAGGCAGCTTGTCTTGGAGTCAGGCTCTCCAACAAGAACGTTCTAGCTCTGCGACCTGATGTTTGAGTAAGCTACCGCTGCGTAACGAACCACTCCAGAGTGATTGGCATAAGCAAGAGTCATCATTTACTATTAGCTTATGGTTTGAGGAGCAACGGGATTCACCTCAATGACTCTCACTTGCATCTCCCAAATGCCCGTGATGAATGAGAGGGACACGGAGGGCATGACGGGAAACTGCCGGAAGTGGGTAGAATTGTAGGTCTAGACCTTGGACAGTGGACTGGGACTGAGTATGCAGATTTCAGGGATGTGAGTTGGGATTGGAAGCCATAGTGTGGCTGAGCCCATCAACGCGGAGAGAGCAGAGCATCAGCAGAAGGATGTCAGAACCCTGGGGACTCTGATGTTTGGAGGGTGGTACCAGAAAGAGAGGAGCAATCAGCCCAAGGGAAAGGCTTCAGAAGACCCTTCTGTCCCCAAGACTCTAGGCAGGGACAGACTGTCACTCATGCCAAGACCCATCTCTGTCTACTGTAGGACACCCATCAATCCTTTCTTCCTCAGAACCAATTGCTGATCATTTCCATTGGTGCAAATTCTATCCCCGGTCACATTGGAAGCCCCCATAAAGACAAGCACCATGTCACAGGCACCGATGACATCAGTGGTGGTCTTGACATGCAGAGCTAAATGTACGCACTCAATGGGGGATGAGCGAGAGTATGAAACAGGTAAACATGTGGCCGCTCTGAGAGCTGTGGGCCTGGCTTCCCTGGTCAGCTATCTCCCTCTTGTCTGAGTTTCCCTTCACCAAACTCCCCAAAGAAAGTTCCAGAATCACGATCTCCCTGACGTTTTCGTGGTCCAGCAGAGGCCTAGAGAAGGAAGTGGCTTCCCAAGAGGTTAGAGGTTATGGTCGGTGTCAGAAACGGGCCTGGGAGTGGATGCCCAGTAGGCCAGCTCCATGCCCAGCAGCACTCAGAGTGCCAAGGAACAATGGGAAGTGGGAAGCCTGTTCCCCAGAAGGACCAACCAGTGGGCTAGCAGGCCTTCCCCACGAAGTGGACACCCAGCCACCCCCCCAAAAGCAGCTCTGGGAATGGCGGCCGGGCCCGCGCAGTCAGAAGCCGGGGCGGGCCATGCTGCTGATAGCCACGCCAGCCCGGGGACCGCCGAGCGCCAAGCTGGCTGAGGCCCCGCCCTTGGCACCGCTGGCGCCTCTGGGACCTTGCGGCGGGCTGATCTCCTTGCAGACCCTGGGTCCGAGGGCGGAAGGGAGGAAGGGAGACATTGCTGTGGTTTTGCGGCCAAGGAGGGAACATACTTAGGATAGTTAGGGGATGGATAGGGAACTGGCCCCACTCCCCCCAGGCTCTGCCTGCCAGAGCTCAGCCACTGGAACATGCCATTTGAGAAATGTCTTCATTTTCTCTCAGTCGCTGGCCAGGTTCCCGCCACACTCATCGAGAGCGGGAAGAGGGGGGCAGGAGAGGGAAGGTAAGGGTCATAGAGGGGAGCAAAGGAGGACGGGGAAACCGGTTCTCGAGAGCTCTCCGTGCAAAGCAAACACCATGGGGCCTGCCAAATCTGCGTGCCACATGGTCTGACAGCACCCCGTGCCGCTCCCCAGACCCTGTCCCGCCATCCCACAGGAAGTCACGTCTCACCCTGGCCCGCAGCCCGATGGGGGCACACCAGCGACCAGGGGCCCAACATGCACGGCGGGCTCCATCCGTCCCGTCACGTTAGGGAGCCCTGCTCCAAGGACGCCAGTGCAAGAGCCCAGTTAAGCTGGGTTCCTCGCCTGCCAACAGTAAACCTCTCAAGTCAGCCTTTATTTTTATAGACCATGGCTTAAAGGCCCCAGCCACTGCGAATCCTGGCTCCCCCTGCTTATTTGTAATTTTCAAACACCTTGATTTATTGCTTGAAAGGCTCTGACTGTATCCATAGACACAGGATTTCAGAAATGTCAGAGCTGGGAAAGAAAATGCCAGAGCTGCCTTCCTCCCACTGCCTTATTTACAGATGAAGAAACCAAGGCCCGACGAGGGGCCCATAGAGACATTTAGGCATCTAGAAATAAGCGGTGGATTGACACCAAGAAATTCTGGTATTGGTGGGAGGCAGCTAGCTGCAGGGAGAAGGAATAGGCTGAGGGTCAGATGTCCTTTTGTCAAACCCTCACTCGGTCCCTTGAGCGGCATGACCTTGGAAAAGTTCCCGACCCTCAGCCTTCTCATCTGTAAAATGGGAGCTAGAGTGCTCTTTATGGTCTATAGGAGAATGCGCGGAAACCACCATCCCCGGAGACGGGCACATGGCAGGCGCTCAACAAACACACCTTCTCTCTCTAGGTCTCAGCTTGCCTCCTGTACATCCTCCCCGGTTACTGATTTTTAATAAATTCGAGACCCGGGCATTTCACTGGAGAAGGCTAAACCCCATGGGACTTTGTCCTATGAATGGGACACGGCTTTATGGAGACAGTCGGAGCCAGGCCTGGGGACAGACAGAATCTTCCTCCGGAGAGGGCCCACAGCCCAGCAAAGGGGAGGGGCTGTGTCAGACGCCCGCCCAGCAGCAGTACCCGAGACGACACCCGATCGGGGTGGACTCAGCCGTGGACCACTCTGCCCAGGCATCGGAAAATAGACACCTGGCTCCGAGTGTGGAACAGGAGATTTACCTTAAAGATACCCCGGTTGGGGCCCGATAGGGATCAGCTGGCATTTCGTGTGGCCGAAAGAGTGGCAATTGAATACTTTGCCCCGCCTGACCCAGCCCCTGTACCAACGCCATAGATCAATTTCTATTTTTTCCTTTCTTCTGTAAACAGTGGCGCTGGGGCAGGTCTGCCCGGATGGCTTGCCCACAGGCCCGCCCCAGAATCCTTGATCGTCTATGGCAGATAATGCTGGCTTGAATTTGCACCCATCCCAATTTTCATTCACACTGAGCTTTTTTGGCACTTTAGTAATGAAAAAGAGAAGGGGTGGGGGGGGGGGAGGGAGGAATGGGAGTTGGTGGGGGAGAGCCATCGATATGAAACATCCCGGCTCAGATTCTGGGCAAACAGCTGCTTTGTGTTTGGAATTTGGGGCTTGACTGGGTTTCAAGGCAAACCACAGCACTGAAGCAAGCCTTTCTTCTCTCTGCCAGCAGGCGCCCGCAAATGCCTAAATTTAGAAGCTGGCAATTGCCCTCATTTAGGATTTTAGGGGAAACTCAGGTAATCCAAACTATCTCAGATCCGAAAGGTTAGGAACTCACGTTGTGGATAGAGTCGACTTATTTCGCCGGTGGTGGTGGCGGTAGGGATCTTTTTTGCTTCACCTTTTTCTCAAAAACACAAATGCGATTTCTATCTTGGAAATGAAGTCGACAGACTCTGTTTTGAGACCTCCCTTCTCTGGGGATTACCTGGAGCTCGTCTGCCAGGCGCCCCCACCGCCGTCTGCACCGTGAACGTCTGCCACGCGGCTCGCGGCTCACGGCAGCCGGCGCGGCCTGACTGTCCGGCGGGGAGAGCCTTGCAGCTGTGTTCCCGCCGAGGTGCCCCAAATCATATTTTATAGGAGGTGGCGAGATTGGAAAGAAAGAAACACTTGAAGAGAGAACAGCAGAGAAAGAAGAAGAAAAAAAAAGAAAGAAAAGGAGGTTTGAGACCAAGACACGGGCCAGGTTCCATCCCCTCGTAGCACAGTGGCTACCGAATTTTCTGCAAGGCTAGAGATGTGGCCCCCGCCACCCCCACCCTGGCCATCGGTGTCCTCACGTGCACTGCCCAGGGCTCTCATCCTCTCATCCTCTTGACGCACACGTGCGGGGGGATGGAAAGGAGGAGCCCATCCTATGTGCCCGCCCCCCATTCTTGTCTTCCAAGTTCACCAAGATAACAACAACAACAAAAAAAAACCCACCGTTGTCAGGAAGGAAGGGAAAGGGTGGCTGATTGCTGTGTGAGCTTGGCTGAATTTCTTGCCTTTTCTGGTCTTAAGTTTCCTTACATATAAAGTATGCAAAATAATACCCTCCCACCTCCTAGAGTAAGAATTAAATGAAATAACACATATAAAGCACCATGAGAAGGAATCCTTAGTACTTCGGAGGGACCTGAAGGGTGATAGCCCTTATGTCATTATACTGCTGTCACTGACTCTTGGGCTTGATTTGTTCCTGTCCCCACTGATATCCGAAATGCAGCAGAGGGAGCCGTGATAGCGAGCAAAGGCAGCACGTGGCAGAAGCTAAGTGGCCCAGATGCAAGACACTGCAGAAGAAGGGCTGGGTGATGGGGAGGTCTGCCTGGAAGAGGAGAGAATTAAGGGACAAGGAGCATGATAACCAAGGTACATACTCTGAAGCCAGACTTACTGGGTTCTTATCTCACTTCTGTTCCTTAGAAGCTGTGTGACCTTAGGTTAGTTATTTAACCTCTCTGTGCCTCATCTGTAAAATGGGAATGATCATAATCGATACTTCCCTCATACAGTGGTTATGGGGATCCAATGAGGGAATCACTTAGAATCACACTGGTCACAGAGATAACATTCAGGACGACCACTAAACTTGACACTTGGGTGGAAGATGCAGGTAGGTGGGGTGAAAAGAGAAGGGGATTCCGGGCTGGGAGAGGATCGTGAGCCATGATGAAGGGGTGGGTGGAGCAAGACGCAGTCAGGGACCAATGACAAAAGCAGGACATTAAGGGGGGGGAAGGAACTGGAGTCAAATCCCATTTAGAGTCGGATCCCCTCTATACACCAGCCCAGAAGACTGGGCTTCATGTCATGTCAGGCGAATAGTCAAAGATGGTTTCTGGGCACTGTGCCAGAAATAAACAAATAACCAAAGATGGTTATTGGACACAAGCGCTGTCCCTGCTTGATCTTGGAACAGCATACAGGACAATGTGATGGAAGGGAGCCACTGAAGTCTGGGGGGCCAGGCCGGTAACAGCTGCCTCAGCTCAGGTGTCAACTTCAAATAGCCTAGGCCGAGGATGGCAGAATTCGTCCCACCTCCCCCTCCTCCTGTGTCCGCGGCAGACATCAGTAATCGATCACGGCCCTCTTCCCTGATGAGGCTGAAGATAGCCTTCGAATCTTTCTCCACCCTGTGCTCCAGGTGGCCACCACCTGTGGGCCAGAGCTGGGACTTGGGAGGAAGCCCGCTTGCCCACCCTGGCCTGGACTAAGGTGGCAGGACTGGGATGACTGAGAAGGACCAATGTGAGCACGAGAAAAGAAAAGAAGAATGCACCGTGCGGGGTGTGCTGATGGACAAGAAGAGAAAGAAGAGGGAGATGCCGGGGTGACTTACAGGTTTAGGAGGGCTGCTGGGAAAATGTGTTCGGTATTGTTTACAGCAGAAGAGGGTGTGGTGGGGGGTGGGGAGTGCAGCATTTTGGGTTAAGGCGAGGTGGCCTGGGGACATGCTGAGCAGGAGGCGAGGGCAGGACACCCGAGAGGAAGCATTCAATCTGCGCTCGGAGATACGGGTCCTGAGCTCCGTTGGAGGCTGGGGCTGGGGACACAGATTTGGAAGCTGGCCACATGGAGGTGACAGCCGACACTGTCAGGGCAGACGAGAGAGTGTGAGACAGAAGATCAGAGGGCTGAGGCCCAGTCCAAGCCAACACTCGGCTAAATATCAAATATGGCAAATATTGCAGCGAGAAAAGTCGATACAAACAGTCAGAGCGGCAGGAGGAGAAGGGCATCCCGTCCTGTCAAATGGGCCAAGGAAGTGGACAATTTGAGAAGAAAGGGGGTGGTCAGCAGGCAGCAGAACCGAAGCCTTGGGGACAAGGACTGGACCAGCCTTCTGGGCACTGTACTTTGGGACATTTACGATCCTGATGACTCTTGGGGCTCTTTTGTAAGAGGGCCCCATCCCCACCGTAGTAAATAACTTAAAACTCACCCAGAGTCCACATTAAACATAGCTTTTATATAACTATATACAAATTGAGTTGGCTGAGGGTTGAGTCATTGACGTAATGTTATGGTTTGTAGACATTTAAACATATATTAATTTCAATTTTGTGGTTTTCTTTTTGTATTTGAGAGCCAAAAATATTTTTCCAGTTCTCAGATATTTTCACAGGCCCTTGAGAAGCATATTATAAAGCTTAGATATTCTGCTCCTGGTGCCGAATGTTTTCAGCAGCCCAGCCTGGTATGGAAGTGGCAGGGGCTGGGGGTGGATCGTGTCGGCTGGGGTCTGACAAAGACCGTCATAATTTGGGTACATTTACTTCCATTGACTTGCAAGTGTCCTCTGGGCTGGCTTGCATGTGACTCGGTCCCCTACGAGGTCATGGGCGTTCATCAGAGTGTTCCTGGTGCACAGAGTACGTGCGTCAGTGTGGGCATTAACCAGTCCGTGTAGACCCTGCCCACATGTTGGTGTAGGGGCCCCGAAGGACTTCTTTGGTGCCTCCCGTTGACTCTTTAGCCTCTGGATCGTGGCGTTATCTTGAGGCTCCAGAGAAGGGATTGGGGCAACCAGGAAGACTGGGGGCACCCAGGAGCTCAAGCAACAGCTGTACCCCAAGCAGTGAAGAAGTATTTCAATGTTTGTTTGTTTGTTTGTTTGTTTGTTTAGAGAGGGACAGAGGGAGAAGGAGAGAGAGAATCTCAAGCAGGCTCCGTGCCCGATGCAGAGCCAGGCGTGGGGCTCGATCTCACCACCCTGAGACCATGACCTGAGCTGAAACCAAGAGTCAGATGCTCCCCCGACTGAGCAGCCCAAGCACCCCGTATTTCAATGTTTTAGTGACCTGCTGAGAACCAGCTCTGGTTGTATGCGTGTTCATGTCTCCTAGGGGTCCCGGGTCAACGCCCAGGCTCCCCGGCTCCCCTCTCGGGATGAGAATTATACTTCCAGTCGAAGTAGCAGATTTTCAGAACTGTTAACACTGCATGCGGGCAAGAGGCGTGGGTACCCTTGAGACCTGTGGGAGGGTCCGGTCGCTGAGGACAAAGCGCTCTGTCCGGGAGCAGGAGTGGCCTCCAAAGCTCAGAGAGAGCTGGCGCCCCGGTGAGCCTCAGCCTGAAGAAGGAGCCTCAGCAAAGCCAGAGCACTCGTGGGCTCCTGGCCAGCCGACCCCTCCACAGACCTTCCCTCCAGCTGAGTCCTCCCTGTGCCCTTTCCAAGGGTCTTCTGCTCTCCTCCCCCCCACCCCCGACCCGGCCCCCCAGCCTCCCTGGAGCAGGCCCGGCAGAGCCAAGTTGCAAAGTCTAAGTACTTTTTAAGCACTGCAATTTAGTGCAATTATTTGAAAGTAAACAATCTGCTCTGTCAATTCAACATTATTTAGCTTGCGTTTCTTCCGACTCATCACGCAATCAGCACTAGAGCTGGCTCTCCGAGCAGGGCCCAGAGACGGGCAGCGTGGCTTTGCTTTGGCAGCCCTGGAACCTGCCGTTCCACGGCCGGGGCTTGGAGGGGCTGTTGTGTGTGTTGCCTCTGTTCTGAGGTGACAGGTAGTGAGAGGCAAGACGGCACCAGCGGTGGCATCTCACCCAGCTCTGTGGCCTGTCCGGCTGGGTCTCTCCCACGTGCCCCACCTTCCTGGAACTGGAGGGTGCTCTTGGGGGCAAGAGGAAGAGAATCCTTCCGGGATATGTCCACTGCCTCAAGGGGTTTTATTTCATTTCGTTTCATTTTATTTTATTTTATTTTATTTTATTTTATTTTATTTTATTTTATTTTATTTTATTTTATTTTATTTTATTTTGTTTTGTTTTTTTGTTCTAGGTACAATGAATCCCAGCACGCAGCGCCTGAAGTCTTTCATTTTTACATCCATACGCATTTCATGGAAATCTAATCCATGTGTTCCCCATTCACTGACACTTAACTCCTCAAAATATTATTTCTAAGAACTGTTTGATGTCCAGAGACCCATGCCAGCCATTTATGAGAGACCTCTGCTCCAGTACTCAGCACATTGTTCCCTCGAACCGCACCTCGCCGGGACCCCCTAAGGAAGCCAACATCTGCAGGGCACGGGTTTGAGTCTAGAACATGGACTCACGGGAGTCAGAGAGCCCCCGGGGGGCATCCAGGGGGCTGGCAGGGGTGGCCCCTGAGCTGCCGTCTTCCCAGGACTGACTCTCCCCACACCGCCCTGCTCCTGAGCCAGCTGCAGCCCCAGCTCACGGGTGTTCACATGGTCTAGAAATCTTCCTGCTGTAAGCCTCACCTGTCTCCGCGTTACCTGGCTTTCAAGACCCGGTCTGCCTCCAGATCGTCTTTGGCCGATCGACACGGCTTCGCGAGGCAGCCGCTTTTGCTGACGGATGCTCTAATGATAATCAATGATCATTTGCATCTGTAAAGGGTATCACAGTTCATAAAGTGATTTTACATCCATCGTCGTGTCTCATCTTTCAGCGACTCTTGAGATGGGCAGAACGGCGGCCAGCCCACCCCCATTTTACCGCTGGGGAAACTGAGGCTCAAAGAATGGAATTCGCTTGGATTCAGGGCTTTTGCTACTGATTGGGTCGTCTCCCACCGCGAGGAATCCATCTTTCTATAACTTTCACCTACCGATTTCCTTCTCCTCGCGGTCCTCTTACGGGAAAAAAATGACCATCGTCACCCCATCACTATCACGACAACGGTGTCACATTCCTACAACTAGGGATCTGTCATCTGCAAAATGCTTTGGAAGCCCCCACACTAACGGTCATCAGAGGGCAAATAGCAATGTGCACCCTCCAATCGCCAAGCTGGATATCAGGCGTGCGTGTGGGGCGAGAGTGCGTGTTCCGAGTGCCATACAGAGAGTGGGCACAACTCCGCGCGTCACACTTGCAGAAGTGACTTCTGCTTCCAGCTCAGAGCCGCATAAGGACAATACTCTTCCCAGAGAAAGGAGTTCAGTGCTGCTCTCAGCCGAAAGCTGCGGAGAACACGGGACAAAGTCTGGTGCCTGACAGGTGCAAAATGACTTTCATAGTGTTGCTGTGAAGACGTTTCTTTCTTACCATATGATCCAGCAATTCCACTGCTGGGTATTTACCCAAAGAAAATGAAAACGCTAGCTGGAAAAGATCTACGCACCCCTGTGTTCATTGCAGCATTATTTACAATAGCCAAGATATAGAAGCAGCCCAAGGGTCCGTCCGTAGATGGGTGGGTGAAGAAGAGGTGGCGTGTGTATATGGAATATCGCTCATTAAAGAGAATGAGCTCTTGCCTTTGGTGACAACATGGATGGACCTAGAGGGAGTTATGCTGAGCGAAATAAGTCTGACAGAGAAATACCCATACCACGCGGAATCTAAAAGGCAAAACAAATGAACAAACAGACTATTAAATACAAAGTAAAAACTGGTGATTGCCAGTTTTTAAGGGAGGGTGTGTGCGGAATGAGTGAAATACATAAAAGCGATGGAGGGGCACAAACTTCCAGCTCTAAAATTAATACGTCACAGAGATGGAAAGTACAGCACAGGGAATATTGTCGATAAGATCGTGATAATGTTGTTTGGTGACAGATGGTGACCACACTGATCACGGTGACCATTGCGAAACGTGTGGGGTTGTCGGATCACTGTGTTGTTCACCTGAAACTGATGTAACATTGTGCGTTAATTATACTTCAGTAAAATAAATAAATACGGGGGCCCCTGGGTGGTGCAATCGTTAAACGTCTGCCTTTGGCTCAGGGTGCGATCCCAGCGTCCTGGGATCGAGCCCCACATCAGGCTCCTCCGCTATGAGTCTGCTTCTTCCTCTCCCACTCCCCCTGCTTGTGTTCCCTCTCTCGCTGGCTGTCTCTCTCTGTCAAATAAATAAATAAAATCTTTAATTAATAAATAAATAAATAAATAAATAAATAAATAAATACGAATATCAAGATGAAGAGAAGTAGGAATATTCCCACTTGACAGATGGAATCACTGAGGCTTAAGAGGTTGTACTCCTGCCTGAGCATACATGGCTGGAACCCTAACCTCTTGCTCCTCTAAAATACCACTCACATATTAAAATTTGCAGGGTAGGAGCGCCTGGGTGGCTCAGTTGGTTGAGTGTCTGTCTTCGGCGCAGGTTGTAATCCCAGGGTCCTGGGATTGAGTCCTGCGTCTGGCTCCCTGCTCAGCAGGGAGGCTGCTTCTCCCTCTCCCTCTGCCTCTTCCCTCTGTTCATGCTTTCTCTCTTTCTCTCAAACAAATAAATAAAATCTTGAAAAAAAAAACCAAATAAAAATAAAAAAATAAAATGTGGGGGGTAAACAAGAAGCAATACGTGTCCAAATGTCTTAAGACCCTCTGGGGGAACTAATTTAGTCTCTGCAGAATCCTTTATTGAGTCCTTCATCTGAGTCAGGCATCAGACCAGGGAGGCCAGGGAAAAAGAGTGACCACACCGATACGGGGCTTGCTCTCGGGGAGCTGGCGTTTTAGCGAGGAGGACAAACCAAGGTCACCTCTGAGGCCTGAGGAGCGTCACGACAAGCGTCGTTAGGGGAGGGTGTGTGGGGACAAGAGATAAAACAGGAAGTGTATTGTCACCTTCACCACAATCAGAAAGGGAAGCATTCCCTCTTGCCTAGTGATGCCGTGAAGACAATTTTGCCTGCATGGAGATGCTTTCTCTTCCTCCTTAGTGCTGTTCCCTGGGACAACCCCAGAATCCTCCCATAAGCCCCTGACACCTGCCTGTCTCTGTTCAACTTTCACTGAGTACATACTGTGGGCCGGGCAATGTTTTAGACCAATATAATGCATTCGCAGATGTGAACGCTAGATGTAATTTTAAATGTTCTGGTAGCCACAAAAGAAAGAGTAAAGGGGTGCCCGGCTGACTCCATTGGAAGAACATACAACTCTTGATCTCAGGGTCATGAGTTCGAATCCCTATGGGGTAGAGATTACTAAAAAATATAAATCAAATTTCAAAAAAAAAAAAAAGAGCTGATTAAAAAAAGAGAACCAGTAAAAAGAAAACAGGTGAAATGACTTTCAATAACATATCTTACTTAACTCAGTATATCCAAAATATTATCATTTCAATATCAATATAAAAGTATTGATGAGATATTTTACATTCTTTTGCTCAGAGTCAATCTTTGAAATTCAGTGCATACTATAAACATACAACACCCTTCAAGCTGGACTGGCCACATTTCAGGTGCTTCATAACCACCTGTGTCCAGTGGCTGCAAAATTGGGTAACACTGCTCTATGCTCTCTCTCTCTCTATTTTTTCATTGAGTCCTTACAACAATCCAATAAGAAATCTAGTAATGTCCCCATGTTACAAAAGAGAAATCCAAGGTGTCGAAAGGACAAATAGATTAAGGGGCCCATGGCTTCTGAGAGATGAAAATGGCTTCAGCCTGGGTCTGGCTGAGTAATTCTGCACCCTAGCTCTCTTCTTCCAACTGGGCTCAGCTAGGCCCTGCTATGTCCACCTGGCTGGGCCACCTCCTGCCACCCCATATGTACGAGCCCCACTAGAACAAAACATTCCAAGTGCACAGGCTTGGGGAAGGTGTGAGCAGGAAACCCTCCTGGAGGCAGTGTCCCTCCAATCAGTTGACTCTCTGAAAGCATTTCCGCTTCTTCAGTTCCTTTGAGATGATGATTCTGATTTCCATTTTCTAGATGGGACAAATCCTGAAAAGTTCAAAGGGATAACATGTAAGATAAGAATAATTTCTACTGTGGGGCGCCTGGGTGGCTTGTCTGATCTTGGTTTTGGCTTGGGTCATGGTCTCAGGGTCATGGGATCGAGCCCCACGTTGGGCTTCATGCTCAGAGCAGAGTCTGCCTAGGAGTCTCTCTCCCTCTCCCTCTGCCCCTCCCCCCTGCTTGCTCGCTCGCTCTCTCTCCCTCAAATAAATAAAATCCTTAAAAATTTTTTAAAATATTTTAAAAGAATAATTTCTACAGTTTCCTGAGTGCCAACTATCATATTTAAGTAACTCAGAGCCTATTCAAAAGTAAGACACAGCATTATTAATATGCCACCGAGAAAGAACACAACTGCCAACCAATTGGAAGATGGCATTGACTGTAAATGTAGAAATGTTAAATGTGTAACACAGGCATGATAGAAGCAATGAAACAGTAAGCAGATATAGTAACATATGTCCAAAGTAAAACACAGACAGCAGACTAGATGCTCTACGTCTGTTATCGCATTGAGTCCTCATGGGAATGTCGAAAAGCAAGTATCATATCCTCATCTTATAGATAAAAATAATAATACTCAGAGAAATCTAATCAGTGGCTCAAGGTCATAAGTCATTAGTAATATTTTTTAAAGATTTATTTATTTATTTGAGAGAGAGAGTGTGCGTGTGCATGAGAGGGTAGAGGGAGAGGCAGAGGGAGAGAGAATCTCAAGGAGACTTCATACTGAACATGGAGCCTGATGCAGGGATCAATCTCACGACCCTGAGATCCTGATCTTAGCTGAAACCAAGAGTTGGACGCTCAACCGACTGAGCCACCCGGGCGACCCATAAGTGATTAGTAATATTGTTGAGAAGAACTAGGAAGAGACAAGCACTAAACTGGGAGTCTTGTGCCTGGAGCCAGAGCTTCCTCCCCTCCAGCTTGCCTATCATTCCACACCCTTGTGTCCATCAGTCTAGGCTAGGTTATGTGGCCGTAACAAGGAGCACCAAGTTTCAGAAACATATATCAGCACTCGCTGGTTTCTTGCGCATGCTACACGTCCATCATGGTGGAAGGGCTCGATTTGTCTTGGAGTCAGTCACTAAGACCCTCAAACAATCAGGGCTTCCACCATGTCAAGCACTGCCAATCACGGTACCAGAAAGAAAAGAGACAACCCACTGGCACTTACATGCTTAGACAAGCGGTGATGCGAGTCACTTCCACTGGCAACTCATTGGCTAGCGTGGGTCACATGGGCAGACTCACCCCTAGAGTGGGCCAGGAAGTCAGATCCTACCTGGATCCCAGGATGGGAGAGGACCAGAAATACCTGATGAATGGAACTAATAACTAACAACTACACCCAAAGGCTACTGATAGATCCTCTCAGGAAGTCCCATCTTCGTCTTCCGTACTAGAGGCCAAAGCTGGGATTAGTCAGAGTATCCATTACCTTCTATCACTGATGACTTCCTGTCCAGCTCGGCTTCCTCCCTATTCCAGAGTCCACACACACAGGGGAAAGAGGAGATGTGACCGAGCTGGATGATGTCACGCTTTGAGGCTGGGTCTGAGCCCATGTGGGGCCGCACATGTGCGTCGTGGAAGGACCTGGCAGGCTTTGCCTTTCCCAGGGCCTCCTTTCCCCTCGAATGTTGGATTCATCCCGGCCTATCAGAAATTGATAAGGCCATGGAAAAAGTGAGACTGTGGCTGGGGATCAGAAGGGAAGCCTGGGGGGAGCTGGAAATGTTCCTACCATCACAGGAAAAGTCTGTCTTGTATCTCACCGTGTCCCCCCTTCGCCCCCGGATTCAGGAACTCATGCGAGTTTTCCACAAACTGGTTTTGTTGCATAGAAATTGATGAATGAGCTCAGGCATGAAAGTTGTCATGGAAAACAGCCCTTGAGATACTGGTCACCGATCCCTGGCGCAGGGTCAGAGCAGACAGCGGGGCACTGAATCGGGGGGTGGTTCACTCTTCTTTACATGAACTTCATCATGGCTCGTTTCCCACCCAAGCCAGGGGCTCAGCCCTGGAAAGACCCAGGCTTGGCCTGGACCACTCAGGGGCAGGACCCTGACCTACAACAGTGCAAGCCCATTAGCGAATATTTGTCACGGATATTTGGAAAAATCCTAAGAAATGGAAAAAGCAAGAAAAATTTTAAAGTGGAGTTTACGTTGGGGCGCCTGGGTGGCTCAGTCTTTAAGCGTCTGCCTTCGGCTCAGGTCATGATCCCACGGTCCTGGGATCGAGCCCCACATCGGGCTCCCTGCTCAGCGGAAAGCCTGCTTCTCCCTCTCCCACTCCCCCTGCTTGTGTTTCCTCTCTCACTGTCTCTCTCTCTGTCAAATAAATAAATTAAAAATTAAAAAAATTAAAAAAATAATAAAGTGGAGTTTACGTTGAATTTGAAACACATATGAAGGTAACTTTCCGAAGGGGACCTTGAAGACGGTGGGGAGAAATGGCCTCAGGCTAGTTCTCCCCACAACCAGGGTTATAAGGCTGTTTCCCACCCCACACTGGTTTGAGGATGGAAGGCCACCTGGCCCTTGAGCCTCAAGCTCCCAAGATCAGCCACTTGACCATGAATTGTCCCCACCACGGGGTCACATCAAGCTCAGAGAGGAAAATATTTGTTTTGGCCCTTCGGAGCTCAGCCACTTTCCATGAGCAGAAAGACATCGGGGCATGTTGATGAAGCGACCTGCAGGGGGGTCACTGCTGGCACATAGGACACTGGGTATGAACTTGAAAAAGTTGTCCGCTCTAGTGAGTGTAGTTCCCAAGGACGCAGCTGGCAGCAGGTTGGTGAGCGGGCTTTCGGCCCCACTCCCTGCCCTGGCTGGGTGCCCACCGGCAAGATTTCTTTCTTAAGTCTGAGCATAGGCTCTGCTTCCCTTCTCCAATCAGAGACCCACTTCCTCCACCTGCACTGCTTCCCCACTTGGGCATATGAACTTGGTCCCTGTCTCCAGCCTTCCCCCAATACCTTTACCTGGCCTCTCCTGCTCTTCCTGCAGTCCTGGCGAGGGGTGGGAATCTCTAGAGGAGCCCCAGCACCCTTGCTCTTTGCTCTCTCAGCTCCCAGATTGTCCCTGGCACCACATTTGTCACCCCGTGTTGTTAATACGTCTCCCACGAGATGGTACCTTCGGGAAGGGCAGGGGTCCTACCTGCCCAGGGCTCTATTGCAGCCCAGCCCCTAAAACAGTGGCCGGCACACAGCAAGAGCTCAAGAAAGTAGCTGAATGAATGAATGAACACAGGAAGGAAGTCTAAGCTCATTTGTATTTTTGTATGTTATCCTGACAGAGCGTGATTTTTTTTTTTAAGATTTTATTTATTTATTTGACAGAAACAGCCAGCGAGAGAGGGAACACAAGCAGGGGGAGTGGGAGAGGAAGAAGCAGGCTCACAGCGGAGGAGCCTGATGTGGGGCTCGATCCCAGAACGCCGCCGGGATCACGCTCTGAGCCGAAGGCAGACGCTTAACCGCTGTGCCACCCAGGCGCCCCGGTTAGCAACATGGAGGTAGGGATGCTTTCTCTTTCTCATCTGGAATCTTCCAACGTATTAGGAGAGATGGGCTATGTCTTCCCCATCAGACACATGAATCCCCCACTTTTTTGCAGGTGGATAGCCACAAAGGCCCTCCCACACTGTGCGTACTCATCAGATGTGACCTACCACCAGCCCGGGTTTGAATCCCTGCTCCGCTCCTGGCTACCTGGGGAGACAAGTGGTCTGGATTGTAACTCTGACTGCTGGCAGACCCTTGCTGTATCCTCTGGAGCTGGTTATTAACCTCTCTGGGCCTCCGTGTTCTCGTATGTTAAATGGGGCCAACAGCAGTACCGAGTAATGCAGGGTTGTGAGGATTCAACGAGGTAAGAAATGTAAAAAGGTCAGTGTGTCCGGCACATAATAATGATAATGCTATTACCTCCCACGGGGCCACAGTCCTTTCTGGCTGGGATCCCCAGGGGAAATTTAACGAGCTGCCCACTCAAGTCATTCCATCATTCAACCCCCAAAGAAATCTCTCCTGGGCTGTGCCCTGAACCTGGCCCTTTCTTGGCCTCAGGGACGAGAATCTACCACGGGAGCCAGGACTTCAGCATTGATTGACTCATTTTATACTCTTATTAAACACCGACTGTATGCGAAGCACTGGAAATACAGGGGTGAAGGAGATAAGAGGCCCTGCCCTCAGGAAGCTACATTCTAGCAGATTATAAGCTGATGACCATAGGATACCTGAGGTCTGGCAGAAAAACAAAAACAAAAAAAACAACCAAAATCCTCTCTGATTGTTTCCTTGGGCTTTCCATACTGGACATTAGGTTGGGGGCTGCACCCACCTCTCCCACAGAAAGTGGGTTTCCCGTGGTGGAAAACAGCAACACAGGGCCCGTGATGGAACTCTCTTTCATTGATCAGATGAGGCCGGGCACCTGATGATACTAATGGCTGCCAAGGCCCTTTGTCTCTGAGTCTGTCTTTGCAGGAAGAAGATAATCCCGCTGGTCTGTGTGGCTCACCTCACCAAGGGCACGGGTTCTTCCTGCCTCTTTGCATTTCGTTGCTCCCTCTTCCAAACCATCAACCACAGGCAGCCAGAGAGCTTCCTTTTTTCTTTTCTTTTTTTTTAAGATTTTATTCATTTATTTGAAAGAGAGACAGTGAGCAAGAGAGAGAGAGTGAGAGCAGAAGCAGGGGGAGAGGCAGGGAGAGGGAGAAGCAGACTGTCCACTGAGCAGGGAGCCCAATGTGGGGCTCGAACCCAGGACCCTGAGATCATAACTTAGCCGAAGGCACATGCTTGACCAACGGAGCCACCCAGGCGTCCCCAGAGATCTTCCTAAGATGCAAAGTGGACCTTGTCATTTCCTTTCAAGGGATCTGGGGTAAAATCCAAGAGATCCCAGGTCCCGTACTTGACTTTCAAATAGGGTGACCCTACACACCGGTTTGTCCGACGCAGTCCTGTTTGAAGACTGTTACCCTCCACTCTTCAGATCTGGAGTAATTACGCATGGAGCCCACTTTCCCCTCTTCCCTCAGACTGGATCATTTACATCCAGAAGCAGACGAACGAGGCCTTTCGTGACTTGGTTTACTTTCCTCTTTGGCTGTTTCTCGCACCTCTTTGCAATCGAACTGTCCTCTAGTCTGCCATGCTCCCTCTTCTAGTGGGACAATTCCCTTCCCCACCATCCTACCCCCCCTCCTACCTCATCCCTGCTACCACCAAGGTTCTCTCCCCCAGGGTTACCTCCAGGAGGCCTCCCTGGTCCCCCAAGTCCACCACCTCCTCTGTGCCCCACACCCATGAATTTCCCATCTCACCCCTCATCATGATGGCATCTGAAATAGCATCTGTCTCCCCGCTAGACCAAAAACTCGGTGAGGCCAAGACTGTTACCTGACGCGCCCCTCCTCCTTTACCGCCCCTTCGAGAGCATGAGCCATGTCCAAAAACCATATGTCGTGTGAAAGGGATGCACGAGCTGATTCAGTAAGTCCGAGGTCAGCGTGCTTTGGACAGATTCTCAGGAACTCCGAAAATACGAAGGGCCAGATCTTTATAAAGGCAATATGACAGCTAGTGTGCAGTGAAGGCCTTTGTTCTCGAAGGAAACGCAAATGCACCAAAAGCACCTTGTGCTAGTTTTCTAGTCTTGGGAGAGTCCTTGCACGTGACCCACACCCATTTGCAGTTGGACTCTGGGCCAGGGCAACCAGTCACAGACCTTCCATCTAGGGGACCAGGTCTTCGAGGCTGAGCCAATGGGCCCCTCCCAGGAGAGCCACGACTGGTGTCCTCCCCCAGGGGAGCCACCATGGTCCCTGGGACCAAGCCAACAACCCCCCACCATCTCTGCACACAGCCAAATCCCCCCACCCCGCGGGCTTCCTCCTTTCCCCCCAAACAAACCTACTTCCGCAGCTGTCCCAGAAATCTCTCCAGAGCCAGCCAGCCAATGAAACCAAACATTTTAATATTTCCCGAAGCTCTGGTACCTCAATGTCCCCATCAGGGTGATGCCGTGTGGGGGAGGGGCAAGCCTATGGTGGGATTTCTTCCCAAAGAAAGAATTGATTTGTGAGGGCGATCTTCACAGAGTAGGATAAAAAGATGTAAGTTCACAATAGTCCAAGATGTCATAAATTACCAGGGCAGCCCACTCGGAGGCAAACACACACGGACAAGCGCATGGACGTGCCAACCGTAAGCTTACGGCTGGGGAAAAAAAAAAAAAGGCCGATGCTCCCGGCTATCCCTTCTTGTAGACAAAGGCTTTCTCAGTCTGATTTTCTCCGCCCGGAGGTCCCTGGGCACTTGTACCATCAGTAACACTTCACGGAGCCTTCAGTCCTAACAAATAATTAGCTAAAATTGAACCAGGGATTTCGTACCTGCATGTCATAGGTCTGATATGAATAATGAGGCAGAAGGTTAACGGTGGGTCAGAGACAGTTTCCCATCTTCCAGCTTATTTATTCAGCGAAATGAGAAATTGATCACATTATGGCGTATAGGGGGAAGCCTGATTCATCGCAATCAGCTCGGAATTGGCAGTTTTGACTGTAGGCAATTTGGGGACATTACTTATGCCTGAATAGGCTGGGAAGGTCATTTATAGCTTGTTAACACCTTTCCGACCTCCTTCACCGCCAGATCTTACTCGCCAACCCTCTTTGCCTTGCACCCAGGCCACCTTAAAAAAAAAAAAAAAAAGTCACAGATTGGGCAGAACGACACCTTCCTATAAAATTAAAACTGCTACAAGAGATCCTTGGGAGAGGGCTTCTTAAAATATGTGTGCATCAGAATGTGATTTGTTTATTTACACATCCATGCATTGTCCGTCCCTCCGTCCGCCACCCCTTGTTTGTTGACACACGATGATGTCATCAACACTGGTTGCTTATGCAGGCTTGCCCAGAGCGGGGATTACAGGGGAGTGTTGGCGACTCCGGGGATCAGGATGGCTAAAGGCTCCGCGTGAGGGAGGGCAGTGGCTCCACACCAAGCTCTGGGGATGTCCCTAGAATCCAGCACAGTTCCTGGCAACCTGGTGCTAACTTAGTAAACGCGGGGTGCACGGTGTCTCCGTTGGAGTTGCTCCTGTACTGAGGCTCACACAGCAAGCGGGGGGGCCTGGCGGTGGGGGGATGGGGCTGTGGTGTTAGTGCAGGCTGGGATGCCAGCGTCGGACTCTGAGCCTCAGTGTCCTCATCTTCGAAGTGGGGGCGGTAATTGAATGTACTTCGGGCAACGTTTAATAGCACATAATTCGCACAGCAGCGGGGGTGCCTGGGTGGCACAGCAGTGAAAGCGTCTGCCTTCGGCTCAGGGCGTGATCCCGGCGTTCCGGGATCGAGCCCCACATCAGGCTCCTCCGCTATGATCCTGCTTCTTCCTCTCCCACTCCCCCTGTTTGTGTTCCCTCTCTCGCTGGCTGTCTCTATCTCTGTCAAATAAATAAATAAAATCTTAAAAAAAAAAAAAAACCGCACAGCAGCAGTGCCCGGCCCGTGAGATGTTTCGTAAAGCACAGGTGTCCTTACTATTATCATCATCGTTATGATCAGCATGGCTGGAAGACGTCTTTGTCTGTCCTTGGAGAACTGCTGCTTTTCCCCAAGGACCCCCAGAGTTCGAGGAAGGCATTCCTGCTGGTTACTGCTACATAGCTACCCGACACGGACCTCAGGGGCTCGACACGGCAACAACTATTCATTGCCTTTCACGTTTCTGTGGGTTGACAAGGTTCAGCTGGGCAGTTCAGATGCCGGTCTCACTTGGGGTGTCTCGTGCAATTGCTGCCAATGGGATCTGGGGCTGGAGTCTATCTGCGGACTCCGTGGGGTGGGAGGACAGCCGGGCCCCTCTCCACCACCCCAGGTGGCCTCAGGACCTCTCCCGTCTCCAAGGCCTGGGTGGGAACTGGCAGAGCGAGAGATACGGCAGGCCGGCCGTAGCGTGCTCGCAGCGGCACACGGTCTCTGCTCCGGTGACCAAAGACGGCCACCCGAATACATAGAAATGATCATATGACATGGGCTTCCCCTTCATATCGTTAAATACTGTCCCCAGCCCGGGAGCACCCTGGAAGAACAGATGTAGCCCGGCCTGTCTTCACATCATCAGCATCCACTTAGAAATCTTCGTGCACGCCGTATGCTTGTCAGATCTCATTGTAACATTCTAGGTGTGCTTGCCCTCAGTGGAGGCCCTGAGCCTTTTTTGTCCCCCAAGGGAAGAATCACCCTACTTTGCTAAATTCCAGTTGTTTTGCCTCCGGGCCCAACTCTGCCCAAGAACATTCTGGGCCTCCAACAGGCAGCGGACACAGAAGTGGAGCAGGGGAGCACCGAGGGGCAGGGCCAAGACTGTTGGTGGTCTCTGCCTTTTTCCCACCTCTCCCTTCACCACACGCACGCATGCACGCACACACACACACACACACACACACACACACACTCATCCCCACCCTCTCCCCAGCCCTTTTTCCCCTGCCCTTAGTAAACAAAACTCTTTCATTCTGGGGCCTGGAAGATTCCATAATGAGTGGAGCCTCTTAACAGTCTATTTTAATAAAACTCAGCTCCCTGGCTGTATGGAGACCATAAAACATGCAGGTTCCAGCAATAATATGTTTAGTAACCCTGCTTGATAAAGCGGAAATATTTGCATGTTTCAAATTATGAGCAATTTAAAGTAGGAAGCTAGCAAGCCAGTTCTTGGGTTATGAAGCTTGACATTGTTAAGCCTTAAGAGAACACATACTTCAAAGTCTCCTGGTCTGAAATATGTCCTGTGCGCCGCTCGGCAAGAAGCAGCTGGGATAAGCCCGCAGCAGGCAGGAGGGGAAACCACAGCGTGATTTGGCCGCCAGAGTATCAGTCCTTCGGCGCACGTGCAGTCTTTTTGTTCAGGAAGATGTGTCCCCAAAGAAAGCCCCGCCTGGCTCAACACCCATCCCCTGGAGACCAACGCACTGGCGAGCGCCTGCCCCCGAGCTCAGCTGGTGTTGGAGGTAATGATTCAGCATCACCAAACCATTCTAACAAATGCGAAGTCCTGCAGGAGCTCTGCAAGGCAGCCAGCCCCCGGATCCTATCGGTGGTTTTTAAAGTGACTTTATCGGAAGCCTTTTGCTTTGGTTTATTTCATGTTAGGCTCTGTGCAATGTTTCATTTGAACAAGTGGTTTTTGCAAATTTCACTCTGCCCCAGCAGTACTGGCCTCCTTTCTGCCTCTCACACGGGCCAAGCGTGGGCCCCCTTCAGAGCTTTGGCTCAATGCTTGCTGTTCTCTCTGCCTAGAATGCTCTTGTCCCCATTTTCAGTCTGGTTTTCTCCTTCTTGGCAATCATTTTGCGGCTTAAGTGTTACCTTCTTAGAGAGGCTCTTCCTGATCATTCCGGGGGTTTTCTTTTTCTGGGCACTTACCACAATCTTGAATGATTTTGTTTATTTATTTGCTTCCTTGTTTATTATCCATCTTCCCCAATAGCATGACAGTTCCATGAGAGCAGATGCCTCGTCTCCCTTGTTCACCACTGGGTGGCACATGGTAAGTGCTCAATAAATGCTTCTTGGATGGATGTGCAGGTGAGTGGAGGGAAGAGTGGGTGGGTGGGTGGATGGATAGTCGGGTGGCTGGATGGATGAGTGGGTGGATGGATGACTGGATGGATGGATGGATGGATGGATGGATAGACAGATGGATGGATGGATAGATGGATGGATGGAAGAGTGGATGGTTGGATGAATGGATGTGTGGATGAGTGGGTAGGTGGGTGGATAGATGGCTGGCTGGCTGGCTGAGTAGATGAGTGGATGGATGGATGGGTGGATGGATGGATGGATGGATGGGTGGATGGGTGGACAGATGGATGGATGGATGGGTGGACAGATGGATGGGTGGATGGGTGGATGACCTATAAAATTTTTTTGACCACCTAGACTTTAAGGTTCTGAGTCTTTAGAGGATAAGTTACTAGCGTAAGGCGAACAGAGTTTGGAAAGTTTAATGCAGTGTTTTGACACCATCAGTGACCCCTCCGACAACAAGAAGGCACATGAGCTCCTAGGGTCACTTTCGGGAAAGAGGAATTGCCAGCAATGAAAATGACTCCACTTGCCCCTTTAACATCACACTCCCTTCTTCGGTTTACTTTCCCAAGGCCAGAGATGAAAGATACAATTTCTATACGTTAAAAAAAAAAATCCCATAATTGCACCCACCCTGGATCCCCCATCCCAAGCAGCACCCCCAGTCCCACAGGAACAAAGACAAGCCTGTTCTTGACTAGACAGCCGAGCCAGGCCCAGCCACCGTGTGGTATGCAACACTGACTGGCTGGCTGAATTCTTGAGCTGATAAGAGTGCTTCGTCTTTGGCTAAGGGAGAGCATGCAAATTGGGGTGAGGAGACCTCCCAGTGGTTCGTTCTGTCCCCGCCCCTCCATGGAAGACACCCCCATCTTCAGAGGGTCTCCTCTTACCTGCCTCAAACCCAGGCTTGCCCCCCTCTCTCTGGGTATTGCTCGACAGCTCTACTTGGTCCGCTGAAACTAGCAATGCCTCCATCAAAGGGCTCAGGTGGCGAGGCAGACAGTGCCAAATCTAGAACGCACAACCGAGGATGGGGGTGGGAACGTGGGCATGCCCCTCGTGGGCCCCACTCCTGTTGTTCAATAAACAGGCTCCACTGGGTCCCCTGCATCTAGCCTGTCAAAACCTTCACATTCAGAAGGGGGTTGCCCAGAGCCCCTGTAGAGCGCAGAGGTTATACGCCCTGCTCACTTCCCAAGGGCATTCCCCTTGGAGTTTGCATCATGGCAGTGCTGGGGACCCCTCCCCAGAGATCTGTTTCAGCGATTGCTGGGGGCCTGCCCAAGGCCACCTGCACGTACCCCCACCACAAAAGATTAGGGAAGTCGTGCATCGGGCTGCATTTGGGTCTCAGCTGCAAATATTTCTACTGTCAGTTCAACAAAAAGTGTGATGATCCCAGTGAAGCTTAACAAAGAAAACGCTATCAGGCAATTAGTAAGCCCAAGTCAGCAGGACTGATGTGAAATTTATCATGTTGGGAAGAGCGCGTTCATTTGCGTGTGACAAATGTCGGTGTGTGGGTGCTGTGCCGGGGGAGCTTGGGAAGACAGCAGCTTTGCTCTTACCGTCCCCAGAGTTAGAGTTCAGGTCCTCTGCTCCACTGGGGTCTCAAAGCAAGGGTGAAGAAACCCGCAACTGCATTTTGCCTAGAAGAGAGAAGCGGTTGATGTCTTGAGCTGGGGATGTGGAATGTTGCTTTTAGGGAAGAAGAAGTAGGGAAAAGTGAGCTACCAAGAGAAGCAGGAATTTCATCTCACACCCAGAGAGAAAGCCTTCAGGCGGCGGCTTTGAAACCTGTCCTGTAGGAAGACACAGTCTGTATGGCTGTGAACCTGGGGAAGGGGGCGGGGCCCCTGCTCAGCCAGGTGGTGGAGATGATGAATAAACACGCACCTCCACCGCCCGAAGCCACAGATCGGCCAAGGCGACGTTTGGGGGGTGGCGGCATGGCAACCTCTCCAGGACTCTCAGCTTACAGGCCAGTCGTCGTCTGGGTGGGCAGCCAGACCTGCCTGGGGTGTCAGGCCCCAGATGCCTCTGGAGAGGTCTAAGGGATTGGGGTATTATTAGATTCACTGCTTTCCCTCTGATTTCTTTTTTATGAACCTGCCTTTACAAACTCACATGTGTTTGCTTTGGAAGAACAATTTCAGGGGGGAGCCCGGAGACACGGCCTTCTCAATGGCCCCTGCCCCCCAAGCTCTCCTTCGCAGCCAGAGTCTCTGAGCCATGCCAGGGTGTAAGGTGTGTTTGGATGTGAATAAAACATTTATTGGGGTTTAAGGCTTTACTAGAGCTCGGGAAGCCAAGGGGACAGCTGCATGGGCCTGAATGTGAGTGGATGATACCAGGGCTCTTGGCTCGGCAAGGCTGGCCGCTTAGCCTGCCATCTCGCGCCTCGCTTTTCCCTCTGTTCCCCTCCCTCTGGCTCTCACGCCATCCCCACTGGCATTCTCTTGGCTTTGCTCCTGCCAAACCCCAAGCTTTAGCGTTCCCGATAGTCCGGGTGCTGAGAGCAGAAGGGTAGGAAACAGACAGAGGGCAGATTTCATTTATTAAGTATCAGTTGGTTAGCCAAGCACCACAGGAGGCTCTGAGGATACAATGGAGAGTCCAAAACAGTCTCTACCCACCTGCCATGAGACCTTCTCTCAAATGGGGATGAGCAATAAATGAGCAGTTAATGATAACTTAGGTGGACAAATGCAACAATTGGGTGGACAGGGTTGGTGAGAGGAGGCTGAATCACAATTTTACGGGAGCACTGAGCTGGTAGGGTGGGTGTTAAGCAGGGAATACTTCCTGGAGGAGGTGTCTCTTTAGTTGGAATGTGGATGAGTGGAAATTATTTGGGTATAGAGAAGGAAGACCTGAAGAAGCAGATATGAGACAAAGCTTGACAGTGCTTTAGGAAGCTCACTGCAAGGTGAAGGGCTGGGAGTGGGAATGGCCTGCACCTGGCCTCACTGAAGAGACAGCATTTGTCAAACACTGAGATGCTCGCCGAGAGTTATGACCTGGGTAACCTCAAAGACAGAATAATGGGAGTGTCCTGTTAGCGGAGGAAGATCCTGGTTGCAGGTGACCAGCTCTCTGGTGAGGTGAGGCGGGGGCCCAGGGAGGTCAGGTATGGCAGATTAAAAATGGCCACAGAGTCTTTGTGATTTTTCCCATCAAGAAACAGGCTGTTTCGGGGCGCCTGGGTAGCGCAGTCGTTAAAGCGTCTGCCTTCGGCTCAGGGCGTGATCCCGGCGTTATGGGATCGAGCCCCACATCAGGCTTCTCCGCTGGGAGCCTGCTTCTTCCTCTCCCACTCCCCCTGCTTGTGTTCCCTCTTTCGCTGGCTGTCTCTCTGTCACATAAAATAAATAAAAAATCTTTAAAAAAAAAAAAAAAAAAAGAAGAAACAGGCTGTTTCTTCTTCCTTGGAATTTCAGCTACCCCTGTGATTTATTTTGACCAGGGGCTGCAGAGGGAGTGTCCTTCCAGGATTTCCAAGTTCAGAACTTGAGAGGACAGAAAATTATGTTTTCTTCCTCTTAGAGTCCAAAGACCACACCGTGAGAATCCCCCAGCCAAATGTGGAGGCCCCATGGAGGTGAAGCAGAGTGCCCTGGTCAACAGCCCGGAATGGAAGTCCAGCCACAGCCAACACCAACTGCCTACCGCGTGAGACCTCCATCTTGGTCACCCCAGAGAAACAGTCTTAGCTCTAGTCAACAACACCTGGAACAGAAGAACAGCCCAAAGGAGCCCAATCAACCCCAGAATCTTGAGAGATAACAAATGATTATTGTCCTAAGGCACTATGCTTGGGTTGGTCAATAACCAAAATATCAGACAAAGGCCCAATCTTCTGAAACTGGAGCAAAAGTCGGTCACCTGTATTGACCAGGCTCCCCACACTGGCTTGTTCTGTCAACAACCAAGGAGCTCAAGATTTACTAACAAGCTTCTTCCCTCCATTTCTACCTTCAACACGCCAGCACACTTTGATGGAATAGGTTGGCCAAGGCACTCTTACAGAAGACACAGGAAAATACCTCCTGCCCCCTAGGGGTTCCTTGTATATGTGAAAAGACAAATGCACCAGGGGAACCTGGTGGCTCAGTCGGTTGAGCATCCAACTCTTGATTTCTGCTTAAGTCATGGTCTCAGGGTCCTGGGATTGAGCCCCAGGTCTGGTTCCAGATCAGCAGAGTCTGCTCGAGGATTCTTTTCCTCTCCCTCTGCACCTGCACCCCCAAATAAAATGAATAAATCTTAAAAAAAAAAAAAAAGGCAAGTGCACCAGCCCAACTTTTTAGAGCCAGAAATTTAGATGTTATTCCAGAGACTTCCCTGTCCCTCCCCATCAAGCAGTAACAACTAACATTTGTGCAAAGCCCTTACTGTGCCAGGCATCTTGCTGAGAATTTCCATGAATTAACTCATTCTATTCTCATGACAACCCTAAGAGGAGAGTACTGTTGTCCTTCCTGTTTCACAGGTGAGGAAACTGAGGCACGGAGTTAAGTCACATGCCCAAGTCCTGAAGCTGGTCCGTGACAGAGCTGAGATCTGAATCTAGGCTGGGTAACCCCAAAGCCTGCATTCTTAACCGGTCTTTTAGAATCAGTGCTCAGCCTTGAGTTAGAGAGTTTGAGATGCAAATTCTTTACTGTGCTTCTTGTTCAAATAATTTACCTGTTTGACTGGGTTTTCTTCCCCATAAAATGGGGTCATCCTTTTTTATCAAGATTGTTGCAAGGAGACAACATACGCACCTTTCTAGACACATAACCACAGCTCAATAAATGCTGGTGTATCTTCCCTTTCCTTGGTGTCTATCCCTCACTGGAGAAAACTTCTATCACACAGGATTCCTGAAGTCAAAGAGTGGGTAGGGGGCACCTGGATGGCTCAGTCGGTTATGTATCTGCCTTCGGCTCGGGTCATGATCCCAGAGTCCTGGGATAGGGCCCCGCATTGGGCTCCCTGCTCAGTGGGGAGCCTGCTTCTCCTTCTCCCTCTGCTCCTCTTCCTGCTTGTGCTCTCTCTCTCTCTCTGTCAAATAAATAAAATCTTTAAAAAAAAAAAAAAGAGTGGGTAAGTCATGGTGGTAGCTTGACTCACATTGAAAGCCCAGTATTTTAGACAGTGCCCTCTACTGGAGAAGGTTTGCATTGCAACCAGGCTCTACAACCATTGTAAACATGTAGCTCTAGGGTAGGGGTCCTCAAACTTTTCCCGTAAAGGGTCAAATATGAAGTATTTCAGGCTTTGCGGGTCATTAGATCTATGTCACAGCTCTTCAACTCTGTCGTAGCATGAAAGCAGCCGAAGATACGTAAATCTATGAGCATGGCTGTGTTCCAATAAAACTTTATTTACAAAAACAAATGGCAGGCCAGATTTCGCCTACAGGCTATTATTTGCTAACCTCTGCTCTACTATAAAAGGGTAGAGCTTCTGTGGACACGACCTCTTCCAAGCATGGGAGACGATCCTATAGGCTAGGAGTTTGCTTAGAGGGTGAAATGAGGAAGGGAGTGACAGATTCCAAAAGCAGGGAAAAGTTCTGCCAAAGTGTTGGTATCCAGCATGCCCCGAGCTTGGCTCTACTCCATGTTTTCAATTCTAATATTTATAATTTTGTAAGTGACTTATAGGACTATAATGCATCATTTATTATTATTTTTTTTAAAGTCAAAAGCTATTCAGCAATCAGCTTTGTGGCATTGGGTCTAACGCACAAAGTGTTGAACCTGTGTCTCCTTAGGAGTATAACCTTCGTGTTCCTGGAGAACAATGTTCTTTGGAAATGCACCAGGGGAAATAAGCACTCCAAGGCAAAATATGCTGAGGAAAGTCTCTCTATTCTATTCTCCCTCTTGGAGATCTCTAATGGACCTAAATATATTAAAAGGCTGAGAATTCCTATAGTAATAGAGCCCATTAATCTTGGTGAACTCTGCGTTTTTACAAACTTGCTTGACCACAAAAACTTAATAGCTCGCAGGTTAAAAACAGAGGGTCTGGATCCAATAAAATGAGAATAATAATCTCTATCTTATGGGGCTGGTGTGAAGAACACACGTGAGGAAGCATGTGAGTGGCTGGATGCGACCCGTGACGTAAGACACCAGTGCTGAATTCTGGTTGTTCGTTCTATCAACACGTTTGGGAAATGCTGGTAACGAGAATCTAGAAAGGTATTAATGAATTTGTTTCCCGTGTTATTTTTGAAAAGGGTTAGTTAATGGTAGTCCCTATTTTATGGTTTAACAGATGCTAGAATCGATCTTCTAGAAGTATTTAGACATTTCAGCTTAAGGTTTATGCTCACTACCAAAGTCCCTTCTGGGTGGTGTTTTTTTTTTTTTGTTTTTTTTTTGTTTTTTTTTTTAAATTATCCTTGAAAGCAAAGACCTGCGGGCATTGCCATGTTAGAACTGGAGGCGCATGGAGGTCAGTTCCTTAGGAGACATCGGACCCTCAGGAATTCTTACCCCCGTGTGTGCAGGTGGTGATCTGGAGAACCCTGGAAACTGACTGAATGGAAACAGTCAGGCTGAGACGGGGGATGTGGATGCTGGTGGTCTCACTCCCCTCCACAGCAGGACCCTTTCACCCCCCCCCCCCCAAACAAAGGCCAGAGGCCCCAGATATTGACACATGCCTTTAAGCTCTTGGACACTTCAAAGGAAGAAGATTAGGAGCAAATCTCAGAACCCGTTCCCCAGAGAGAACCGTTTGTCCAAAAGTTGATATTATTGATGCTGGTGGAAGCTGAGAGGAGCGTGTAATTTATTTAATAAAAGTCGGGCTGTGTTTGCTGGGGCTCCTGAGTTTTCCTGCTTCCTTGTGAACATTCTCAGGGGCTAGGAGGGCCCCCTGTGATCAACACAAATGTTTGATCAGCTATGCGTCTTCTCCAGGGCAGCTCAGATGATCCGAGAGGCTTTGGCTCCCTGGTCGTCTCCAGAGTTTTCTCCTTAAATTCTTTGTTTCTTCAGAATTCATTATAAACGACATAATTACATCTCTTTTTCTTCTCTGATTGAGCACATTTCTTACAAATGGTGATTTACCATTTGGATGCAAGAGGAGGCTGAGCGGATGCCACGCGCACCGGCAGCCTTGCCCCTCCATCCCACAGCTATCTTCCTCCCGATGCCAAGCAGGTCACTTGCCATCGTCCCCGTGCGGCTCGTGCCTGGTGTGCGGCAGGGACAGATCCCCACAAATCCACGAGGAAGGAAGGAGCACTGGGGTCCGCCCAAAGTTGAGCTTCACGGAACAATGGAGTCCTTGTAGAGAATTCGAGATGTTACCATGAAAAATTAATGGGCGTATTTTGTTCCCAAGTCTGGGTCTTTTTCTCTGTATATGATTGCCATAATTCCTTGCTTAGAACCAAACATCTGATTAGATCTTTGCTTCCCAGCTATAGTGAAAATAGAAACAAGGATTGGCTAGGCAGCCGATTACCAACTGCCAACAGGAAGAATTGAAAAACAGAGACAGACTCGAGAGAATTCATTCGTTCATTCATTCATTTTACTCATCTTTACTGTGTTTCTTCCTGTGCCAGGAACTCCTTCGAGTGGTATAATTACAGGGGTGAAAGTATTAGTTTATATTTGCTGAGCACATACTGTACGATAAGTATCACTCCACTTAGTCCCATAGGCTAGAAACTAGTCCTGTTTATTTAATTTAGTTATAAATAAATACAGAGGAGGAAACTGAGGGTTGGCGAAGCTAAATGATTGGCCAAGGTCAACGAAGCTCATAAGGAGCCGACTTTGGACTGCAACCCCGGCAGTCCGATTACCAAGACTCCCAAGTTCGGCTCAATCAGTACATTGCCACCTAGGGCAAGCAAGGGAGAGAGCCTATTGAAAATAAAGACAAATGTCGACATATACATAAGCAAGATAATTTCGAGTGGCAGCAAGAGCACTGGAGAATATGAGGCAGTGGCAAGGGGAAGCATTCAGGAAGAGCCTCCTTCCCTACGTTGGCACTTGTAACAGCAAGGCAGAGTCTCCTTGGGCCTCTCTGTCTCATCTGAAGGCAGGAGGGTGGATGAGAAGGTCCTTCTGTGGCTCCTTTCTTCCTAGGGTCGTACTTACAACGGTGTTCTTCCTCTGTTCTAATGCATGCGATTTCCCAGCACAGATGATGCTAGACCACTAGACATGAGCTGAATTCGAAGATACCTAAGCAAAAAGTCACCTTTGTTCTTAAGCCAATAATCCTACAGAGGACACCCAGTTATGGCAGTAAATACCTATCGAGGTTCAAAACTCAGAAAATACTGAAATTCACTAATTTCGCCAATTTCTCAATTGAGGGTGATTTTTTCCTCCAAGGGACATTTGATGATGTCTGGAGACATTTTTGGTTGTCACAGGTGGGAGATGGATGCTAATGGCATCTAGTGAGTAGAGACCAGAATGTTGCTCAATATCCTAGAACGTAGAGGGAAGGCCCCTCCAACAAAAAATGATGCAGGCCAAAATGTCAGGAGTGCCAAGGTTCAGACACCTTGCACGAAAGTGGTATACATGCGCATTGAAGGGAGAGAGAGAGAGCACGAGAGAATACCACTCTCATTTTCTGAAGACTTTCTGCACCCAAAATCCTTCCAAAGTTTTCAGAAGACAGGAGCTTCCAAACAACATTGTTATGGATTGACTTGTGTTGATATGTTGAGGCCCTGACTCCTAATGGGATGATATTTGGAAGTGGGGCCTTTGGGAGGTAATTAGGTTGAGGTGAGGTCATGATGGTGGGGCCCTCGTGATGGGATTAGTGCCCAATAAGATTAGACATGAGAGAACTTGCTTCCTTTCTCTCTCTCAGCCGTGTGAGGAGACAGTGAGAAGGTGGCCACCTACGAGTCAGGAAGCAAGCCCTCACCGGGGAGCGGAATTGGCTGGCACCTTTTTCTTGTATTTCCCAGCTCCAGAGCCATGAGAAATAAATTCCTGCTGTGTAAGCCACCAAGGGTATGCTAGTTTGTTATGGGAGCCCAAGCTGACTAATACAAACTTTCTGCTAAAATTTTCCATCAAAAATTCGAAAGTTTCTGTCAAAAAATCCAAAATTCTGTCAAAATTCAACAGTCAAATTAAAAAACTCAACCTTCAGGATCAAGGAGGGTCCCACTTTGGGGCACCTGGTTGGCACAGTGGTTAAGCGTCTGCCTTCGGCTCAGGGCGTGATCCCAGAGTCCTGGGATCAAGCCCCACATCAGGCTCCTCTGCTGGGAGCCTGCTTCTTCCTTTCCGACTCCCCCTGCTTGTGTTCCCTCTCTCACTGGCTGTCTCTATCTCTGTCAAATAAATAAATAAAATCTTTAAAAAAAAAAAAAAAAAGAAGGATCCCACTTTCAAAATGGCCTACCACTTCCATTAGAGCAAGAGAGGACTTGCTTAGAGACATGTGGTAAAAGAGACAATGCCTAAATCCCTACACGCGTAAAATTGATAATACAAAACACATCTCCATTAGGGTCTTCTTTAATTGAAACGATGCTTTCTTTCATCCCTGCCAGGAAGAAGAAAAGTCATGTTTCCAGCTTGGACTGCTGTTTCATCTGTTAGACCTGCTCGTGAGCTAAGCCAAGTTTCATTAAAAATTATTGGTCTCATAACTTTTTTTTTTTTGTTTTTCACTTTAAAGAGCCCCATATGGAACCAATCTCATGATAGGATTGTAGCTGCACAAAGCCATTGGGCATTTCGACCCACTCTTGGATTCTTAGAAGATTTTAAGTACAGATCTAATTTTTCCCCACCCCAGAGAATTAAGTGAATGTTTCAGCTAAATAAATACATAAATATATCCATACTTCAAAAGTTAGACTAAAGAAATGGTGAGGCAGATCTAGTCAACACACAGAAATTTTTTTCTTGTCTTTACAGAGCCCATTTCCTTGATTGGCCCAATGCTCTGCCTCCAAGAGAAACTCTCCACCTTTTCTTGGGTGCCAGCCATCACCCACTTTTGCCTGATTAAGAAACTCTCTGGGAGGACCGGAGCATTTGCAAACACGTAAAATATGATCACAGCCCTTGCACGAGTATTTTAACAACCCAACCTTATGATAGGTTGTATTTCATTGGCTTGGGGGAAACCTTGCATTATCTGGGAAAGCAGCACAGACGTTGCCTAATAAATGTTTTGGTTTATGCATTGTATTAACCTCATGAAACATTTATGCAAATGTCGCATTAACCAAAGGTAAAAGAACCATTATATGTTATGAAGCCTACCACAGGACAACCTTTGTTTTGTTTTTGTTTTGTGGGTTTTTTTGTGTTTTTTTTTTTTACCTCGGTGTTTTATGGGTGTATTTGTAACTCTTGGAGTTTCCATTTAGAAACACAAGGGCATTACAGATTTTCATCTCTTCTGTTTTCAGTTCTGTTATCATTCCTTCCAGCTGATTTCACATTTTATGATGCTAATGGTGGGTGTATGGTTTTGAGTTTCTCTCCTGTCAGCTGGTCAGTAGGTCCGAGGGATATATTTAATAGAATCTGACAGCTGATGGAACTGGTCTCATTGAAAGAGGATTTGATATGTGGAGTGAATGCGAGGACCCTGAATTCGCCATAATAACGGCCATTATTATTCAACCCCTCACAGCCAATATAACTCTTTCTCCCGTACACAGCAGTACATGTGTATAAAAGACATGACTTCTGGATGACTTCTTCCGTATACTGATCTGAGGGCCGTTTAGATGGCTTGTCAAAACAGATCAGCCAACTTCTCCTGCCACGAAATTAAGGGAAAGGACTTTGTACAACTCTGCCCCAAAATGCACATGTGCCTGTAAACAAAAAAGGTATAGAAGGGCCGAAGATTGTCCCTTGGTGGGGGGGGGGGCGGGTTGTGGGAGCCAGGGCACTGGGAAAAGCTGCAGACTCACCCAGTTGGGGTGCTCTGGGGCGGGGGGACGCCGAGGGGCACTGGCTGAGATGGAGCAACAGGTAGGAATCCACTGCCTGGGAGGCTGGCCCCAAGCTTCGCCTCGTACGCATGTGCCTGGGACATTTGGGTGGATTCTGGCTCCCCTCGGCCAAACTGAACCCGAATCTCTGTAGAAATCAATTTATACGTGTGCGCCTTGACAACCTGGGACAGCCACAGTCTTTGCTAAGCCTCTTGTCACTAGTAGCTAACTTTATCTCACATTTATTGAAAGTTTGCTAGGTGCTAAACTTTCTATGAACTCTTTAACATGCAGATGTTATTATTAGTTATTAGTATTATCCCAATTTTAGTATTAAATTGTTAAGATGTTAGTATTAGTTATTAGTATTATCCCAATTAGTATTATAACATGCAGATGTTATTATTAGTTATTAGTATTATCCCAATTTTACATATGCAGAAGCTGAGGCCCAGCCAAGTGAGGTCAGTGGTTCTAATTCATAGCTAGTGACCGGTGAAGCCGAGATCGAACTTCAGGCTGTCAGAAGCCGTAGCCATAATGGCCATGCTCTTGGGCTTCTATTTTAGTCTATGCCAGTGAGAAGTGTGTGTGTCTCTGTGTGTGTGTGTGTGTGTTTGCATGCACAGGCATGGATAGAAATTTTGGGGCCATAAGGTCCCCTTAGAAACCATTAGAAACCATATGGTCCAAGCCCCAGCTGCAGCCAAACTCCCATTCAACCAAGGAAGCAACTGACTGTTTCTTCCTCTGTAACCCAGGCACCTCCCATCCCAGGGAGCTGTGATAGAGACAGAGGAGAACCCGGGCGCACCCACCACAGCCCCAGACGCACAGTGGGCACTCCGAAACCCTTCCCCTGATCATTTCCAACCTCAAAACCCCACCCCACTACCTCCTTTTGTCAGCTGCCCTCCCCCACCGCCGGGTTCAATACCGCTTCATGAGGGTTCATTGTAGGTAACGGGACCAGGACCAGTCGATGCTACATTCTTGACTACCCTTGTATTTATTTGTTCACTGTCATCCGCCAGCAAAAAAGGGAAATGGCCGCAGAGAAGTGCGCGCCCGTGTCAGAAGCACCTGAGCAGAACGTGCCAGATGGTACGAGATCTGCTCATAGCGTCTGTGTGTAAATTACATGGCGCTGGTACTTTTTAGGTCAGAAGCATAAACCCTACTATTGATCTGGAGGAAGGCGGCCAATTTTGAATGTCTGTTAAAGCCCCAGGCACTTCAATGCCACATAATCAATATCTTTTCATTCTTTCTTCCTCCTCTCCTTTTTTTTTTTTTTTTGGTAACAAATGTATGAATTCGTTTATCCATCCTGCAGCCTTGCCTTTTATTCCTCAAGTAGAACACATAACACGCTGGGGACCCACTGCTCAGACCTCCACTTGCAAGACTGCAGGATCTGAGACTCAGGTATAGTAGAGATCAATAGCCATTCCTAGAGCCCAGACAGCTTTCCAGGATCTAGGAACAGGATGGCCCTTGGAAGTGACCAAATGACATGACCTGGGGAGTGGTGTGCAGAGACAGAGACAGGGAAATCAAGATGGAAAATATGAGGCCGTGTTTACCCTGCCGTAGACCCTAAGATCGGGTAATATGTGGAATCCTGAAATTTAGAGTGGGAAAGGGCCTTGCCGATTATTTGGAAAGAAGTGTTATCTTCTGACTTGCAGATGAAAAGACCGTGGTAACCGACCCAGGGTTCCATAGGTACTGGGTTGTTGAAGCAGCCCAGAAAGATGAGCTGGATCAGTCGGAAAATGGGTTAAGCCTGATCTCTGTTAGGGAAAGGGGGGGAAAAATGGCTTAGGGTCAACCAGATGACCATGGAACCCTGAGGCCATCTGGTAAGTAGGTCAACCAGGTAGGCTGATATGACTCAGGGTTCACAGACCATTCTTTGTGCCTAAAGGCCCAATGCTGAGAAGGTGGGGGTGGGATTCAGGAGTGGCTTCTACAAGCTGCAGGATAGAGTTAACCCTGGAGGGTGAGGGGAATGGAGCAGTGAGCCTGGTGAAGGGTGAGGGATGGGAGGCAGGAGCAAGAGGACAAAGAGACACGTTATGCAAAGGCACAGAAGCAAAAGGAAGCATGGTGCGCCGAGGGAACTGTAAATGGTTCACATTAGCATGGGCGGGGTGCATGAAGGGGCAGCATGAGAGACTGCATCGCACATGCCCATGGGTGTCCTGCACGAAGGAGTCATGAGCTCCCTGCTTTGGCAGGTTCTGAATCAGGAGAGTGACATGATCGGCATTGTAGTGTAGCAAGTTTAAGCAGACTAAAGGGCAGAGGATGAATTGGAGGGGCAAGGCTGGGGTCAGGGAACCAAAGAGTAGGCTGTTCCAGCCGGGCAAGGCCAGCAATGACAATGGCCAGAGCAGAAAGGGGCAAAGCAGGGCCTGGGTTTCAGATATTTGCAAGGGAGACTCTGCAGAGTTTGGTGGGAGTCTGTGGGTGGGTGAAGGGATGGGAGGATCACAGTGGGAGACAGTGACACTTAATCCTGACACTATGTGTGACTAATTGTGACTTGCTGTGTGACTTTCGGCAAGTCACTTAACCTCTCTGAGCTTTGGTTCCTCACCTATAATATGAAGATAATATTGTCTACCCCATGGGGCTTTGATGACGATGAGATGAAGTAATGCATGAAGGGTACATTACACAGTGCCCTGCACGTGGTAAACCTTCAATAAACAGCTGCTGAATTTTACTCTATTACTGTGGGAGATGTCTTAAGGTAGCATCGTTCCTCACATAGTCTTGAAACAGATTGCTTGCTCCATCAGCTAGAGTTACTTCCCTAGTGCAGGAGACAGTATCTTAAGCACACATCTAACTTTCTCCTACTTCCCAGGTTCCCAAGGAAATAACCAACCATGTATAAATACAGGAAAACACTTATATCAGCACTGGGTATTAGAGAAGAGTGATGATTATAGGCCAGAAGATCTGCAGAATTCTGTTAGACACACAGCAGCCAATGCACCAGATTGAAGGACAGGCCAATGGGACCTATGATTCCCAGAACAAGAAGTAATGGTCTGCTTGATAAGAATTGCAAAAACGTCTTTGCAAAACCTCACCAATAGCCCTATGGGTGTGTGTGTGTGTGTGTGTGTGTGTGTGTGTGTGTGTAGAACTGGAGATGAGAGTAGACAGCACATCTGGAGCTGGTCAGTGCTGGGAGGAAGTACCCACAGGGCCAAGGGCACAGCAAGAGTGATGGCCTTGGATGGAAGCCCAAAGCAGCCTGCCATGCCAGACATAGAGCAGGGCACGGCCCCCAACCAACTCCTGGCTGCTGACCTTCATCGGACACTCATTCCTCATCTTGCCAGCATCTAACTCTTCCTATCCTAGTAACGATTTTGATTTTTTTTTAAAGATTTTATTTATTTATTTGACAGAGAGAGAGACAGCCAGCGAGAGAGGGAACACAAGCAGGAGGAGTGGGAGAGGAAGAAGCAGGCTCCCAGCAGAGGAGCCTGATGTGGGGCCTGATCTCAGGACCCTGGGATCACGCCCTGAGCCGAAGGCAGACGCTTAACGACTGAGCCACCCAGGCGCCCCCCCAGATTTTGATTTTAAACTTGGAATCGATCTTTCTTCCTGAGTCCACCTGGTCTGAGTGGATTTCCGGGATGGAGTTCACAACCTAGGTCTGATCACTCCAGCACAGAATGGACCACAGTGATTGGCTCAGGAAGGGTCACACCACCCGGGGGAGTCCAACCAGAATGGCTCTCAAAAGTTTGGTGGGAGTCCCCAATGAGATACCACTTCACACCCCTGGGATGGCTGTGACCAAAAAGATAGACACTAACCGCGACTGGCAAGGATGTGGAGAAATTGGAACGCTCCCACACTGCTGGTGGGATTGTAAAATGGTGCAGCTGCTTTGGAAAACAGTCTGGCAGTTCCTCTGGAGCTTAAATATAGAGTTACCATACAACCCAGCAATTTCACTCCTAAATATATACCTAAGAGAAATGAAACCAAATGTCCGCACAATGTCCACAAATGTTTGGAGTAGCATTATAATAGCCAAAAGGTGGGAACAAACCAATGTCCACCAACCGATGACTGGAGAAACAAAATGTGGTGCATCCATACAGGGAAATGTTATTCAGTCGTAAAAAGGAATGCAGTTCAGATACATGTTGCCACATGGATGAAAGCATGTGCTCAATGAAAGAAGCCAGTTGGAGTGGACCACACCTGCTATCATTCCATTTATAGCAAGTGTCCAGCATGGGCAAGTCTCTGTTGACAGAAAGTAGATAAGTAGTTGCCTAGGTCTGGGGGGCTGGGGGGAATGAGGAGTGACTGCTAACGGATGAGGGGTTTCTTTTTTGAAATGGTGAAAACGTTCTAACATTGGCTGCTGATGGTCGCACGATTCTGTGAATACGCTGGTAACGTTGAAGTGTATATTTCAAGTGAGTAGATTGTACGGTATGTGAATTATATCTGAATAAAGCGGTTACCAAAAAAAAAAAAATGTTTAGTGGGAACCAAGGTGAAGACCCAATGTGCAGCAGGAATTGACCTGCAAAAATTTACATTTTATACTCTCCAAGGGGCCAGCGCTGTGGTAGCCACTTGGCCCCTCAGAAGTTCCAAGGGCTACTGTGGGAACCTGAGAATGACGGAGGCTTCGCTGAAGGCAAATCCAGGTAATAGAAAGAAACTGGATTTTCGAGAAGGTGGTGTATGCTCTGAATCCAGCTTTGCTTGAAACCAGAAGGCCCCACATCACCCAGTCTGAGTTGGATTTCGTGTCACTTGCGATAGAAAGACCCTGGTGCAAATACCAAACACACACGAAAGGGGCTCTTGAGCAAAGAGCTAGAGCTTCCGGCTCCAACTACCTCCAGCTCTGACTCCCTTACCTTATCCATGTCTAGCTCCATCTCCCTTCAGCTTCGGGCCTTTGAATCAGCAAAATAAAACTCCATTGTGCTTAATCCATCCCATTCTCCTGTCATCCCGGCCTGAATGACTCACACAGGGACCCCCACAATCTCCGACAGAACTCCTCGTGACACAGAGAAGCAAACAAAGAAAAATCACAGGACATATGAGAAGACAGAACCGTCCAACAAAAGGGGGACTACAGGTGCCTTCCAAGAATGTTGAGTTATTGCAAGAAGCGAGAAAAAATTTCTAAGATTGTTAATTCAATTTGTCAGAAGGAATCAAGAACAAACCGTGGCTTCCATTTCTAGGCAGCCCTTTGGCTTTATTTGTTGAACTCCCCTTCCTCTCAAAGCCTCATTATGGCCAAATTTTAAAAGAAAGGAAAGAGGAAGGAAGGAAGGAAGGAAGGAAGGAAGGAAGGAAGGAAGGAAGGGAGGAAGGAATCAGAGCAGAAAGGAGGGAAGGAAGAGAGAAGGGAGGGAAGGGGTTTGGTTGTTAGGAAGGAAGAGAGGGAGAGGGAGAGGGAGGAAGGGGGCAGGAAAGGGTGGGGAGGGAGGGGGAGAGAAGGGGTGGGAAAGAAGAAAGAATGGAGGGAGAAAGGAGGGCAGATCAATGTTTGAGAATAGGCCGTGTTGGAACTAGAATCCTGGATGATTTTGTTTAAAGATATGATGGAGAAGGAGGTGGTTGAAGTAAAGAATTAGGAAGCCTGCAGTCCAGTGGGTGGGGAGGGTCCAGTCAGAAGAGGAAGGGATTCCCCAAGAGTCTCAAAACCCCCTCGAACTTGGAGTCACGCGGTTTATTAAGGTGGCTCACAGAGCATTTGGTATGGGGCACGTTCAAGGACTTCGGAACATAGGAAATAGCCGACAGTACCATTGGCACCTGGCCTTCACACGGCATGAATGGTGTGCGAAGCAAAGAACAGGTGTTGCTGAGGGGACCCATCATGAGAACAGCTGTGCCAGTGAGGGAAGGGATGTGGTGCCCGAATTTAGGGCTGTTCTTATAGTCACAACAGAATAGCGCTTGGGGCAGCAGTAAACGTCCCTGTCTAATGAGAGCAAGTGGTGCTGTTACCTGAAAGACAGAGGTGAGTGTAACTGGGGAGAGGATGAAGCGGTGGAGAGAGCACATCTCAGCCCTGCAGGTGGCCCCAGGACTGCGCCGGCAAACGGGCCAGGCGACCTTTGGAATGCTCATTTACCTTCCCCAGGAGTCCACTTCCTGCTCCTTGCGGTCAGCTGAGCTCCCAAACTAAAAAATAAAACTGTAGGATGGACAAAGAAGTTCTTCGTCCCTCTGTGAGTAACATATTTAAATAAGGATTCTAACAGAATCTCAATTCCCAATTGTGGGTAAACAGTTTTTGCACTGCAAGTGCAAAATACACAATAAAATTGAACAAAGTTTCCGTGCAAATGCGAAGTTTCTTCGATTTAGAAAATGGGGCTCATTCTGAGAAATCAAAGCAAATGTGATCAAATGTTCCCCCATGATGTAAAACTATACCAAGAAATTAGAAAAAAAATCTCTAATTTGAGTATTTCTGCATAAGCTTAGATTTTGCTTCTTTTAATGGAAAACCCCGAAATTCGGAAAGATAGCTCCCCAGTGAAAAACAATCCAGGAAATTAGCTAAAGCCATTAGGGCAATGAAGAGCAGAATTAATAGAGCAGAAAACTGAATCTGTGAGTTAAGAAATGAACTCAAGGAATTCTCCCAGAAATTAGTGAAAAAGAGAACACAAATGGAAATAATGAGAAAAGAGAGAAAGAGGAAAAGAAAGAGGCGGAAGAAAGTAAATGCTGGGGATCAAATATCCTTGTAGGAGGGATTTGAAATGATGACAAGAAATGAGGGAGAGAAAAAATCATTAAAGATTGGATGGAAAATTCCTCTGAGATGAAGAAAGACTTGCATGTTTAGGATCTAAAGGCAAAGTACATCCTGTGGGCCATTCAACCGGTTTTGTAAATAAAGTTTTATTTAAACACAACTGTACTTGTCCATTAGTATATCCTCCATGGCTGCGTTTGGGCTACAACAGCAGAATGGCATAGCGGAGGCCAACTTGTGACCCGTACAGCCACGTGGACCTCTAAGAAAATGTTTGCTGACCCTGTATGAGTTCTTTGAGAAAGTATTTGAATTTCAAGGATATATATATATATATATATATTTTTAATCCTATAGAGATTTAGTCCTCTGGGGAAGAAAGTCCCAAATTCCCTCAAAAAAGGGAGGCACAAATTGCATTAGGCCAAACTTCTTAGCAAATTCTAGGATAAAATGTTTCAAAATGGAAAGGCTTCTGGAGGAATGAGACTGGGAACTAAGAATGGTATATGCAGCCAAGCTGTCATTCTTATATTTGGAAAACTTACATGGAAGGACTCAGAACATATGCCATGGCTATTACTTTCTTGAAAAAAAAAAGATGAAAGAAATATTCCAGGTGGCTGAAAAATGAAGCAAAATAAATAATTCAGATAAAAGGAAAAGCAGTGTAAAAGAAAGATTGCCAAGCAGAGAACCAAAAAACTTAAAGTTAATTTCTCAATAATTGCAGTTAACATGATTATAAAACAATATAAGTGTCAAAAAATAATTCTGGAAAGAGATGACATACAGTGTAAAAATATATTAATTATAATATTCTTATTCTAAAAGCCAGATGGGGCTGGGAAAGGAATTGATGGTAATACTGGTAATTATAGCTTCCATTTTTAGCAGTTACTGTGTATGAAGTACAAAAACAATGCTGATATAAATATTGTTTTTCATAAATCTTTGGACACATCTCTAATACTAATTCCTTAACATAAATTCTTAGAAGGTAAAATGCTGGGTCTGAGTATTTTTAAATCTTTCAACACAATGGAAGTTTGGATCTCACCAGAAATATATAAGTATTCCCTTCGCTCCGCCCTTGCCGACACTGGTGATTATCGTTCCGCGAGCAATGATAGTGAACATAATATATCAGAAGTACAGAAGTTCAAAAGGGGCGCCTGGGTGGCTCAGTGGGTTAAGCCACTGCCTTGAGCTCAGGTCGTGATCCTGGAGTCCCGGGATCGAGTCTGCTCAGCGGGGAATCTGCTTTTTCCTCTGACCCTCCCCCTCTCATGCTCTCTCTCTCTCAAATCAATGAAATCTTAAAAAAAAAAAAAAGTACAGAAGTTTGAAAAATTTTGTACAAATTAGAGCAAATTGAAGGTTATTTGCTCTAATTCTAGAATTTTCACTGATGCAATTCTCAAATGGGAGAGACCTCCTCTCTTTATTTAGATGCTTTGCATTTTTTCCTGAAAGCAGTAGGTGGCATTTTTTTTCATGGCATTTAAATGACAAGTTGAGGGGGATGGAAAATTCCATATTTGGAGACAACATTTATGACCAACAACTGGGGGCTGGTTAGGTTAGTTACCACACGTTCCCAAGATAGAATTCTCTACATCCATTAAAAGTCATATTCATAAAGGATATTGGAGGAATAAGAAACTTCTCTCAATATAATACCAAGTGAAAAAGGACTTTATATGATGGCATCTCAATTCTGAGATTAAAAAAATATATATTATGGGGGTGCCTGGCTGGCTCGGTGGAAAGAGCATGAAGCTCTTCATCTTGGAGTCATGAGTTCGAGCCCTAGGTTGGGTAGAGAGATAACTTAAATAAACTTAAGAAAAAAATGTATATATTATATACAAACCGTAAGAAGAATATATATCAAATATTGACAAGGATTCTCTCTAAGAGATGGGAATCCAGAAGATGACCTTCCCTCCTTATGCTTTTCTCTATTTCCTAAGAAAACTAAAAAATATTTTGATATACAGGGGAAAAAGATACCTTTTAAGGTCAGCTGGATGCTTAAGGCAATTTTTATGTTTCCTTAGTAACTAGGACAGTATCTGGTTCATGATGCATATTTTGTCAATGTTTGTTGAATGAGTGAGTGAGTAAAAGATGGTGTGTTTTACACAAGAAATAACAGGTGTTGGAGAGGATGTCGAGAAAAAGGAACACTCATGCACTGTTGGTGAGAATGCAAACTGGTGAGGCCACTCTGGAAACAGTATGGAGGTTTCTCGAAAAATTAAAAATAGAACTACCCTACAATCCAGCAATTGCACTACTAGGTATTTACCCAAAGAAAATGAAGGCACTAATTCAAAAAGATATATGTGTGCTTATGTTCACTGCAGTGTTATTTACAATAGCCAAGATATGGAAGCAGCCCAGGTGTCCACCAATTGATGAATGGATAAAGAAGATAAAGAAGATGTGGAATATAGATACAATGGAATATTACTCAGCCATCAAAGAAGAAAGAGATTTTGCCATTTACAACAGCATAGATGGTCTAGAGGGTATAATGCTAACTGAAATAAGTCAATCAGAGAAAGAAAAATACCATATAAGTTCACTCATACAAGGAATTTAAGAAACAATGCAAATGAATAAAGAAAAACAGAGAAAAACAATAACAACAAAAAACCCAGACTCTTAGCTATAGAGAACAACCCAGTGGTGGCCAGAGGGAGGCGGGTGGGGGATGGGTGAAATAGGTGATGGGGATTAAGAGAGCACTTATCATGATGGGCATTGAATCATGTATAGAATTGTTGAATCGCTCTATTATACGCATGAAACTAATATGACACTGTATGTTAATTACACTGGAATTTAAAAGTAAATAATTTCTAAAAATGATATGCATTGTACCCAAGCAAAATGGACTTTTTGGGGGCATCTTCTGCTAGCCTGGTTTCTCCAGGTCTGGGACCCCGGCCCATAGCTGCTTGCTGCCTGATTTCAGCTGCTGCGTACCTTAACCCCTACCCACCTTCCTGTGCAGACATCTGCAGCTCCAAGCTCTGGGGAGACTGTCCTGACTCTCTCTGGTTGGCCACACTGGGGCCTCCCGGGGTCACCTGCTCCATCTCTTAGTCCTGGCTTCAGATCTCCATCCCTAGGGCCCACCCACTTAGCCTCGGCATTGCTGGTTCTTCCTTCGGGGGTAGAAACCATCCCTGGGGGAAACTTTTTGGACAAGTGCATGACACCTCGGGAAATTGATCTAGGCCGTCAGCAAGGTTGATATCATCCTGTGAAGACCAGTGTTATTCCCAGTGGCTTGGCTTCCTCGAAGGGAACTTTTATTTGTAAAAATCACAAATTGAGTCATAGACGGAATCGGCCCTTACGAGCAGGACTAATATCCACCCCATACGTATCAGTTGATGTAACGGCTGGTTTTATTCCGATTTATTAGGACTTCAATATTTTTAAATTCACCCCTGATTCCATGGGTGTCTGAGTGGGAAAGAAACAGCTGGACATTTTTCTCTGGTTGAAGGAGACTTAGCAGGTTGGTATAACACATTTGCCCTATCAAAAATAACCTAGATTACATAACCGTAACCTCTCCCCAGAACAAATATGCATTTGAGAGGCAGTGAAACATACATAATTATAGATGTAAAACACTAAAAATAGGCTCTGTGCCCCACACAGGCAGCCGAGAGCGTGGCACTTGAGTGCGAGGCTGCCACGTACGGCAATATTAATAGGAGCGGTGGCACCATCCCAGGTGGCCAGATGGGGCGACACAGTTCCTGCAGACATGAAAAGAGAGATTTTAAATGTTTGTGTGCGGAGAAGGTTGCTGCTCGTGTGAGCCTGGCGAAGCTGTTCCACCTGACCGTGGTCTTCTCCCCGGGGAGAGGGAAATAAGAAGTCGTCACCCAATAACGATTATTCCATTGTGTTCCTTTATTTTATCATCAGAACCGATCAGTATGGATACTAATGATATTAGCAGCTTGGGTTTAAAAGCGCAGGCTGTATTTCCCAAAGGGCTCTCGCCTCTGCTATTATTCAATTCAACCAGTCTATACCAAGGAATGTTTGGGTAGCCTTTGCTACGTAGCAACCCCGCCCCCCAAACTTGATGACTTAAAGCAACAATGACTTATTGTTCCTCACAGATCTTGAGGTTGGCTGGGAAGTTCTTCTTACTTGTTTAAGCCGGACGATCAGCGCCGCTGGAGGGTCCCAGGGTGGGCTCACTCACGGGACAAGGACTACGCAGGGGCATTTGGCTGGGCACTCTGGTGGCCCTCTGTGGGGCCTCTCGTCCTGCAGGAGGCTAGACCAGCTTCCTGACCTGCTGGTCTCGGGGCTGAGTTCCACGAGGGCCAAGTCAGAAGCCGCACTGCCCCTTAAGGCTTAGCTTCCAAAGTCTGTGATGCCACTTCTGCTGCGTTCTACTGGTCAAGGCCAATGGCAAGGCCACCCCACGATGGGAAAATGGATTCTGGCTCCGTCCAAGGAGCAGCAGAATGTTATGACCACACCCACCTCAAGGAGCAAGGAAAGTCTCAAATAAACAACTTAACCTCATACTCAAAGGAGCTAGAAAAAGAACAACAGACAGAACCCAAAGCCAGCAGAGGGAAGGAAGTAATAAAGATGAGAGCAGAAATAAATGATATAGAAATGAAAAAAAAATAATAGAACAGGTCCATGAAAGCAGGAACCGGTTCTTTGAAAAACTCAACAGAATTGATCAACCTCTAGCTAGATTCATCAAGAAGAAAAAAGAGAGAAAGGACCCAAATAAACAAAATCACAAATGAGAAAGGAGGAATAACAACCAACCCCACAGAAATACAAACAACTGTAAGATAATATTATGACAAATTATATGCCAACAAATCGGACAACCTAGAAGAAATGGATAAATTCCTAGAAACATACAAACTACCAAAACCGAATGAGGAAGAAATAGTAAATTTAAATAGACTGATAACCATCAAGGAAATTGTATCAGGAGTCAAAAATCTCCCAACAAACAAAAGTCCAGGACCAGATGGCTTCGCAGGGGAATTCTACCAAACATTTAAAGAAGAGGTTATTGCCTATTCTTCTCAAACTATTCCAAAAAAAACAGAAAAGGAAGGAAACTTCCAACTCATTCCATGAGGCCAGCATTACCCTGATACAAAGCCAGATAAAGACACGACCAAAAAAAAAGAACTACAGGCCAATATCTCTGGTGAACATAGATGCAAAAAACCTAAACAGAATATTAGCAAATGGAATCCAATAATACATTAAAATAATCGTTCGCATCTCAACATAATAAAGGCCTTATATGAAAAACCGAAGCCAACATCATAGTCAATGGGGGAAAACTGAGAGCCTGTCTCCTAATGTTAGGGACAAGACAGGGATGCCCACGCTCACCACTTTTATTCAACTTAGTACCGGAAGTTCTACCCCCGGTGATCAGACAACAAAAAGAAGTAAAAGGCATCCAAAATGATAAGGAAGAAATAAAAGTTTCATTGTTTGCAGATGACATGATATTATATATAGAAAACCCCAAAGACTCCACCAAAAATCTACTACAGCTGATAGATGAATTTAGTAAAGTCTCAGGATGCAAAATCAACATACAGAATTCGGTGGCATTTTAATATACTAAGAACAAGACATCAGGAAGAGAAACTAAGAAAACAATCCCATTTACAATTGCATCAAAATTAATAACGTGCCTAGGAATAAACTTAACGAAAGAGGTGAAAGACCTGTACCCCGAAATCTAGAAAACACTGATGAAAGAAAGTGAAAATGACACCAAGAAATGACACAAAGACATCCCATGCTTGTAGATTGGAAGAACAAATACTGTAAAAATGTCTATACCACCCAAAGCAATCTACACATTCAATGTAATCCGCCTCCAAGTACCAACAATATTTTTCACAGAACTAGAACACACAATCTTAAAAAACGTTTATGGAACCACAAATGGCCAAAACAATCTTGAGAAAGAAAAGCGAAGCTGGAGGCATCACAATGCTGGACTTCCAGCTCTATTACAAAGCTGTAGTCATCGAGACAGTAAGGTACTGGCACAAGAACAGACACACAGGGGCTCAGCCGTTAAGCGTCTGCCTTGGGCTCAGGTCATGATCCCACGGTCCTGGGATCGAGCCCCGCGTCGGGCTCCCTGCTCAGTGGGGAAGCCTGCTTCTCCCTCTCACACTCCCCTTGCTTGTGTTCCCTCTCTCACTGCCTCTCTCTGTCAAATAAACAAATTAAATCTTAAAAAACAAAACAAAACAAAACAGACACACAGATCAATGGAACAGAACAGAAACCCAGAAATGGACCCACAACTTTATGGTCCACTAATTTTCGACACATAGAGAATGAATGGATGAGAAAAAGATGGTCTCTTCAACAAATGGTGCTCAGAAAACTGGACAGGCACATGCCAAAGAATGAAACTGGACCACGTTCTTACACCATACACAAAAATAAACTCAAAATGGATTAAAGACCTAAATGTGAGACCTGAAACCATAAAGATCTTGGAAGAGAACACAGGTAATAACTTCTCTGACATCGACCGTGCTCACATTTTTCTAGATATGTCTCCTCGGCCAAAGGAAATAAAAGGAAAAATAAACTATTGGGATGACATCAAAATCAAAAGCTTTTGCACAGCAAAGGAAACAATCAACAAAACTAAAAGGCAACCTACAGAATGAGAGAAGATTTTTGCTAAGACGTATCTGATAAAGGGTTAGTATCCAAAGTATATAAAGAACTGATACAAATCAACACCCAAAAAACAAACAATCCAGTTTAAATGTGGGCCTAGACATGAACAGACACTTCTGCAAAGAAGACATCCAGATGGCCAACAGACACATGAAAAGACGCTCAACATCACTCATCACCAGGGAAACGTAAATCAGAAGTACAACGAGATATCACCTCGCACCTGTCAGAATGGCTAAAATCAAAAACATAAGAAACAACAAGTGTTGGTGAGGATGCGGGGAAAAAGCGACCCTCTTGCACTGTTGGTGGGAATGCAAGCTGGTGCAGCCATTCTGGAAAACAGTGTGGAGTTTCCTCAAAAAATTGAAAATAGGACTACCCAATGAGCCAGGAATCACACTACTGGGGACCTACCACCAAAATACAAAGACACTAATTCAAAGGGATCCATGCACTCCTATATTTATAGCAGCCTTATCAACATTAGCTAAATTCTGGAAGCAGCCCAAGTGCCCATCAACAGACAAATGGAGAAAGAAGATGTGGTACGCACACACACACACACACACACACACACACACACACACACACAATGGGACATTATTCAGCCATAAAAAAGAATGACATCTTTCCATTTGCAACAACACGGTTGAAACTAGAGAGTATGAGGCTAAGCGAAGTCAGTCAGTCAGAGAAAGACAAATACCGTATGATTTCACTCATCTGTACAATTTAAGCAACAACACAAATGCACAGAAAGAGGGAGAGAGAGAGAGAAGCCGAGAAACAGACTCTTACTGTAGAGAACAAACTGATGGTTACGAGAGGAGGTGGGTGGGGAATGGGTGAAATAGGGGATGGGATTAAGGAGGACACTTGTCGTGATGAGCACTGGGGGATGTACGGAAGTGTTGCATCACTATATTGGACGGGTGAAACTAATACAGCACTGCATGTTAACCACACTGGAATTAAAATAAGAACTTAATTTAAAAAATGTTGTGGCCGTGTTTAACCTGAGACAAAGGGGCCGTGTTATTTTAGTTCATCTCGGATAACTCGCACAAGAATCTTAAAAGGGAAGGATCACGACCCATACTTTGTAGATACAGAAACTGAAAATCAGAGAGGTTAAACGAATTTCCCCAAGCCACACAGCTAGAGAGTTGACATCAAAATCCATTTCCTTCCCCGACGCTGCAACATTTTCTCTTATGGAACTTGATGTCTGCACTGTCATCGTGCAAGTTAGTGAAAAGATCAAGAACCCTAGAGAAAATCTCCAGGGAGCTTCTGTGTTGGTCATTATTTCTCAACCTGTCTTGCATCCGATCTTGACCAGTCTGTTTGCTCTGTGCCTTCACCAGGCCACATCCCAGAGCCCGTGTGGACTCAGGGCAGAGAAAGGCTCTCCAGGCAGGCAAGCCCTCTGCCCGGTGCCATAGGGATCCTGCCTGTTGCCACGGGGAGCAAGGAAACTGTGCTCTTGCCTTTTGCTGACTACCACCGTCCCTGAGCTGGTTGCTTTACTGAAACCAGCTTGGCTAATTCTCACGGTAACACCGTGAGGTGGGCAGGATTTTTTAATCTCCGTCTTGCAGATGGGGAAACTGAAGCAGGTCAGTAAGCTGGAAACTCAAACCCAGGCCATCTAGCTCTGGGATCACCACGGTGATCCTTCCAGAGCCAGCATTGTCACCAACACATCCTCATCCTCCTAGGCCAGCCTCCCAGTCACTCTCGCTTGGAAGAGCCCCTGAACCATGAGTCCCACTTTTAAAGGGAGGGAGACTACGGTACAGGACAGTTAGACGAGTCCGTGACGATCTCCCAGGACCTCGATCGCAGAGCTAGGACCCAGGTCTCCTGCCTCCCAGGCCGGGCCTTTGCCTGAGAAAATACTTAAACCCTGGGGACACTCTCTTCCCCCGAGCATCCCTTGTCAGCATGGATGTGGCAGCGTCCTTCCGAGGCAAGGGATGCTGGAATCATTTGAAAATAAGAGAACTCCTGATCTCCATAAGCTGCCTGAAGAGCCCAGCCCACTGTTGCAACTGGGACACAGGACTTGGGGTCCCAACGTGGGCATTGAGGGCAGACAGCAATCGTGGAGAGGCTGAGGAGGACTGAGACAGGGGGACTTGTGCCCCAAATTACCCACCCTCGGACAAACCCTTCCTCCCACAGCACCAGCCCGCATGCCACTGAATCTTGCTTTGAAAAACACAAGTCACGAATTGCCAGGATCCCGATTCACGCAAATCGGAGTGTGATTCGTTTCTGGTTGCCTGTAAATGGTGAGTGGCCCAAGACTCTTGATCGTGAGTTCGAGCCCCATGTTGGGTGTAGAATCCACTTAAAAAAATTCTGTTTTAATAAATACTAATTTAAAAAAAAAAGTAATATTCCCTCCCCAAAACCGCCAGCGTTGGGACTTTCCCCACTGCATAATCCTATTGGAAAGAGAAGCAGGTCCTTTTCCCTTCCCAGGACCCAACCCTGGACATTCTGCCCCAAGCCTCGCACACAGTAGGGTGCAGTGGGGGAGGGGCCCTGCACTAGAGGTCCGGAGACCTCATTGGAGTCTTTGCTCTGTCATCTGGCCAGGTCACTTTTTCTCTCTGCGCCTCACCTATCTAATGGGGACAATAAATGCAGTCCTGTCACCTCCCAAGAACGCTGGAAGGTTAAATGGGACCGTGGTTGTAAAACCGTTCATGAATCCGAGAGTGTTGCCCAGGTGTGAGAACTTAGAATTCTCATGATGAGCTCTGGCCAGAAAAGCGGAACCCTTCCCAGCCCAGCTTCCTAGTCCTGGCAGCAAACCCGGGAGGAAACCCAGGAGGCGGCCGCCAACACCACCATGGCCAAACCAAAGGTCTCGCCTGCACCCACAAGGCCTTGTCCACACCTGTGCATGGGGCAGAGATGACACCCTCACCCCCTGGCCCAGGAACATTCCAGCCTGCCCCTGTCTGGCCCACACCTCGGCTCCCCCACACCCTCTGTTGGAGGGTGGGGAGGGGGAGGGTAATTGGAGAATCTGCCACTTGGCGTCCACCAGGGAGGAAAATGGAGCCAGGCGACACTTTCTTTCATCAAGTCCTCATTCTCGATTTCAATCATTCCATACAATTTTGCTTTAAAATGAGGAATAAGTTTGAATCCATACAGCAAGTTCTAGATTAACAATCGCGGGCCTCATGGGCAAGCACAAAAGAAACTTCATTGTTGTGCTTCATTCATCAAACCTTTAAGAAGAATGTCAGGTCTTTGGTGGCTTTGCGTTCCAACGTGGAACAATAGGCCACTTCGCTGGACTCCGTGTGGCCTAACAGCAACCCCGAAAGCAAGCGTTCACCTGCGAGGAAAAATACGACCGTGGATTTACAATGGCCCCCGAGCCAAGGAAAGGAAATCTCAACTATGTTCGTCTGGGCAATGACCCGGCCGGGCAATCCTTCGCTGGAACAGGCACCTGGGAGACTCGGGGTTTCCCCGCACCTCTAGAAAAACATTGAAATGATGCTCTTGCAAGTTCTATGCCTGCAATTATTCCAAAAACAACACCCTGAAATAGATGAGCCAATGGGTCAGGAAACGATTTTCCTCAGAGGGTAATGTCTTCTGCAGCATGCCAGCCTGGGGAGTGATTTATGGGCCGGCCTTGCAGGTAGGACAGGCTATCCTCCCAGAGCCGCGCCTCGCTCGTCTGGGCCTCGCGGCCTCCCACCAATCTGAGGCTGGCTCTGCCTCCGCTGGCAGTTTCCTGCAGACTGTGGGCTCTTTGACACGGCTGCCGGCCTGGCTCCCGCTCTCCCCCGTAAGTGCACCTTATGTGTCTCCAAGGCTCACTCAGCTCCTTCCTCTCGGCTCCAGACGGTTTTTCCGACTCGCTCAGCGTTTCCACCCGCCGGGGTTCAGGCCGGCCAGCAGCCGCCTGACCTCTGGTGAACTCGCCTCCGTACTCACTCCTTCGAAAGCCTCTTGCTTCTCTCTCCCTTGCCTCCTGGGTGAGCTCATCGGCCCTGGGAGCCAAGGGGAGCCGAGACGGGCCAGCCTCTGCCAGGAAGCCTTTGGAAGGGGCAGTAAAGTACTTTCCTTCCTCCTGTGAAGACTTACTCCTGCGCCAGGCTCTGCGTTAGGGGCGGAGGATGTGACGCTGGATAAGGCGAGGAGCCTTCTAGAAGGGTGAGAGGTCAAAAGTCAAATGAAACACCAAACATCCTGATGGGCCGTGCATGAAACAAAACAGAGAGATGAGGAGAGAACGTAAAGGGGATGCAGGGCAGGGTGGGGGCGAGAAGTGCTCCCACCTGCTTGTGTGGTGGGTGTCCCCTCTGGGCAGGCACGGCCCCCAGGAGCAGACAGTGCTTTTGGCAAAGGAAAGAGTCCCCCCTACCCCCAGACGGATACAGCCCCACTCAGTGCACGCGGCTTGGCGGGCAGAGCAGGGCTGACATGCCCTCTGAGCCGAGCAGTCTGCACATGTCTGTGGGGAGGCCCTGGAGACACTCCTGGAAAAAAAAACAAAACACAAAACATTCAAGGAGACACTTGAGGGCCGGTGTGACGGGCTGAGTGGTGTCTCCCCCAAATTCATGTGAAAGCCCCATCCCCCAGTATCTCAGGATATGACCGTATTGGGAGGTAGGCCCTCTAAAGGGGTGATAAAAGTGAAAATGAGGGGTGCCTGGGTGGCACAGTCGTTAAGCGTCTGCCTTCGGCTCAGGGCGTGATCCCGGCGTTCTGGGATCGAGCCCCACATCGGGCTCCTCCACTGGGAGCCTGCTTCTTCCTCTCCCACTCCGCCTGCTTGTGTTCCCTCTCTCGCTGGCTGTCTCTCTCTGTCAAATAAATAAATAAAATCTTAAAAAAAAAAAAAAAGTGAAAATGAGGGCTGAGGGTGGGCCCTAATCCAATCTGACCAGTGTCCTTATCAGAGGAGGGAGTTTGGACACCCAAAGAGATACGCACCCACGGAGGACACAGCCAGAAGGCGGCCATCTGCAAGTTGAGGGGAGAGGCCCCACAAGAAACCAAACCTGCTAATGCTTGATCTCAGACTTCCAGCCTCCAGAGCTGTGAGAAAATAAAATTCTGTTGTGTAAGCCACTCAGTCTGTGGTACTTTGGAGGGAGCCATCCAACTTCGAGGCAAAGGGAAGTGTAGATGGGAAGGCCCTGAGGCAGGGAAGTATTTGGGGGGTTTAAAGACCAGAAAGGTTGCCAGTGGGGCGGGATTCTGGCGAAGCAGGCAGACAGGTAGGACCTGACGTGGTGGGGGAGGCAGTGGCTTTGTGAGGGGCCCTGTGGGCCGCAGCCCCTGGGTGTCTCTCAGTTGGAAGCCCTGGGTCTGAGGGGCCTGAAGTGGTCTTCCTGTGCAGGGACTGGGGCAGGACGAGGCCCACAGATGGGAGGCCGCAACTCTGGGTGCCACTTACTAGGGGAGTGCCTGTGGAGACATGGGCTCACATGCTTCATTTTATAGACCAGACACCCCCCCACCACCACCACCCACCTCCAGCTCCAGACATGCTTTTGCACGCAGAACTTATTTTTCTTCTTCTTAAGGATTCATTCCTTGACATAAGTCCCAGGTGGGAGATAGAAGGGCATGAGCCTTTCTTCTGGGCCATTTGTTTTCTCCATCTTTCTAAACGAATTTGACCACATCGCCCTCTCATGAAATGTCACTCTTTCTCCACAGCCCCTCAGCAGATGAGAGGACCCAGGAAAGTAGTACAAAAGTGGGACACGAACCAAGAGTTTGGACCATCAGTTCAGAATTGTCACCTCACTGTGGGAGTCCTCCGGGCCCGGTTCACACACGCTCCTGAATGGGAAGTCGGCCCCCACCACACTTCCAGAAGCAGACGCCAAGAGAGGTCCCAGCTTCCCGCATCTCAGTCGAGCCCTGGGGCGTCTGCTCTCCTAGGTCCCCTCAGCTGACCTATGAGAAAAGACACACCTTCCGACTGCCTACCTAGAGTCTTTAAGCTTGCCAAACCCGGGGCAGGGGTGGGGCGAGCAGTTGGTAGAGAGGAAGAGTGGAGAGTTCAGGTCCTACTGCCTGGGTTTGCGTCCAGGCTCTCCCACACCCTGGCTCACCTTGGCTGAAGCATCGGACTTCCCTGAGTCTCAGAACAAAGAGAATCCTATTTCTCAGAACCAGGAGAATTCTTTGACAGGGTTGGTGGGGGAACAGAGGGAGGCAGAAGCGTGGCCTTGTTCTAGGCAAGGAGTTGCTCAAGGAACAGAAATTCTCAGTTAGCCAAGTAAAGGGGTTGAGGTGGGGTGGGAATGAGTAAAAGGGTACAGGGGTCTGGAGGCATTGGCAAAGAAATGCCTAATTGGTCTTAGAGTGTCCTGAGGTCAGTTTATCTGGGGGGGGGGGGGCGGGTGGTGGGAAGGGGGCTTCCCTTTCAAGAAGTCTCGGCCCCATCTGTGTGTACTTTCTGCCGTCAAGCATCAGCCTGTGCATGGCCCAAGGTGGCCACTTCCTCTAACAACCTTGTCTCCCCCATTTGCCAGCCTTTCTGCTTCAAGCCCCAAGGCAAACGCCCAATTTCCTCATGGCTCTCAGTGTCTCTTGATTCAAGTTCCTCAGAGAGAGGGGGGTGTGGTGGGCCCAGCGTGTAGCCATTGGGCAAAGGGCCTTCAGCCAGATCCTCAACTCCATGGGGAAGTTGAGGAGGAGAGGGAGGCTGGCTGTTGGGTGGAGTGACCATGGCGATTTCTGAGAGATGGAGGGGATTATGACAAAATGCTATACAAAGGCGACTTTGTGTTGTTCAATTTGTTTGATTTTTTTAAATCTACTGATCCTTATCTCTGAAATAGGCTATTGTCTATCAACCATGATTTGGTCTTTCTCTCACACACGCTACCAGCTTTTAGGGGTGGTAACCAAGTTTTAGACACCGTCACTACTCCCCTTGGGCCTGACACACTGTCTGTCAGAAAGTGAATGTTACACGTGTGAATAAGTCACCCCAATGATGTTCCTCTTCAAAGTCTTTCTAGAGAGTGTGACCCCCCCAAGTGTCCCCATTTTTTAAGACCTCTTTGTGTTTCTAATGAAGGCCCATGAGGACTGATCAGACATGACACCCCAGCTGTCCCTTTGAGCAAGGCTCTCCTTCCCGCCTCACACACCCCTGGGGCAGGAGCCATGCCACGTCCCTTCTGAGCTCCCCAAGGGCTCTGGACTGATGGGTCACTGTATGTCCTACAAAATCCCACAGACTGGGTGGCTTATACACAGCAGACACTCGGCTTCCACAGTTCTGGAGGCTGGACACCCAAGACTAAGGTGCCAGTGTGGTCAGGTTCTGGTGGGGAGCCTCTTTGGGGTGCAGACTTCTCACTTGGTCCTCACACGGTGGAAGGGACTAATCCAGTTCCTGGGGGCTCTCCTGACCTAAGCACCTCCAAAGGCCCCACCTCCTGATACCATCACTTCCGGCATTAGAATTTCAACATATGAATGTGGGGGGACAAAAGCATTCAGATCAGGGCACTGTGCAAGGCTTCAGCCCACCCCCACCCTCCCCACCCCACCCCTGCTCTGCTCTGTGCCTGTCTCTATCTGGGGACCTGTAGTATGTGGCCAACTGGCCCAAACCCAGCTGTTGCCATTAGGACAAGCAGCCATTAGCATCGGACCCCAGGCTTCCAGTGCCATCACCAGGAAGAAAAATTCTTTCTTGTTCGGCCTCATGTGATCCCCCCTCATCTGCTGTGCAGGCCTTGTAAGGTGCTGATTTTGTGGGGCTGACCCGCTCCCCGGAATTGCCTTCCCTGCGGAGTTCTGGTGAGAGTGGCCACCAGGGAGGTCCAAGAGGGACCTCAGGAGGGCAGAAGAGGGCAGCAGCCATGGGGCAGCTCACACATGTTGGCTGTCGCACCTCTGCTGGATCCCCAAGCTGGAGGGGGATCGTTCCCTGCATCTTCCTTCAGCGTCTTGGACTCCAGTGAGGGGCCCCCGGGTTCTACAGGACCCCACACTGCCAAGATCAGAGACAGGAACCAACACAGATTTCTGTCCGTCACGGACCCAAACTCGTGCGTGTTCTTGCTCTCGCCCTTAAGACAAGTCCCCGCCTCGGACATGGGAGAACAGCCTTCCAGGCACAGCGTAACCTGCCCCCCTGTACGTAAGCTCGAATCCCTGGAACAGACGTATCTCCTGGTGGGCTCTGCTTCTCTGATCGAACCTGGACTGAGAGGTCTGCCAATGCCTGCCTGCTCCCAGCTCCCCTGATCTGGGAGGCTGGACCCCACTACAAATATGATGTTTCCTTTATTCACCAACGCGGTGCATTTGCTTGACGTTCAGAGCAATGGGACTTCAGCAAAACAACTCTTGGAAGCCGCTGATAGGTTGACTACCTAACATGGCACTCCACATTTCTATTGAAAGGCAGAAAAGGAGAAAAATATATATATTTCTGGTAACAACTGACTTTGTGGGAAAAGCACAACAATTTTCAAACATATTTGGAAAATGTAAGAGTATTGCGTCCCCCATTTTTCAGCTGAAGAAACTGAGGCGTGGGGAGACACAGATGTGCCCAGGTGTCCATAACTCGAAAGCCAGAGGCTGCAAACCCAGGGCCTGAGATCCCAGCTCAGGCCTTGGTTCTGTTTTATTTGGCACACACGGTATTTCTTGTCTGGTTTGGTTTGTGTTTTTTATTAGCTCCCAACATTTAAAAATCAGAACACTTGACCCTCTTCCCCCACCCCCTAAAAAAAAAAAATCCAGATTTGCTATTTGGCAGCAGTCTCTGGAAATGAGTAGAGGCCGCCCCCCTTAGAGAGAGAGAGAGGGCCCATTTCCAATGGTCTAATCTCCCTATATGACCTACAGTTTCCTGTTGGCATTTGCATTTGGGCTCTTTTAAATCAGCAGAGTTGAGACTCAAAGTCACATCCATCTGATTCTACTTCTGTTGCCTTTCCAGTGGACCACGACACAGTCCCGAACGTATCAGACATCCGTGTTTTCAGCCACTTGACAAATATACACCGAGTATCCTTTATGTGTTGCTTGAGGATGGTGGTGAACGAAATGGGTACCTGGGGGTGTGTGTGCGTGTGTCTGTGTGTGTGCACGCGTGCGTATACGTGTGTCAACACGTATGATTATTCCCATGGATTTGGTCAGCCCGGGAGCGAGCTGTAATCTAGGGCCACGCCAACTCCAGACACGCGGATGTCTGTCTGCCTATTTCTGGAGATGGTTTGCATTTTCGTCCACTCTTCTCTGAAGTAGCCAATGTCTCCTTTGGGGAAAATAACTTCGCTTGGGGAAAATACTTCTTTTGAAGTCTCGGCTCCCTGGCATCCCAGGGAAACACACAGGCTCACGGGATGGCTAACTCTCGAGGGACACGTTGGACAACAGCCGACCAGTGCGCTGGGTGCTGGGACCAACCACTCTGAAGCCAAGTGAGATCTGTAGGCTAAAACTCAGAAGAATCCAAAGGAACCTGGAATGAATTGCTCACCTTTGCTGGAAGGCTTCTCTTGACAATGAGACTTTAGAGAAGGACGGAGACAGCAGCTGGAGGGGGAAAGGAGGATTGCAACGTGCTGCCGTTGATGTAAAAGCTTTTAATGGAGTCCAAGCAACACGTCGGGAGCTTTCCTTCCTCCTACAGCAGCACGGTGGTCGTGAGGGAGAGCACGCAGTTGGTGGTCAGGGCAGCCCACCCTTCTGCAAGCTGGCCATGTGGCCTGGAGGAAGGGTTTCCTCTCCTTCTGCTTCCGCTTTCCCCTCTGTAAAATGAGCATCTTGGACTCCAAGACCACTGAGCTCCCCTCCAGCTGTAACAATCAGGTGCAAACCACACAGGGTGAAACCTGCTTTTAGGGCTACTTTGCTTTGTATTTTGCTTTGTAACCAAGCAGTGTTACTCATTCCACAGTATTACTAACCACTAACTAACATTTATTGTGTGTTTGCCCATGCTGGGGATGCTCCAGTGATTTTATTTTTATTTTTTAAAGATTCTACCTATTTACTTGAGAGAGAGAGTGAGCACAAGTAGGGGGAGCAGCAGGCAGAGGCAGAGGGAGAAGCAGACTCCCTGCTGAGCGGGGAGCCCAATGCGGGGCTCGATCCCAAGACCCTGGGATCATGAACTGAGCCGAAGTCAGATGCTTCACCGACTGAGCCCTCCACGTGCCCCTGCTCTAGCTCTTTTAAATCTCAGTTTTACATCCATCTAATCCTCACAGCCACCCCTAATTTACGGAGGAGGAAACTGTGACACAGAAAAGTAAAGCGCCTTGTCCAGAGTCCCGAGGCTTCTAAGTGGTGAAGCTGGGGTCCCCTCCCTCGCAGTCCCCTCCAACGTCTGTGCTCTTGGCCAGCCCTCCACGATGCCACCTCTCCAAGTGGGTCTTGTTTGTCTGTTTGGGGTTTTTTCAGCTCATTGATGAAGAGGCAGAGGCATAGAATGTCGTGGTACAATGCGGGGGTTAGGGGCCCGGCTCTGAAGTCAGAGAACAGTCCGAGAACGGCTGCCTTCTACCTGGGGGACCTTGGGAGTATCACTTCAAGCCCAAACTCACTCAACTGTAAAATGAGGCTAATAATTGCACCAGCTCATAGGGTCCCTGTGGGAAGGCAGTGAGAGATTGCCGGCAAGACACCTAGCACGTCCTCGCAGGTGGCTATCCCCCAGGAATGGATTCATGTGTCCACCGAAACACATGCCCGGAGACGTTCGTGTTCCTAGGAGCACCCCTGGGAAGTGCCCACGAGCCCCCAGCAGGATGCAGCTGAACGGCTTGTGGTATATTCCCGCAAGGAAATACTATGCAGCCGTGAGAGCAAAAGACACAGGCAACAGCACAGGGCAATGCGGATGAGGCTCTGAAGCGCTCCGTTGAGGGAAAGCAGCCAGCCACAGGAGAGGACGTGCTGTCTGATCCCAGCGAAATCCAGTCCAAAATGAATCCGTGCTGTCGGAGGTCAGGGGAGGGGTTCCCCGAAGAGGTGGGGGTAGAGACTGACAGGGAGCACGAGGGGGTTTTACGGATGCTTCGATGCTCTGTTTCTAATCTGATGCTGGTTACACGGACGTATTCGTTTGTGAACTTCTATTAGCTGCACCCTAACGAATACAGGTACTTGTTTGTATGCATGTTATATTCCAATAAGAGTTTTTCTTTTCTTTTTTTCTTTTTCTTTTTTAGATTTTATTTATTTATTTGAGAGAGAGAGAGCGAGAGCACAGCAGGGTGGCGTAGAGGGAGAAGCAGACTCCCCTCTGAGCAGGAAGCCTGACCCGGGACTCGATCCCAAGACTCCAGGACTCGATCCCAGGACTCCAGGACCATGACCTGAGCCAAAGGTAGACACTTAACCAACTGAGCCACCCAGGCGCCCCTAGTAAGAGTTTGTAATCTAATACATGGATTAGACAATCTAATAATAATTGTTGGTATCAAGTGGCCAATAGCAAGTTCAGGGAGGGTGCTGTTAGAGGTCAGGGGAGTGGTTCCCAGCCTTCCCGAACTTGCGGTGGGAAAGAGGATGGTCTTCGGAGCCAGCTAGTGCAGGGCCCTGCCCCTTCCCCCTCTACGTCTTCCTGGCTGTGTGGCCTTGGGGATGTTGCTTAACCTCCCTGAACCTGTCTTATCTTCTGTAAAAACACCACATACCTCACGAGGGTGGTCTGAGGACACATAAGAAGACGCATCAGAGCCTGGCGCCGTATGTGGAAGGAACCTGATGGCGCTCCGTAAGAGGTTGTCCTTTTCCTCTCTTCCTTGCCTTTCAGAGCACCTGGCACAGTGCAGGGTATGCAGTAGGTACAATATAATTGCCTGTTGAATGACCAAGTAAACGTTTCAAAAAGTCACTTGGCTGCTCTCTGAGTGGATGTACCTTCGAAATCAACAAGCGAGTAAATCAGTGAAATCCTCCAGTGTCTCACCGAGATATGGATGGTCTGCTGGCTCAGAGGTCAGAACGTGGCTCCCCTATGCTCCGGCCCTAAGGATGTGTACTCCCTCTACCAGCTTACTGGCTCTATTGCTTCTGGTAATGAGGCATGGGGAATTCGTTCGTCCCCGTGTCGGCTCGCCGCTGCTTTCTTCGCCTGCCTCCAGAGCGAAGCAAAGAGGAAACTACCCTGCATTCCACCAGATCCCTCTTTCTCTCCCGGTGGATTGAGCCTGGCCAGCCCCTAGCCTCCAGGCCATCGTTACACTGCGAGTTAGATGCCAAGCCTATGGGGTGGGCAGTGGCTGGAAGGGACCTCCCTCCCTGGGTGGCATGTGGAGCTCGGAAGCACCACCGAGCCTCCCCTGAGTGGTACGCACACCTCTCTGTCTCTGCACCTTCGTGATGAGAATTGGATGACACCGAGCCTTCCGTTTCACAGTAAGAGACACTGAGAATCAGAGGGTGACCAAGCCTAATGGAGGCTGCCCAGGCTGGGAGGCAGGGGTGCCCAGGTCAGCCCCCTGGCCCCCAATCCAGGGTGCTCCCGTCCCAACCACAGATGTCCACAGGCAGGTGGCCAGTTTCACAGAGGAGTGCTTGCCTTCAAGTTGCTGCCTTACTCTCTGTCATTCCTGAGCCCCCAGAAACTTCCCCGTTCCCACCTTCGTTTCACAACTTCAGCCACCAAATACTTATCTGGGGCGGTCTGTGTGCCAGTCAGCGGTCCAGGTGCTGGGATACAGATCCCTGTCGTCTTGGAGCTGACAGTGTATTGGTGTATTTCAGGACATACATGGGCTCAGCTGCATGAACAGAAACCAAGCAACAATGGCTTTAACAAGACAGGTTTACTTCTCTCTCACTGAAAGTCCAAGTCAGTAGGCAGTCTTGGGGTGTGAGTGCAGGTCGTTGGCTTTGCTCCATACGTCACGGGGGGGCCCAGGTTCCTTCCACCTGCTCTGCCATCACCCAGCATGGTGTTATCTTTCACCTGATCAGAGCTGAAAAGAGGGAAGTATAGGGCAGGCTGGGACCTTGAGGGGCCTGACTTGAGGGTCGCAGATGCTTGCACCCCCTTGGGCTGATCGTAGTCACAGGGGCGTGTCTAGCTGCAAGGGAAGCTGGGAAGTGTAGTCTCCAGCTGGATGGCCCTCTGCCCAGATAAAACCTGTGGGTTGTATTACTAAAATGGAGAGGAGAAGGATGGAGTGGGGGGCACTCTCCCATGCAAAGACAGACAAGAATTGATAAGTAGGTTAGTAGTGTAAGTCAGGAGGACAGGGACGACCTCTTGAAATGACATTTGAGTCTGAATGAATTAAGATGACCAGCCACGTGCTGTCAAAGGGAAGAGGACTCTAGGCAGAGGGAACAGCAAATATAAGGCGTGGGGTGGGTTGGGGGGGGAGTGGGGTGTGGAAATGAGCTTCGGTGTTTGAGAAAAACAGCTAGAGAAGGATGCCTGGCAGACCATAGGAAGGGGCTGGGTTTTATTCTGAGAGTGAAGTGTGTGATGTAGGGGGTGGGGGAGTGCGACGGGGGGAAAGCAGCACACCAGTCCAGGTGAAGGACGGGCTCTAGTCTAGGTGTAAGCGGAGAGGGAAGGAAGTTGACGAGATAGAGTTTACCCGTGAGGAGGAGTAACTGTTAGGAAAATGGATCAGGGTCAAAATTCTGGATAACCTTACATGCCTGGCTGGAAAATAGAGAGAGAGAGAGATTTTATTTTGCAGGTGATTTTAAAGACAAGGAAGGGCATGGTCAGAGTGAACTATACTTGAGAAGAGTCACATCCTTTCACAGACTTGGGGGGAAGGGATTTTAATTCAGATGAACAAGAAGGCTTCAGAGGATGCCCTTGCGAGATGGCAGGGGACGTGCCAAGGCCCAGCTTTCCGGGCTACTGGAGAGTCTGGTCTGCTCCCAGCCAGCATCGAGAGCGCAGAGCCACGGGCCCCGAGAATAAGATGCAGAAGGTTCTTAAGGACACGCATACGCACGCGGTGCTCCCGAAAAGCCCAGATTGCCCGAAGCAGCAGCGGGAAGCCATTATGAGAGCTTGCACAATCTATTCTAGCTGAGAATGTTTCCCAATATAATTTACAAAATTTCAGTTGGAAATGCATTAGCAGCTGAGCAGTGAGGAACTTCTACGGGGGAAATAGGAAAACTAAATTAAAACCTCAGCTTCGAACGTGATCGAATGGTGTGTGCGGCCCCTGCAGTCTTCTCTAACCTTTTCAAGTCCAAAGAGCCCTTTTGTTCTACCCGGTTTATGGGTTGCTTTTCATTTGATTTGGTTTCAGAAAGTTTTTATGGAATCCGTTCACATGGCTGCCGATGAGCTCACTCGCTAAACCATCCAAACAGGCACCATCAAAGGAGCACAGGCGGAGAGAGATGCTGGCATTTGAACCCGTACACAGAGCAGGAAAGAGGGATCGAGAGAGAGTAAGACAGACAGACAGACAGACAGGGATGGAGGCAGAGAAAGACCGAGAAATGCAGAGGGAGAGGCTGAGGTCCTGAGATTGGGCTCCCTGCTCCGCGGGGAGTTTGCTTCTCCCTCTCCCTCTCCTTCTGCCCTGCTCAGGCTCTCAGGCTCTCTCTCTCTCTCTCAAATAAATAAATCAAATCTTTTAAAAAATAACATAAAAACTTTTTTAAATTTTTAAAATTTAAAAATAAAATAAAAGGGAGAGATTGTTGGAACTTTAAACATGCAGTTGTAATTATCAGGATGGAGAGAAGTTACAGAGAGAGAAATCGAGAATTCTCCACAATGGGTGGTACATGCAGGAAGTGACTTCTGCCCAGGCTAGCCTCGACCACAGAGGAGCGAGTAGGTGTGGTAAACTTGGTTTATAAAACAAGAGAGAAATCCACCGAGAACACAGAATTCTGCAGTCACACATGTATTATTTCCAGAGGGGAGAGATGAGAAATGAATGCCAGAACTTTACTCTGTGTGTGTGTGTAACATAGTATCTATAATTTTATTGTAATTTATAACTATATGTATTTATATATAAACTCGTCTGTGAATAGATAAGGCTGCTTCTTGGCTGAGTGTGCCATCCATCATATTTGCCTCTTTTATGGGAAAAACTAAAACCAAACCAGTAAATGAGGGAAAAGAAACAGCGATTTTAAACCGAAGCTTCTTGTGGATTTCATTACAATGTTAAACACCTACATGGCGGAAAAAAAAAAAAGAAAGAAGAAGAAGAAAAAAGAAAAGAAAGAAAGAGAAGAAGAAGAGAAGAAAAGAAAAGAAAGAAACAAATGAGTCCTGAACAGTGTCAGAAGCTAAGCAACGATGTGGGAAGCAGCATCGCATAATAGACAAAGGGCTAATTTTTATTATTTACAAAGAGCCCTTACAAATCAATATGGAAAAGACAAACAGCCCAATAGATACATGAGCAAAGTACAAGAACAGGCTGAGAGCAGAGAAAAGCAAGGTATTTGGCCAGTAACATGAAAAGAAGGCATTCAATCTCCCTCATAATTAAATAAAAATAAAACATTATCTTAGAAAAAAAAAAAAAGATTGGCAAGGCTTAAAATTCATCCTAATTTGGAAGCCCCTGAAGCAGCCCCTGAGACACAGGTTTGAATACAAGGAGCTGATGGGGGAGGGGTCTTCGGGAGCTGCGGGGGTTGGGGCCTCCCAGGGGGAAGGGAAGGGAAGGGAGAAGGTGTGTTGCCCGGTTAATGAGGCTGAAGGCCTCCGAGGAAGTGGGGGGTGGTGTGGGGAGGCACAGGGGGCCCTCAGAGTTCCCCTGACAAGAGGTGAGGGACCTGGGGGGCTCACACAACACACTCCCACTAAACAAGGGTCAAAGGTTGCTAAGAGGGGCTGGTCATCAATTTGCCAATTCTTCCGGCCTGTGATGAGCCCAGGTGAGCAGAGAACCCCCCCCACCCCACCCCACCCCTACCCGGGCCTCACCAGCAGCAAAGCGGGAGGCAGAGGAATGCAGGAGCTGACAGCGGTTGGGCAAGCACCCAAATGATAAGGGTAAAGGGACGGAAGGTCAGGGCAACGGGTTCAATACAGAAGGTGACGTGTTCGGGTCTCACAGTGTGCAAGGCACGGATTAGCGCGGTTATGTCTCGTCATCTAGGACTGTAACCACTATGATACAGAGACAACTTCCATCCCCATTTTCCAATGAGCAGAGGCACGAAGGGCTTGGTTAAAGAACTTTCCCAAGGTCCCGCAGCAATGAGGTGGTGGAAGGACGCTTCGTAGCAGGCTGGCCAACTCCAGAGCCCAGTCTCCTAACACCCTCCCCCACCATGCACCGAACAGTAAATCTGGTATGGTCTTTTTGGAGGGTCAGTTGGGGGTAACGGTCAAAATTTTAAATGCACATGTCCTGTGATTCAAGCACTCTACTTGCAGATATAAATCCCACATACTTGCAAAAGAGAGTCACTGCAGAGCAATACGAAAGCAATTGCGGTGTTTTTAATAAAATAATAATAATAAAGCCCCTGAAAACAATGTCACTGGCTGTTAAGAAAGGGGTGGTAGAACGTTTAAGGTGTGTCCGTACAATGAACGACCATGGAACCCTTAAATATAAGGGCAAGGAGCTATCAGTGTTAAAACAGAAGGCCAACATTTAAAAAAAAAATTAATTTTTACCTTTTTTGAAAGAGTTTGTAACAAAAAACGTTTGGCGTGGCTCCGTTTGTTTAAAAAGAAAAGGGATATTCACTTATTACATGTGTGGTAAAAGATTCAACGAGAACACTGGTCAGGATTGAGAATCTGAGAGAGAAGTGTTGGGGGGATGCCTCATTTCTTACCCTATACCCTTCTGAATTAGGTGAGTTTGTTCCCATGAATTACTTTTATAATTAAAAAGTCCTAGGGGGCACTGGGGTCGTGAGTTCAAGTCCCATGTTGGGTGTAGAGATTACTTAAAAATAAGATCTTTTCATTTTTATTTATTTATTTGAGAGGGGGAGGCGAGAGGGAGAGAATCTCAGACTCCACACTGAACAAGGAGCCTGACATGGGGCTCGATCTCACAACCCTGAGATCATGACCTGAGCTGAAATCAAGGGTCAGAGGCTCAACCGACTGAGCCACCCAGACACCCCCAAAATAAAATCTTTTTTTAAAAAGTCCTCATAAAAATCAATAAACTAATAAACTGATCATTACTCTCCTCGGGTTATTAACACCAGGTTTCATGGGTCCTCCTTGACCGGCTTCTCTTCTTCTCTGCCATTCATCCTTTCCTGAAGTTTATCTTCTCCCTGGCTTTGGCAGTCTGCTCCTTTCCTTGGGATGCCTGTTCTCTACTCTGCTGCCTTTTCCAGTCCCACGTCCCACAAATCCTCAAATTACTGCCTCACGCTAGAAGACACACTGGCTCCTCAAAATCCCCTTCCCCTCCAAATATTCGTAGCATCTGGGGTCAGTACTAACCACATGACCTGAAATTTCAATGCCCCTTACTTTCTTTCAGGTCTCTCATGTTTCTGTTTTGTGTTCTAGGGTTTATGTTTTCCCAACTTCTGGGTTAAAATCAACCAAGAACCTGGGGAAATGAGAAAAAGTATTATAATTCTTCTGTGAAGATTAAAGCTTAGCAGTTAGCATGCAGATGCTATGGACTGAAGTTTTGAGGGAATCCAGGGATGTCAAGAGGAAAGTGAGGGCAGGAGACTGCCACATGGGGCGGAAGGGGAAGGACTAGTGCATGTGGAAGCATCGATCTCAAGCTACGTGCTTGGTCTTGCTGGCCGTTGTGTGTCTGTGCCAACGGTGTGCCATTCTTATAAATAAAATGAATAGTGATGTCTAAGTGTATATATAGTATACTTCACACAAATCCTATGAACAGAGTTCCAAAAAATAACAAGATTGGAAGGAAAGTAAGTCCTTCGGCAATTCTTGACTCTTTGTGGTGCCTTCGCTCTTTCTGGGAGATCTGAATGTGACATTACTTGAATATTACCCAATAATGTTCATTGGTACTTTCCAGTACATGAATTTTTGCCTATGGCAAATATTCTTCATAAATTTTCTGCAGTACTCTTTATAAATTCTTTTTAATACTTTCATATAGACCTTTTATGTACTTTTATAAATGCTATAAGTACTTTATAAATACTTTGAAGCACATTATTTCTTCTTTATCAAACTTTTTTAGATATCCATGAAGAACATTAAAAGTATTTTAAGGGGGTGCCTGGGTGGCTTAGTCATTTAAGTGCTTGACTCTTGATTTCTGCTCAGGGCATGATCTCAGGGTCCTGGGATCGAGCCCCGCGTCGGGCTCTGCACTCAGCTCAGATTCTGCTTGAGATATCTCTCTCTCCCTCTTCCTCTGCCCCTCCCCCTGTTCAAGCTCTCTTGCTCTCTCTCCCTTTCTTAAATAAATAAATAAAATCGTTCAAAAAAGTAATTTTAAGAATAGCTTGTGATTTCAGTAATTCCAATTTCTCATACCCAGATCCCAAGGATTCCTGTCTGTCAGGAATTTGGAGACACCTGTGCTGTCACAGAGCTTATTGGTTTCTTTTCTTTTCTTTTCTTTTCTTTTCTTTTCTTTTCTTTTCTTTTCTTTTCTTTCTTTTCTTTTCTTTTAGCTTTTTTTATTTATGTACCTGAGAGAGAGAGAGAGAGGACATGAGCAGGGGGAGGGGCAGAGGAAGTAGGAGAAGCAGACTCCCCCACTGAGCAGGGAGCCCAACGTGGGGCTCGATCCCAGGTTGCCAGGATCCGGGATCAGGACCTGAGCCAAAAGCAGACGCCCAACCAACCGAGCCCCCCAGGCGCCCCAGTGTATTGGTTTCTTATTAAAAGAGCTTGGATGGCAAGATTTTCTGAGAAAGTTCACAAGCCCCAGAGATGGCACACAGCCCCCTTCACAGCGTGCTCTCACCCACCAGCAGGTGACAGTCCCTGGCCCAGGGACAGTGCTTCTGCTCATGGACCATGGGGACGGTGACGTTCAAGACACATGTGCACGTGTTCCTGTGTGCCAGATTCTCAATAAGTATATTGACACTGGCTTCTCCGAGCTGTAAATTTTCCATCTGCAAAATAAAGAGGTGAGAGAAGCCAAAGATTTTTTTCAACTGTTATTTTCAGTGGAATCTGACCTTAGGAGGACGACCAAGGTGGACCGTAGAAATAAGAGCAAAATTAGTTATATGCCTGCTGTGGTTCTGAACACCGTAGACTTACTAACTTATTAAACTGCCCAGTGACCCATATGCCCATTTTACAGATGAGAAAACTGATGAGACTCCAAAGGGGTTTGAGTTACTTGCCCAGGGTCCCACGTGAGCAATCTGGTCCCAGAGACTGAAGTGAGGAGTTAGAGTGGGTGGTGGGGAACCAAGCCCTGCTCACCTTCCCCTTTCTCCCCATAGTGGCCCCACAGAAGCCTTTGGGTTCCCTGGAATGTGGCCGGAAAAGTCACCGCCCTAAGTGATCTCCAAGGTCATTTTCAATTTAGATCTAATTAAACAATATTTTAATACCACGGTCCATTTTTGTAACTCGCTGCAATCTATAAATCCGTGGAACACTTACATCGCACCTGAGCACCCTCCAAACCCTCTAAGGCAGAAAAGGCATGGATTTTTTTTTAATTTTTTTAAAGATTTTATTTATTTATTTGACAGAGAGACAGCCAGCCAGATAGGGAACACGAGCAGGGGGAGTGGGAGAGGAAGAAGCAGGCTCCCAGCGGAGGAGCCTGATGTGGGGCTCGATCCCAGAACTCCTGAATCACGCCCTGAGCCGAAGGCAGAAGCCCAACGACTGCACCACCCAGGCGCCCCAAGGCATGGATTTTTAACCCGTATTTACACAAGGAGCAGAGAGATTCAGCCTGAGGTCATACTTCAATTATATGGTGGAGGGGACTCTAGAAATCAGGTCCCCTGGGTCCCGGCTCAGAGTTTTTTTCCTAAAGTGTATGAAAGCACTTTGTCAAGTGTGAACACTGTACAAATATTCAGTATTATTTTTCGCACCCACCTCCCAGTTTTGTACAAAGTAAGTGTTCAATAAGGGTCTGTTGAATTGAATAGCTGATTACGGCTGCTTTATGGCTATAGAATTAAAGTCAGGAAAGAACAATGGGAAATCTCATGAATTATGATTCTGTTTACCTTTCCATTGTCGAACCTAATCATTTATTTCTTTCAAGTATGCCCCCTGCTATCCTTAGGCTAACACACACACAAAAGGCAACAGGCATTTGCTGATTATTCTTCAACTGACCAGGAGGGTTGGTGGCCCAGAAGCACAATGCATAATACCGTCACCAGGCTGGGATTCAAAATTTGTCAGGGAGCAACAGAAGCAACCTGGTTGTCAGGCACTAACAGGACTGCCTTACAGCTCTGCACGAAGCCCCAGGAACCTTCGAAGACCCGCGAACTCTCTGACTCAGAAATCCCAATCCTGGGAATGGATTCTACTAGGACCCAAGGATTTGGTCATAGAGCTGCTAGTGGCAACACTGTTGACAAAAGCAAAATTTGGGGAACAGACCAAATGTTTGCCGTAGACAGCTGGCTCAGTAGATTATGTTAAATCTTGTCTATGGACTATTGTTGAGCTATCGGGATCTTGTGTGTGCGGCAAATCCCGTCATCACACGAGATAATGGTCGCGCAGCCGATTTTTTTAAGGGCGGAGAACAGCAGATTATAAGATCCAGCGCTGTACCAGCTCAGATATGTGTACATATTAAATGAAGTTGCAAACATGTAAATTGAAAATCAACGGTAGTCATCTCCTCATCAATGGGATTATGGACGGCTTTACCGTTTATCATTCTGTTTACCCCCGGTTTTATAAATAAGCATATTTACTTGCATAACGAAAAAAAATAAAATTGTAGCAAAGAGATACTATGCAAGCATACAATATAGCACTGAAGCGTAATGGTTTTAGAGCTGTAATAATAGCGATCGCAGGTAACATTTACTAAGCGCTGTTTCGCGTAGCCATTCTTCTAAATTCTCTCCCAGCTTCCTTCCTTCTGTCCTCACAAAAGTCATGTGAAGAAGGCATTGCGATCTGTCCCCCTTACTCCGTGGGAAATCCGAGGGTCGCAGAGGTTGAGATCGAAACCATGTGCGTGAGCATTCTCCCTCCTGTGAGATGCGAAAGCAAGGATAAGTCACTTGTGTGTGCGCGTGTGGACACGTGTGTGCACGTATGCCCAAATACGTACATCTGCTTTCTACCTTGTGTGGTGGGATCCAGAACCATCTTTATGTTTTCCTTCTGCTTGTCTCTAGTTTTTCCAAAATGAGGCCATCCCGCAACTTTTTACTAGAAAAGGCAGAGGTATTTGAAGGTTGGAAAAGAACGTTTGCCCCTTGCAGGTGTACCTGTGGAAAACAAAGGGCAGATATATTCCAAAGGAGGGGGATCAGAAGGGGCTAGAAGATCAAGTCCGGAAAGAGATTCCGGGCCAGTTGCCTGGGCGGACTCTGTGTCTTTCTTATTCCCCTCAGCCTCCCTCTTGCAGAACAGGATCTGGCTACCAGGAGGAGGTGCTGCGACTGAGGGGGACTGACCTGGGAGAGCCCTGGCGGCCCTCTGGCAGCTGCTGGCCTGAGCGAGAAGCCACCCCCAGTGCACTTCGTGCAACGACTTCGCAGCCCTCTGTCCTTCCGTAGCCCAGCTGGCCTGGGAAGTAGACAGATAAGTGTACGACCTAATCCCGTCCACGGTGAGATTGCAAGGAAGGCATTCCCTGAGCTTAAGCCCATGGTTGGCTTTCTGTGAAGTACGCACTGTATTATAACTGATCTCATAACATGTGGGGGCTGATAGAACCAAGAGCCCAGCACGGTGCCTGGCACATAGTAGGTACTCAATAAAATGTAGCACTAGGATTAGGCATTATGACCTATTCATAATAACAGTTATGATTATTAATTTTGCCTGCCTCTCCCTTTCAGACTCCCACGCTGGCTTCAGCTTCTCAAGTCCTGCTCTTTCCCCAACTCACCACCAAAGTCTGCACTTTTGTCTTTTCCCCCTTGCAGAAAACCTTGCAGACGAGAGCCGGTGTCTCATAGCCAAACTCAGCCAATAAAATTAATTACCATGAAAGTACTAAGAGTTAACCCTAGCTCCACATCTGCTTCTCACAGAGACCTTCAATGCCTTCCCTCAAAAGAGCGGGCAATAGTGTGAGCGTGGGCCCTGTACCTTGCTGATTTTATAGGATAATCAGGACCTGGTTCCCGAGACAGGGAGGGTCCCAGAGGGGCCTAGAGACCGCGCAGTCTCACCCACATTTCCCGACCTTTGACTCTTTCCAAACCTTCTCTTTAAGGCTCTAGATGTTTTATGCCCATTGTCATGTTTTATAAACTTTTATTTGCAACACATTAAGACAGATGAGCGTGGAAATCCTTGAAGTTGCTCCCAATAACCCAGCCCCTTTATTATGACCGTAACCTCACCGTGCAGCATTTCCATAGTCGAAGGATCAAAAAGAAGCCGTTTGCTTTGGCCGAACAAACAGCCTCCCAGCTGTACGACCAAGCCTAGGCATCAATAAGGCCAAGAATGCATTTAGGGAAGGTGTGGTATTGCCATATACACAGAAGCTTATGAATTTAATGGTTGGAAAAGCAGAGGAGAATCGAGATCATTCTTAGTCGTCGCTGCAAACTTGGAGCCATATGCCATAAATACATGGTTAGCCCATTAAACGACGAGCTGGGGTATGAAAACCAGAAGATATTCAGTTTTCAACTCACTGGTCTCACTGCTCAAACGCAATCCTCTGACGGCTGTATTTACGACTCCATCCCTCCAGATTTGCCTTATTCCAAATAAATCATCACCAATCTCACTGACCCAAATCCCATTTCTTACTAAACATCTTCAATCTCTCTCTCTTGAGCCTGTATGCAAGTGCAGTAAAAAATATTATGAATCCTTTAGGGTAGTTTTCACCAATTAAAAGTGGCATATTAAATTTCTGAAAACCTTTGTAATCTGCAGTATAAAATCACATTTTATGGGAGCAGATAATTTAGAATCCATAAGCTAATTAAATGAAGTGAATGACAACTGTATTCTCTAGATAAATGATGTATCAGTCACAGATAATGTACAAATTTAAGGGACTGGAACCTTCGGAAGAAGAGAGAAAAAACAACGAAAATATTTGAGTCACAATTGTTGGTCCTTACACGTAAATCTGACTAATTATATTAACCGCATAATGGAATTAATTGTCGGAGTCTTTTTTTGCCTCCAAATCTGCACAGGGCTACGGGAATAGGACCTTCTGCTGTTAGAGAGTTGCCATCTCACAATACTCAGCTGTGCTGCTGACGCGCCTGGATCTGGGGAGAGGACGCAAGGTCTCGATCCCTGCCCCACATTGCGGGGGCGGGAGGGGGTGGTATGAACCGCATGAACTGTAGCTACTGATGAAAAGGGGAAAGTTTCCAAATCAAGATTTAAAAACGACGCTAGTGAAAGTGTCCAAAAGCCTCAGGATCGTATAATGTTAAGTAAGGTTTAGAAGAAACTTTAAGATCGTCTAGCTCAGTGTTGAGAAGGATTCTGAGGCTGTTTTTATACTCAACGAGCAAGAGCAAAGGCTCTTGGTTTCGGCTTAGGTTGTCAAGCCCCACATTGGGCGTGGAGATTACTTTAAAAAATAAGGAGTCAAACCCCAAAAGGTGAAGGCCAAAGGCGCCTAAAGTGAGAAGGCGTTTAGTGGTCAGAACTGGGAAGAGATTATAAGAAGCTGAGCCTTTCTCACAAAGCACCCCTGAGAGTCCCCCAGCATGTCCTACAGCAATTGTGACCGTTCTAAAAGGCAAAAAGGAATAACGCAGTTCATTCTGTATAACACTAGTAGGGAGGAAGTATATCTTCATGGATCCCAAGCTTCCCAGGCCAAAGCCAGCCTTTTTTAGGCCATAAATGAAGTTCCACTGACTTCAATCAATCAGAGAGATAGTTTCAGTGTTGAACACCCAGACATACAGAGGAAAAATCCAGCTGTGTTAGGAGATCTAAGGTAGGACTGAGTATCTCCCGCACAATAGAAAAAGATCTGAAGGTCAGAGTGAATGGGCTAATAAAGCTATGAGGAAAAGCATCATAAATTAGATCAGCGAGAAGCATGACTTCACTTATTTCCTGAGTCCCCAGTTCAAGGAAAGAAATCTGTGATAGGAGGAATGGAGCCTCACTCTTTTTGCGTGTTAAGCCAGGCATAGTATTGAGCACAGAAGAGCTGGGCTTTAGGCCCTGTGTGATAGTGAGTGTCTCCTGCTTAGACTCAAGAAGTCACCTACTAGCAGGTACCTGCGTAGCAAATGTGTTAGTGAGAACTCTCCCAATCCTAAATGGCAGAAACCCGACTCAGGCGAACTTAAAAAAAAAAGAGAGAGAGAGAGAGAGAGAGAGAAAGGTGATGTGGTTCAAGCAACTAAAATGTCCAAGGATAGATATGATTTCAGGCATGGTTGGATCCAGGAGGTCAAGAGTTGGTCGTTGTATCTTAGACTTGTCCGCCATGTTTTTGTGCTTCTTTCCTCTTACTGGCTCCATTTTAGGGCAGATCCCCCACGGAGCAGTGCCGAGCAGCTGTGGGCTTATATCCTCCCAGCTTCAAGTTCATCGGAGAGAAAAAGAGACCCCATTAGTAGAAGTCCAGGTCTGAGTCTCACTGGGACTTAGATCACATGCCCAGCCCAGAAGCACTCACCCTGGACAGGGGGAACGAAGCCCTCTGATTGGCCTTGATGGATCTCACATCAGTCCCCATAGATTCTTACCAAGATTTACTGAGTCACCAGCATGTTTTAAGTACTGTGTATTGTCCAAGGTCCTCGGGTTGTGGGGGTGGGGGAGGCTACCCCCCTTCAAAGTACATGGGCAGAGCTGCATTCCTCTCCACGGGGCAAGGGTTCCCCAAAGGAAATCCAGGCTTGTGCAGCTCCAAACGACAGGTGTTACCAGTGGGGGTAAGGGAGAACTGGGACCTTCCTGAGGAGCCCTCAGAGGTGGTTAGAAGAATAACCCCCAGGAAGAAGGGTGGGGGCCTATGAAACCCACACCAACTCAGCGGTCAATGAATGCTTCCCCATAGAGGGAAGAGAAAGCGGGGTTCTGACCAGGTTAATGTCTCCTGATAATAGCAGGGAGAGGGACAGCGGTAAAACTGTGAGCTGGTGTAATGGGCTGAATGGTGGCCCCTACAGATACCGGGTCCTGACCCTGGCCCCTGTGTATGTTGTATTAAATGGGAACTTGGGGCAGATGTGATCTGGAGACGAGGTTATCCTTGGTTATCCCAGTGGGCTCTAAATGACATCGCAAGTGACCTTTTAAGAGAGAGGCAGGGGGAGATTTGACCCAGATGGAAGAGGAGGCAATGGGACTACGGAGTCAGAGTTGGAGTGACGCAGCCACAAGCCAAGGAATGACAACAGCCACCCGAACCTGGAAGAGGCAAGGGACAGTTTCTCTCTTAACGCCTCTGGAGGGAATGTGGCCAACACCTTGATTTTGACTGGTGATTCAGACTTCTGGCTTCCCAAACTGCAAGAGAATAAATTTCTTTTGCTTTCAGCCACCCAGTTTGTGGCAATTTGTGGATTCACTTGTTTTAATTGTTTAAGAGTTTCCCGGCCTCGGGACAATCAACTGCGTAAACCCAGAAGGGGAATCTACTCGCTGGAGAGAACCTGTGCTCGTCCAGTTCTCCAGCATGAGACAAGCATTGTTTTACGCCAGGAAGGTTAGGCTGGGATAGAAGGGGTTGCCAAAACTTCACCAGGAAAGAGGACTGTAGACCCAGCCAGGCCGAGGAGTGTGGCCACACTGTCAGGAAAGTGAGTTTCACCAACACGGAAAGAGTCCCATGGACGGATTAAGTCATTTTTTTCTGCCCCCAGTCGTGGTCAGAGCCCAGGACTTGCTTAAAGAAAGCTACTGTATGTCTTACGCTGCCGTTTCCTACACGTGGAATAATGAGAGTGTTTATTAACTGGGGAGCTGGGCCAAAGACGCAACACACGGTCTTCTTCTGCTTTCAGGAGAGCTGCTGGAGCGGGGAGCCTCCCTTTGGCTGGGCGCATTGGGTGCCCTCTGACTAGCACGGCCAGGGAAGCTTGGTGATCTCACCCTGTCCTGTGGCAGCCTTCAAAGGACATGTCTTTGACCCTCTGTGTCCAGAAGGTCCCCCTCCTTCCAGTTTCCTCCTCTCCCCAAGGGGAGAAGTATTTTTAATCCTCCTGATGGGTTTAATCCTCTTGATAGGCTGCCTTTTTCCCCTTGTCTGGGGGGGACAGAGATTTCACAACCAAGCGGAAGAGTATACATAAAAGCAGCTGATGGGTCCAGGCACTCACACCAGGCAAAGTATATTCTAGCTGCTGAATCCTCCTTGCGACGCTATGAGGTTAACCCCATTCGGCAGATGCGGAAACTGAGGCACAGGTAGGGTTAGCACTTAGTCTAAAGCCACACAGTTAGTGGGCAATGGAGCCAGGCTTTTGGCCCAGGGGAGTCTGACCTCTAAGCCCGCGCTCGCCCGGCCCCACGCCTCGGTGGGAGGCAGGACAGCCCCATGGTCAAGCCCGTGCCCACTCCTCACACCCCTCTGCTCCTTCCGGGGGCCTCACACCCAAAGATCTTCCAGAGATTGCTTTCTGTCCACTTCTCATTCTTCATGCTGCTACTTTTTAGCCGTGTTACTGATGAGAAAACAGCTTAGTAAAATCAATGGTTTTAAATTATACCTTTATGTACCAAGGATACAAAACAAGCTACAAAACAGAAATACTTTCCCGTGACAAAAGATCGATCTTGCTGATGCTACTGTTTCTTGAGCTTGCCTCCCCCCCACACCCTCATACACCCACCCCGCCCCCACTTCCCCTCTTACTTAAGACTTTCTCTGCTCTTCCATCTGCCGGCTTTGTGTAGACTTTCTTCAGGTTTCTTGCTCAGGAGACTCGTTTTATCTAAAAGGTCAATTCTTTCAGCGGGGCACCAAGCAGAATTGAATATAATTATCCCAATCTCTACCGTGTAGAATTCATGCTTGAATTCATTCAAAAAATAGCATGCAGTATAATTAACTCAGAGTCCAACCAAATCTATTGAGAAAGCCTCAGGTATCATACAGTTCCACTTACAATAGAACATTTTCATTTAAGGACATTGTACGTATTAACCCAAGTCAGCATCCAATTACTCTGAATAAGTGAATTCTCTGTTCCAGGAATGTAATTTGAAAATGTTGTCATGCAATCTGAGGCAAAAGGTCCTTTTTCATTAATCTAACTCTCATTAAAGTGGAAGCCTGCAGGTTATTTCAAATCCATTAGTTTTAAATACAGGTGATTACAATTCTATTGCACATAAGACAACAAAAGTGTCTATCAAGAAATATTGGGACGTTTTGAGGGATGGGACTGGTCCGTGGTTTTGCTGTCAAGGCTGAGGATGAGATTTACCAGATGAAGGAATGGGAGACTCTTTTTTGAACGCCGCCCCACCCCCCCGGGTATAGACAATCAACTGCATAAACCCAGAAGGGGAATCTACTCGCTGGAGAGAACCTGTGCTCGTCCAGTTCTCCCAGAATCCTCTGTTCGGTCTATTTCCAATTTACTTAGCTTTGGAAGCTTGGTGAAATGAGCACTCACTAGTTTTAATTCCTTGAGAGGCTGGTAATCTTTGGACACATGGCTTCATCTGCCTAGATTCTCCTCCCCTATGCCTCTCTACAGCCTACTCATCTTTCAGGTCTCTGACTCAAGGACCTCTCTTCCAGGCAGCCTCCCCTGACTACCCTAACCGGAAGTGATGGGCTTCTGCCCTGAACCCCTTCAACTCTGAGCATCTGATTCCTTTGGTATTTGCCACCTGTTCCCCCAGCATTTTAGTTATCTTTCCCAGTTTGATTCAATTCAATAAATACTTCTTGAGTACCTAACAAAGGTCAGGCACTGGACTAGTTGCTAGAAATTCAGCAATGAAAGAGTCACAAGAAACTTCATGCCTTCAAGAAACTCATGTTCTGGTGGGTGGGGTGAGGGAGAGACATGGAATCAGGCAGTTAGGGCAAGTGCTCATGAGTGCTATGGTCCAGGACTTATAGGGGATGGCAGAAGCCCTGAGGGAGAAACTCCCAACTTGAACTTCTTCTCATGTCTATACGTGAAACTCTCAAATGGCTTCCCATTAGATACGGAACATAATCCTCACCTCTGACAAGACCTCGAGGGTTCCATGATGATCTGGCCCTGCCTCCCCCTCCCACCTTCCTATCTTTATATTCTTCTCCCTCCCAGAAACCATACTGGTTTCTCTGAGCTCTTTAAACATTCTAAACTCTCTGATGCCTCAGTGCCTTTGCACCTGCTGTGCTCAATGCCTCTATCTCCAAACCCTTCAACTAATTTTTCTTCCTTATACTTTAACTCTCAGCCCAAAGGCCTCTGCCTCCTGGAAGGCTTCTGAACTATACTTTCTAAAGAAACCTTCGAATCTGAGACATTCCCAGTTTACTTCTTTCAAAACCCTTTCGTCACCTGAAATATTAAGTATTTATTCATTTAATGTTGTCTCTGTCCCTCCCTAGAGTCTACATTATAGGAAGGCAAGGGCACGATCAACTTCAATTATCATGAAATCTAGTTCACCTAGGCCAGAGCCTAGCATAGAGCAAGGACTCAGTAATATGAGTTACATACATACAAGAAAAAAAAAACAAAACAATGAATAAATGACTCAGGAGTTCTTGAAGCTGAGACTCTAGGAATTACCAGGCAAAAGATAGGGAAGAGGAATGAAGTTGCCTTATTTTCAGTTTGGATCGTAGCATTGGGAGGGCTTCTTCATTTGTGAGTCCCCGGAATCAGGCCTTTTATATCCAAGATGACTGAAACCTGTCTGTTGTCTGACCTACCTCATCTTTCAGGGGCTGGGTGAACCCAAAGGATGAGCAGGGAATGGCAGAATTGGATGCGACTGAGGCCGACAAAAGTCCATGGGGCTTGCTTCTCTCCCTGCTGAACAGAGGCTCACCACTGACCAGAAACTGAGATCCCCACGTCCAGCCCTTCTCGACTTCCCTCACCGCCTAGGGCTTCCCTACCTGTAGGCCACGTTGGAAAGACTTTCACAGAAACTATATGGCCTATAAATATCCATCCATAAACGATTTGGGTGTTTGCTGGATGCAGAGCCCAAGGCCAGGTGACTGGGGAATTGCAAAATTTTAGTCACCATCTCAACCCTGGAGAGAATTACACTTGCTTTAAGGCAAACAAATCTTTCACAGAGCGACGATCCCTTCCCAGGTGTTGAAGGATTACCTCTTTTAATATTGCCACAGAAACCTTCCAGAGTCATTAAGGGGACTTCAGAGCAGGGAATGAATGACTTGCTAAAAGTCACATATCTGGGAAAACATGAAAAACACATTTGAATCCACATGCTTGATGGCCACGTGATAACTTCGCCGGGCGTGGCTGCCCCTAGGAAACCACAGTGTGAGTCAGAGGGGACTCCTTCAGCATCCCCTGGGACACGCAAGGTCAGGTAGAAGTGCATACGTTTGGAAGGCTGAGAATCACGGACGTGGCCTTGGGATCCCCTTGACCGTGACCCTTGGAGAAAGTCATTCAGCAGCAATACTTTCCCATCATGTCAAACTTTTCATCTCAGCCAGTTGGCACTCCCCCGGCCACCCGGAGGACCGCCACTGTCTTGAGGCTTTCCTCGAATATTCTTCTCAGTCTTACTCCTGCAGACAGGGGGCCCCAAACAATCCTGCCATTAATCACATACCATCTCGCGCGCTAGCCATTCCCCACGTTGTCTTACCTCCCCAACAACACTGAAAACGACCTGGGCAGGAGCAATGCCTAATAGTACTAATTACAAGATAACAATCCCTTTTATGCGGCCATCCTTTCAAGTTTACACACCACGTTGAAATTCTCATCAAATCCTCGCTGGACCCCGGCACGAATGGCGGGAGCAGTGCTAGGATTATTCACAGGTGACCGAGGAGGAAACAGGTCTGGGAGACACGTGACCTGTCTGAGATGGCACTGGCCACCCAGGGGGGTGAATGGTGTGAACCAAACTGGGACTTAAAGCCAATTGTTCTAAATCCTAGATTCCTTCACCACAGAACCTGGGATTACCTCTCTTTGACTAAAATCTTAGAACTTCAACTATCCCTTTCTTCTCTCAAGGTGTTTCGTGTTCTGACCTTGACCACCGGGCTTCTTGGGCTCTCCAGCCAAGCTGGGTAATGTGCCCCAAAGAACGATGTTCTCAGAGAAAAGATTTTGCTGCTTTAAAAAACAATATGTGAATAAAAGAAAATACCAGGCAAGGGACGCCTGGGTGGCTCAGTCATTAAGTGTCTGCCTTCGGCTCAGGGTGTGATCCCAGGGTCCTGGGATCGAGCCCCACATCAGGCTCCTCTGCTGGGAGCCTGCTTCTTCCTCTCCCACTCCCCCTGCCTGTGTTCTCTCTCTCCCTGGCTGTCTCTCTCTCTGTCAAATAAATAAATAAATAAAATCTTAAAAAAAAAAAAAGAAAGAAAGAAAATACCAGGCAAATTTCGACGCAGCTGTTTGTGTGGGGTTCCCACAGCTGGACGGGTCAAGAATTGATGGGCCTCAAAGACGTCTGTAAGCACCAACCCTGAAAGTTCCAGTTGTCATCCTCAACCAGGAGCCAGAGCTTATGTTGACTTGAGCCTTAAGACCTTGGCTGGCCTGATTGGAGTTTGGGGGATGGGTTTGGGTTACGGGGCTGCCCCAAAGGGAGATACCTCACAAGGGGGCTTAAGTACTTCTGGTCCCTTCTCACCTCACCCTCCCTCCGCAAAGAGAGTAAACTAGCTCCCTGGCGAATCTTGCCAGATGTCTGCCAAGGAAAGGAGTCTAGAGTCCTCGGAGTGGAGAGAGAACGCAGTGAGAAGAAGTCACCAGAGACAAGCTCCAAAGATATTTTTGTAACATTGACACTTAGGGCTCCCAGCCAGGTGCCTGAGACATTCAAGGGGGATAACATCCACAAAGACCTAAATGATTTTCCAGGAGCCACGCAGGACCTTGGGTGAACCAGGCATAGGTGACATTCACCCACCCCGTCAAGTGCCTGGCGCGCGATGAGTGGCGTCTGAGCGTACATGGACTTGGCTAGCTCTCATGTGGGAGCTTTATTAGCAAACGTTGGCGTTGTAACTCTCAAAGTTTAAAAACAAACCAAACTCGCTCATCTCACACCGCCATCTGATTGCCACATAAAATATGTCATGGTCCTGGGCTGGCAAATTTTTTTTATCCCACCCATTTCCTCCCTCCTCCCCCTGCTGCCCCAGGTCTCCTATCACTTCAGAAAGGCCCAGAGAAGAATGGCCTCAGAGGAGAGAAGCCACCCATTGACACTCTTAAAATCACACGTGCGTGCACGCACAATAATAATGCTGCTGCTTGAGCATTTTAAAGCAGTTTTTCCATTGCAGACCCCGTGTGAAGTGTGCTTTTTACGTGACCTTCTTTGATCCTCTGTTATTAAAATCAGCCCCTTCAAAATGAACGGAGCTCCAGGTCACACGTTAGAAAGTGGAAACGTTTAAAAAACAAAACCTACACTTATATGCTTATAGTTTTACCTCTTAGAACAACCCTCAGACCCCTTACCAGCCCTCAAGGTTTTGCCTTTCTTTGTTCTTCCGAACCAAGCCAGTGACTCCTTTTTTCTAAAGGGACATTTGAATTTCTTTTCAAATGCATATCTGATCTCGCTGAGTGTGACTTCCTTATTTTCAAAATGTATATTTGAATGTCTTTTCAAATGTAATAGCCTTCTGAAGTTTGTTTAACCGTGAGTACCAAGACCTTCTTTCCTTCTGAATTCCACAGTATTTTCTGGAAGTTGCTAGGTGGGGTAGAGGTGGAGGATATCGTATTTATGTATTGTCTTTATGTCTAAAATTACTTTTATTTATGAATAAATACCTGTATGACGGATTAAGTCTTAGGTGCCAGGTATTATGTACAAATGCTTGCATTTATACATAAAGGAGAACCGGTGGGATGGATATGTTGAGAACGGAGGTGGGAAAGTCCCCCAGCTGGACCCGGGGGGGGGGGGGCCGGGGGGGGGGGTGTGTGTGCTTATTCCAGCCTGCAGATCTTGAGTAAATGTGAAAAGCCATACTTCAAGGCTGCTCTTTTTCCCACAATATCTCATGACATTTTTTGAGAAATGTACTGTAATTATCCTGGTTTACAACTGGGATTCCGAGAGATGAAAAGATTCACCCGATGTCACATGGCCAGGAAATGGGGAAGCCAGAGGTTACACCCCAGTCTGATCCTCTTTTGAATTCCCTATGAAATGTTGATTTTTAACAAAGCCTTTGTTGTTGTTGTGTGTTTGCTCACGTGTGACTACGGTACCTGTTTGGGGCTCAATCTCTGTTTAGGTGGCAGTTTGCCCTCAGGGCTGTCCCTCACCCATCCTCTGCTCCACTCTGCTCCACTCTGCTCCACTCTGCTCTGGAGGGCAGGAGGACTCACCCCTGCGCGATGAGCCCCAGGCTCCCAGGGGCATTGGTTTCCAGCTGCGTTCAGCCAAGGGAGATGCCCTGGGTGCTTCCACAGCCTACCCGACACCTTCTACCTTGGATTCCAGCCATCTGTCCCCTCCCTTTGACAACTGTCCCCCACTCCTAGAGGCAGCAGTGGGTTCCTGCCATCTCTCATCTCAGATCGGCCGGCTGTCCCTTTGGGCTTCTTAGCTCTTCCATCACCCGTGTCACCATACCCCTATATTAAATTCCTTCTGTTTGTAACACTTACACTCGACTCTGGCCTTCTGGTCTGAAATGACCAATGCAGAGCTGAATACACACCCCTGAGACCATCTGAGAAACACACAAGAGCAGCCACAACTAAAATGGTACGGAGCCCGCTGTGTTTGGGGGTTGGTTTGGTGGTTGGTTGTCTGGTTGTGTTTGTCGTTGTTTGCTGACTGCCTTTGGCATATGGGCAAGCAGGACTTCTCCAAGAATGAATGCAAGCAGGGTGAGGGAAAACTCTCTCCCCACAGGCAGATACGAGGATAAGATCTTTCAGGGTATCTCAGCAAGCAGCATTCTCTAGTTCCTTGAAGGGTCCGAAAGGTGCGCTACTCATGGCTTCTTTAATTAATGACAAAGGGTAGCAAAACCAGGAGCAAGTCTGTGGACCACAGCCAGAGAAATGTTCTAAACCTGAATCTCATGAGTCCATACCTGATTTTTGGCCCCTACCCTTGCTCTGCCTTTGTCTGCGTCCGTTCCTGTTGAACTGACAACAGGCCCAAATAAGGAGGATTTGCAAGGCATCACGGGGAGGTCCGCGTTTCCGCTGGACACAGGACAATACCATAGTCTTTCCCTAGGCACCTCCTACAAAACACAGGTTCTTCTGTTCCCACCAAGGAAGCCGCCGGGAGATGTCTATGTCTGAAGAGGGCAGAAGTGAATTCCAGCAGCAAGTTTTAGCTGGAAACATTACACCCAGCTTGGCTCCAAAGTCTGTATGGCTACAAAAATCTCAACTCAGGGCATGGTGGGTGTATTAGTCATGGTTCTCCAGAAAAACAGAACTTACTGGACACATACATACACAGAGATTAATTACAAGGAACTGGGTCACACAAGTATGGAGGCTTGGTAAGTCCAAAGTCTGCAGAGCCAATGTCTCGGTTTGAGTCTCAAAGCTGCTCCAGAACCAGGAAGAGCTGATGGCCCAGGTCAAAAACCATCAGGCAGGAAGGTCTGATATCCCAGTTTGAAGGTCATCAGGCAGAAGAATTCTCTCTTACTGGGTGGAGGGTCAGCATTTTGCTCTATTCAGACCTTCCACTGATTGGATGAGGCCCACCCACATTATGGAGGAGAGTCTGCTTTCCTCAGTTTACCAGTTTCAATATTAGTGTCACACAGACACATCTTCACAGAAACGTCCCGAATAATGTTTGACCAAACACCTGGACTAGCCAAGGTGACCCATGAAATTAACCATCCCAGTTGGCAAGAGGTTTCGTAAAACATAGAAGCTGAAACCACAGGGATTACTCCACTTACATGAGGTGCAAGAGCAGTCAGACCTGTAGAGAGAAAGCAGAATGGCCATTAGCCGGGCCTGGGGGGAGTGGGAAAGGGGAGTTATTATTTAATGGAGACACAGCTTCCGTTTGGGACGAGGAAAAAGCTCTGGAGCTCGATGGTATTGACCGCTGCACGACAATGTGAATGTCCTTAGTGCCAGGTCTCAAAAGGGTGAAAACGATCGATTTTATGTCATGTATATTCTAACACTATAAAATTATTTATTTATTTATCTATTTATTTAAAGATTTTATTTATTCATTTGAGAGAGAGAGAGAGAGCACAAGCAGGGGGAAGAGGCAGAAGCAGACTCCCCACTGAGCTGGGATCCTGACGTGGGGCTCGATCCCAGGAACCTGGAGATCACCACCTGAGCCGAAGGCAGATGCCCAACCCTCTGAGCCACCCAGGCGCCCCATTAAAGTTTTTAAATAAAAAGAAAACTAACAAAAAATATTAGGTAATGGAGTTGTCAATGTATTTGTTAACATTTCCATAATTTCTCAGTTAAAAGAATAAACAAGGATTGTTTCCTTTTCCTGCTGTTGCCTAATAAATCAGACCAAAGAGAGGGGCTTCAAACAGTGACAACTTATTATTATGATGTTGTTGTTGTTGTTGTTGTTGTTGTTGTTGTTGTTATTTCAGCTTGGGATCCCTCACGCAGAGACAGTCAGGTGGTGGCTGGGGCTGGACCGTCTCAGGGAGCTCCTCTCCCGAGCCTGGGATCTGAGCGGCCTGGGCCTTCTTTCTCTCTCTCTCTCCCCCCACGTGGTGCCAGCCTAGGCTTCACGACTTGGTGGTTGAATCCCCAGAGCCCATGTGACAAGAGAGCCACTGTGGAAGCCACCAAGCACACTCACATGGAGGCCTGGCCTGCACCTTGTCCCTTCTGTCAGAGCCTAGCCTTGAAGAGGATGGAGCGAGGCAGGCCTCTTTCAAGGGGCAGGAAAATCAACTCCGCTTCTCAAAGGGGAGAGTGACAAGAATCTGTGGCCATCTCGAAGCCACCCCAAGGTGACTGAGCAGTGACAGCAAGTAAGGGCTTGCTTCCTCGATTTTCATTCTGTGTCATCAGTTACAAGAAGATCTCCCTTAGCAAAGAAAACTCTGTGACCCAGAATGTCACAGTTTCCAGGTCCCCAAACCCTGAGACCGTCGTGATTCCATGGCGGTAGGCCTGGGCCTTCTGGCAAACCAGATCCTTGACCCAACAGCGTTTCGAAGTACGGCACCGCACGCACGTGGCCGGCGTTCAAGGGCTTGGTGGCCACGCGGGCCGCTTAATGCTGGAAGTGTGCAGAGATTCATTTCTGCTTGCTCGGATGACTCAGAAGCCTGCGGTGAGGAGAGGGGGTCACCAACAGTGGCATCCATTATCATTTCGCTGGTCCGGCACCCGGGGCTGGTTGGCAGAATGCCAAAGAGATAAACCTCTTTTACTGTAATTCACACTCTGAAAAAAAGGGATTTACTAGGCAAATTAAGAGGGTGAAGAAACTTGCAGGGGGTGACATTTAGCCAGCAACAGACACCAAACTTTGCAAGCACTTTAGAAGCACAATTTACATACAATTACAGGAATGCTTCATTTATCCACCCGGCTCAGAGGAAGAGCGACTGAACCGAAGTGAATTTTTCAGATAATGCTTGCTTCCCCCTAGAGGCACCAAGCCATTTTCACCAGGCTGGACAGAAATCTTCCCCAAATGGATTGCGGACTCTAGAAGCCTCCAAAGGAGCACGCAGCAGACGGCTTCACCTTTCTTGGAGGAAGACAAGCTCCCAGACGGCGGTCGCCCTGCAGGTCTGCGAAACGACAGTGACCCCAAAGTTACCCGCCCCCATGGCAGCCTTCCTGCATTCAAAACACATCTGTTCACCCCCTACTTGGGCAAGGTGGTGTTTTTCATTGCTCTCTTCCTGTTGTTCTTTCCAACTTCAGGTACAAAGACTTGAGATCGCTTGCTTAGAAGTAAGCCCACTCTTTCACCAGCCTTTTGTTTGGCTGTTAGATCTCTGACCCCCTTACCTGCCCCTCACCTCCCCTTAGGCATTCCTGCTCACCTGTTAGATACATAGTCTTTCATGCCCGAGTCTTGGTAAAATGCCGAGTGCTGTTTTGTGGTTCTATGTGCATATAAATGGTACGGTGCTATGGAGTTCTTGCATCAAATTCCATGCTTTGAAGAGGGACCTATCCTCCTTCTGAACACTGTCTCGAATTCTTCAGGCAGCCAAGTTTTTATCCACGGGATTGCTCTAGGGATGGGCAACCAGCTCCCCTCTACCTCCCCACCTCAGAAACTGCACCGCAAAGAACATCCTTGCACACCTACCCGTGCGGGACAGCTTCCCTGGGGGGTGAGGCCAGGGCGGGGATGACAAGATCTTGGGGTCTAGACACACTCCGTTTCAGAAGTGCTAACAGATTCCTTTCCAGAATGGCTATGTGAGTTTATGTGCCCCCTGCAGTTCCTGGGGAGCCCTTGTGTGCCCGCATCATCACCGATGCTCGGTATTATTCAATTTTTCTTCTGTTTAATTGAAGGATAATTAACATACAGTGTCATATGGGTTTCAAGTGCACAATACAATCGTTCAACGTTTCTATACATTGCTCAGTGCTCCTTGAGGTGAATGTGCTCTTAATGCCCTTTATCCACTCCACCCATCCCCCACCCATCTCCCCTCCGGCAAGCCCCGTTGGTTCTCTGTATTTGCCTACTTTTTTTGTCTCTTTTCTTCTTTGTATGTTCCCCTGTTTTGTTTCTTAAATGCCACATAGGAGTGAAATCTTATGGTATCTGTCTTTCTCCGACTGACTTACTCCACTTAGCGTCATACCCACTAAGTCCATCCATGTTGTTGCAAACGGCACGACTGCGTTCTTTTTTATGCTACGTTTATACCCCCTCTTCGCTCATTCGTCTATGGATGGACGCTTGGGCCGCTGCCATATCTGGGCTGTTGCGAATAATGCTGCAATCAACACAGGGGTCCCTGTATCTTTCTGCATTAGTGTTTCTGTTTGCTTGGAGTTAATACCCAGCAATGGAATTATTGGATGGTAGGGTGATTCTATTTCTAATTTTTTGAGGAACCTTCCAACTGTTCTCCCGAGTGGCTGCTCCAGATCGCATTCCCAGCAACAGTGCAGGAGCGTTCCTGTTTCTCCGCGTCCTCGCCAACCCTTGCTGTTTATCGCGTTGTCGATTTCAGCCATGTGTGAGGTGGGAGGCGACATCTCACTGTGGTTTTGATTTGTGTTTCCCTGATGATGTGTGCTGTTGGGCATCGTTTCATGTGTCTGTTGGCCGTCTGGATGTCTTCTTTGGAGCAACGTCTATTTAATTTTTTTAATCAATCACGATGGCTACAAAACGTTACCTACGTGCTTTCCTTTTGACTTTGCCGGTTATTAGAAGGTTGAGCCCCTCTCCGTAGGCGTGTCAGCCATCACCCCTTCACCTAGTCCCTGTTTTCCCAGGCTGTCACCCCCTGCTGACTATCTTTAGTGACTCTCAGCAAACCAAAGTGCTTAATTCTGATGCAGTAAATAAATTCCTTCCTGTTATTGTAGCTCCTTTTCTCTTCCTACTAATCTCACCTGTCACTTTTAACTCCTTTCCATATTTTTCCCTTAGTCCCCCCAAACTGAATTCCACATCTGAGTCTTACTCTGGTTTTTTTCTCTGTCTGACATACCCTCTTCCCATGGGCTCCACCAGACCAATCCCAACCCAGATTCTTTTATTTTTGTTCTTTTTTTGAGAGAGAGAGCTTGTGAGCTGGGGTGGGGCGCAGAGGGAGAGAATCTTAAGCAGACTCCTAGCCCGGTGCAGAGCCCAATGTAGGGCTCGATCTCACAGCCCTGAGATCACGACCTAAGTCAAAATCAAGAGTTGGATGTTTACCCGACTGAGCCGCCCAGCCACCCACCCCCACCCAGATCTTGTCTTTTACTCCAACTTTGCACATCATCTTGCTTGCATTTCTATTTAACATCCCATCACCCCCTGAAGTTCATCATTGTGAGCTCCATCTCCCCCGTGAGACTAAAAGTCCCTTGAAGGTAGGGCTTGAACTCTACCTGCCTTGCCATTCCTGGGGGTGCTGCACAGTGACCAGCAAGGAATTGATAAGCGCCTATGGATAAGTGCCTATTGAACATATTACATAGATCTTTTAAAAAAGTGTACGGCCTGAAAAGTAAGCTAGTCTGCAGCCAGCATTCACATGCCCTATTGAAACATGCTGACATCTAAAGGAAAGTCCCAGGTGAAGCCCAGCTAAAATCATGTCCTTTGGAAGAGGTGAAGGTATGGTAGGAATTTATTCAGAAAATCCAAGACTGCAGATTCAACTGGTCTTTATAGGGCAGACACATATGAGAGGAGAAAATGGGGACTCGGGAAAGTACTAGATCTTTCCATCAAGGGGTGAAGATGTCTGATCATCCTAGTTCATAATGGTCCACCTTCTGTCTTCCGGTTATCTATTGCTGGTAGCAATCTGCCACACAATTGTGCTTAAAGCAACGGCGGGTGATTTACGATTGCCTCTCCCAGTTCTGGGGGGTAACTGGGCTCAACTGGGCAAGAGGTGGGGCCAGACAGCCTTTACAGTCAGACTATGGCTCTAGCTGGAATCATCTGGAAGGCTTCTTCACTTACGTGTCTGGTGCACAGGTTTGACCAACGGGGGCCACTGGACCATCACTCGAGGTGTTCTCTCTGTGAGGTCTCTCCAGCATGGTGGCTTATGGGTAGCCGGACTTCTCACAAGGCCGCATAAGCCTTTAAAGGCACAGCTCTGAAGAGGTGGAGAAAAGGAGCAAGCAAGCCAGGAGGAAGTCATTTCACCTTTTCTGACCCGGCCTCAGGAGTTATGTGGCCAAGCCTCCCACCATGCCCTGTTCATTGAGGCAACGGCCCATCCAGGTTCAAGGGGAGAAGAAATAGACCCCACATCTTGACAGAGACCAGAAAAATCTGGAAAAAACATGTGGAATCCTGAAATATTATTATGGCCATTTTTGGAAGATACAATTGCCCACAGCGTGTATCTGCCTAACCCAAAAACCAGGCAGAAGGTATGACAGGGTCTTGGTTGCCCTGTCTGTACAATGAGCCCGTTGGGTCAGGCCAGGGGTTTTAAAATTTATTTATGTAACTTTTATCTAACAGATCTTTTTCTGACACTCAAAATAAAGAGCTAGTCACGATGAAACTGTTACCTTGGAATAAAGAAACCCCCATCCATTTAGCTTCCTCTTTCTGCACTAAGACTCTAAGCTCCCTTTGGGCTGTAACCTTCCCTGCTTTGACAATTGCATACCCTCCAGAGAGAACCCGGGTCCCAGGAAGGACTGGGCTTCCTTCCTGGCTCCTCAGCTTGTGCCTAAAGATCAAAGAAGCCCCCTTCGGCTGCCACTCCCCTTCCCCAGCCTGTGAGCTGATTGATTTCACCCAACAGAGACAGACTGGCGAAGTCACCCTCGCAATAGGTGCTTGAGAGTAATGGTACCCGGGAGGGACAGGTAAGCAAAAACGAAACAAGCCCAGGCAATTTTCAGACATCTCCGCTGCCCGTTACTTTGTTCACTTAAATAAACAAATAACCCCCAGGCAATCAGCAGCCAGAACCTCAGAGGCCGCAGGAATGATTTCCTTTCACTAGACCCAAGATTAATCAATGCCCCTTAATCGCAACACTGAAGAGCACGTGCGCAGCCCCAGCCAGCTTTCCACTTGTGGGCATCTACTCTACACAGAGTGGGGGTGAAACCCCATTTTTCCACCCCCCCCAAAGTAGGGAAGGGAGATAATTAAGGGAGGAGACCAGCCCCACCGCACGCAGCTGGGGCTCTCTGCTGGGTAAGACAGTGGATACGGTCCAGGGTGCTGAGATTGAGGGAAAATGAAGTGTGAAAGGGATCTTGGGAGTTGGATGTTCCATGAGAAAACACAGGGATGGACTTCCATCATCACTGGTCCGCTGTCTGGAACAGCGCGGGGTACATGCAGAAATGCCAGGTCCAGCCAGACGCAGCCCCTACACCAACCTCTAGAATCTATTCTGTCTTCCTTGAATGTGTCCGGGGACAGTTGCTAGCAGAGCCCTGGACGCGGCCTTCCTTTTCCCAGCGAATGGATCCCAGTGGGACAGGAACCATGCTGACCCTTGAGGCAAATGTCCAGGGGGTGGCCAGAAGCTACCTTCACTCACTTGCGGTGTGATCCCAACTTCAGCTCCCATCCCCATGGGCCCATTCAAAGTTTGTCTCAGGGAAAATTCCAGGGAACACACATTCCCATACCTCCCTCAACCTTCACTTTCGGGGCAGTGGTGTCATCTCTGATCATGAATTCAGGGAACACCATGGCATCAATGTCAGCCTTCCCTCCTGGGCCGGCCAAGAAGAAAGCCCCACAGATAACGCTGTCTTATCTGCCACCACAAGAGAACAAGATTCCGTAAATGTCAAATTTCTGTCATTTTCATATTACTGTCGTGATTTTGGCCATGCCCCGCATTTTATTTATTTATTTATTTATTTATTTATTTATTTATTTATTTCAATTGACTGACTTTTATAGGAAAAAGAAAGCATATTTATTTTTAAGGAAAACTTTTTATCACTGCCCAAACTAGAAAACCAATACAGCACACCATAAATAGACTATGACTATAAAAATAAGCACAATGGGAGTTCATGGTGGATTAAACACAAACGTCTTACTCGGCTCATTGCTAAAACCCTAATAAAATGACACTTAAGGGGTAAAAAACCAAAAAGGTATAAATCCACAGGACCAAAAAAACCCAGAAACAAAAATAGAAGATCAGATAACAAATGACAGATGTCAACCAAATTTTGGAGACTAGCGAGAAAATAGATTAATTAGGTCTGTGAAAAAGGAAGCAAAGAGATAAGCCGTTCTGGTCCGGAGTGCCTTGAAAAGTCTCCTGGAAAGATGGGAATTCAGGTAGGGCTAAAGTCAATAAAATGAATGGAAAGCCTAAATTAGAATCTGTCAGAGCTCCAGATTCCCTCTCCCACCAACTCCCTGCCAGGAACCCCATTCCCCACCCCAGTGGAAGATCGGAAGTTCATTATTTGGCAAGGTTAGTAATAAAATTAGTCCTGCCATCATTAAAAGGCCTTTATGACACATATTCTAAAAGTTGAAAAAATAACTAACAACATAAACAAATCCTTAGTTTTTTTTTTTTTTTTAAGATTTTATTTATTTATTTGACAGAGAGAGCCAGAGAGAACAAGCAGGGGCAGCAGAAGAAGGAGAGGGAGAAAGAAGCAGGCTCTCTGCTGAGCAGGGAGCCCCATGTGGGGCTCGATCCCAGCACCCTGGGATCATGCCCTGAGCCGAAGGCAGACGCTTAACCAACTGAGCCACCCAGGCGCTCTTCCTTAGTGTTTTACTACCTGGAGGAGACACTATCCTTAGGCCTGCATGTGCTGAAACGGTGAGGCCCATGGGGGACACAGTGGGCACTGCAGCTTCTGCTATACTCAGATAAGGAAATGCGTTACATCCACAGCATAGAAACAGAACTACACAAAGGAACACTCGGGGAAAGGTTAAAAAAAAGTAGGTGGAGGAGAGCAAATAAAGGATAAGAAAACAAGTGAATTATTTTAGGTCTGCCATTTAAATAGTAGAAATCCCAGAGGACAAAAAACAAACAAACATGAACAAACATACAAACCAAAGAAAAGCAAAAACAAACAAAAAAATCCCAGAGAATACAGAGGGGAGGAAATTATCAAAGAAATAATACAAGAAAATCTCCCAGAAACTAAAGACTTTGAGTTTCTCCCTTCCTTCCTTCCTTCCTTCCTTCCTTCCTTCCTTCCTTCCTTCCTTCCTTCCTTCCTTCCTTCCTCGATGATTTATTTATTTGTTTTTTAGAGAGAGAGAGAAGGAGCATATAAGCGGGGCAGGGGCAGAGAGAAAGAATTTCAAGCAGGCTCCACGCTGAGCGAGGAAGGACGCCATTGCGGGGCTTGAGATCATGACCTGAGCGGAAATCAAGAGTCAGTCGCTCAACCAACTGAGCCACCCAGGTGCCCCAAGACTTTGGTTTTCTGATTGAATGGCTCCACTGTGAACCCAACAGAAGGAATGGACAAACAACCTCACCAAGGATATCATCATGAAATCTCAGAGCGCCAGAAATAGAAGGGCCTAAAATCCTCCAGAGAGAAAATAAACAAAGAAAATGACAACATAACCAGGTATATAAAGAAGTAAGAATGAGTGAGGCAGTAGTCTTTCTCAACAGCCCTAGAAGCCAGTGGAATAGTACCTTTCCAATTCCGAAGGAAAATTACTTCAATGCTTAAATTTTATACACAGCCAAACTATCAATCCAAAGGGGAGGGGAAATAATAAACATTTTCTTAAAGGTACTTACGGTGTGTCCAAAATATGCACCCTTTCTCAGGAACACATGAGAGGATGTGCTCCGCCAAAACAAGGGGGTAAATCAAGAAAGATGAAGACGTGAGACCCAGGGCACAGGGGCTCATGCTCAGGACGACAGCAAAGGAAGCCCCCAGTGACAGCTGTCCTGTAGGCCTGGGAAGCCACGGGATCGGATGGGGCAGGAGGATGGATGGTTCCAGGAGGGATGTCTCCAGGAAAAAATGGAACTGACAGATTAACTGACAGGTGTGGCCGGGTGTAAAATTGGATTGAGGGCCTTTGTACGGAGCTCCTGGAGGGTGTGGGAAGAGTCATCCAGACATTCAAAGAGCGCCAAGCCAAAGGAGGCAAAGGCCAGGGGAGAATGACATGCTAAGACACTACCCGACTACGCTGTGAATAATATTCACGCACTCATCGTAATGAAAACACTAAATCTGGATTCAATAATTAAAAAAGAAAATACAACAAATCCATGGCGGGAAGTTGGAAGAAGGAGGAAATCTGTCTGAGTAAGAAGTGGTCTAAGAGACGGCTCCTTGTTCGTACGTGGAAATTAATAGTATCTACCTGTTATGTGAGAAAAATCAGGAGACAGGGGCATACACATGTCATTTAAAAGTACAGAGAGAAAAAAACCCCGGAAGAAATTTCTGTAAGAATTGACAGCAGCTGCTTTGGGGAATTTGAATTTGGGGGTTAGAGGTGGGGATAGACCGAGGGCTCTGCTGTTCTTTAAAAGCCTGATGCTCTTCAGTTATGGATTAAGTAATGCTGATGCACGATTCTGACATAATTTTTTAAATGAATCAAAAACGAACACAACTAGGGGTGCCTGGGTGGCACAGCGGTTAAGCGTCTGCCTTCAGCTCAGGGCGTGATCCTGGCGTTATGGGATCGAGCCCCACATCAGGCTCCTCCGCTATGAGCCTGCTTCTTCCTCTCCCACTCCCCCTGCTTGTGTTCCCTCTCTTGCTGGCTGTCTCTATCTGTGTTAAATAAATAAATAAAATCTTTAAAAAAAAAAAAACAACGAACACAACTAAAACAAAGCAGCATGTTTACCTTTTTGCTAGATATCATTGCCAGTTGAAACACTGCGCCCCAAGGCCCATGGTCGATTTTAAAAAGGAGATTGGGAAAAGATCTGAGAGGTGGCGGAGACAAGCTAGCACCCGTTAGAGTTTCCTCCCAAGCAGGTAATCAGAAGGATAGAAAGAGGCCACTCGGGGGCTCCCCAAATCTGACCCACATAACCTGTTGCTCAGACAAACCCGAGTTCATTGTTAACCCAGCAAAGGAGAGCATTACTCTGGCAGAGTTCTGGTGGCGTCTCAGAGCTCGTGAAGTCAGGCCAGAATCCGCCGTGAATTGGAAGTTTGGTTTCAGGAGGTCTCTCCATTCAGGATTAGGGAAACAGCAAGGCTAGGATTTTGAGAGGACAGAATCAAAGGACTCTTCGGGCACAAACTGTCGGAGGTGTGTTCCCTGGAGTGGATGGGTCTTCACAGAAGTCATGAGCAGTCAGACACTTGGCCTGAGCAGGACAACCTTGGAACGTGGTCAGGCTCACGAAGACGGTGAGTAGCAAAGTTAGGTTAGCGTGGACAGTGGGGTGTGGCCTGCTCCCTGCGTCAGGCTGCGTTGGGTCTGACGGTTTGAGTTCTTGAAGAAAACGAGGAAGGAATAATTGACCGATATGAATGAATGCCACTTTTGTGTATCATCTGTACCCAATGTTCCTTGGCCCACATTTGGGGTAAAAATGAGTATCACGGTAAAGAAAGTGTTATCATCAGGAAAGCTACTTATACTCTTCGTAATTAATAGGCCTCAAAACTTGAGGGCCTGAACTTTGATGATCTTTCTCTCCCTTCAGTGATTTAGAAACAGTGAGAGAGAGAGAGAGAGAGAGAGGGCGAAAGCGTAGCCTCAGGGCTGTTAGGTGCAAGGCAGTTACCTCACAGATGTGGGGGAGCCAGCTGGAGGCCAGGTCCCTTGGCTGCAGAATGACATGTCTGGGGCACTTGCTTTTGTGCCCATTTCAAGATTCCAGAGTTCTTGGGATTTGAGTATTTGAGGCATTTCATTTCAGTATATGCTTGAAAATATTAATATGGTATTATATTATTATTATTTTATTGTATTATGTATTATATTATATCATATTATTATTATATTTTACATTGTATTATTCTTGTATGACATTATATTGTATTATACTATATTATATATTTAATCCACTTAGAAGATTTTGAATAATGCCCAACGGAAAGCAACGACCCACATTTACTGGCTGTGCTTCCTACGTTCCCGGATGTTTCCCTGTCCCCTGAGCTGGCCTCTCACAGATGGGAGTAACTGGGCGCATGAGGGAGCCACCGAAAACTCCTGACTGAGGGGTCTGTGTCCAGATAGCCATGGTTCCCAATCGCTGCCTGCCCGCTCACTGCTCCCCTGCCTGCTTTTGAAGTTCCCCTCCTCCTGGAGAAAGGGTGCTGAGTGATATTCTCTCTGCATATATAAAGGTCGTTTTCTGATGAAAACAGGATCGAACAGGGTTATTCACTTTCAGAAACGAATGTGTGAGCAAACATCTTCACCCTGTGTCTGGGAAGAAAAACCCGCTCCTTGCAGTGTCCTGGGAGCAGGCCCCCTGAAGTCCCCGCCGGCCAGGGGGACTTCTCCCTTCCCTTTCCCCCGTCTTGCACATCTAGATAAAGGGATCAGTCTGGGCGAGTTTTAGACCACGTCTGAAGATTAGTGAGGCAGAAGGCCCTCTCAAAGACGGCCCTGGTGGCCATTCTGCAGCCACCATCCCCGTGGCCTGCAAATCGCTTCTGCTCTCAGCCACAGCAATACAGGCACGCAGGTTCAGGGGCAACCCTGAGCCGAAGTTTCTTTCCGATTCCAACTCCAGAGGCTGTTGGAGGAGATATTTTTAAAGTTCAATCCACTCACAAAGGCCTTGGGGTGGGGGGTTGCCCCTGGGAAGCTCTCTAAAGCCACCAGCTACTGCCTAGGAAAGCAAAACAAAAACAAAAACACATAAAACCTACCAAACAACAACAAAAACCACAAAGGAAACAAATAACCCTGCTTTATTGACCTTTTTAAGGTCTTGACAGGTGGACTGGGGGCAGAACGGGTGCCCCTGGCTCTGGTCAGTGCTGCCAGACCGCCTGGGCAGGAAGGCCTGCAGGGCAAGGCCCGGTGCCTCACCCGCCTCCCCCCAGCCGCACCCCTCCCTGCCCATTCCACCCGCCAGACCCAGAACAAGACAGGAGATTTGTGACCGCTGATGTGTGGCCCGTCCGAATGAAGGGGGCTTTTCATTAACGACGTAGCGGGCGGTGTCATCTTCCCCTGAGTCGGAATCATTCACTATTAGCACAATGTGTTATTATTGTATTTTTAATTGAAATGTAAATTCTGGGGACACTCTGACCCAATTTACTCCCAGGGAAAAAAGGGCAAAATTCTCATTTTCAAGGCTCTAGAAATGCAAGTTAGTGTTATTAATGATTAAGCTCTTTTTCCTTCCCCCCTGCTGCGGGGAGGGGGCCGGAATGGGACCTGCTTCTACGGGCACAATGGTAAGGTTACCCTGTCCTCGGAGCGCACTTGATCGGCAAGGTAGATCTGGGTGGGAGGCTCGCGTATTCCTCCCGCGGTCCGTCCTGGTCCTGGGGTTCACAGCTGGGCCGGGAAGTGGCCAGGGTGTATATAGACGTGGTTTCCGGTTTTAAACGCCGATGAGGATTGATGTGTGATGAAGCGACTGATTTGGAGAGGAGATTCTCATCTGGTCTATTTTAAAGAAACTTGCTTTGTAAAAACAGAACCACAGGGAAACAGGATGATTGGGGGGTTGATTCAGACTTTGCCCACGAACTTGTAGCAGTCACACCCCATTGGCTGATAATTCTAGAACTGACACTGGAACACAAAGGTGGGGAGCATTTGCAACCCCGACTCTCCTTGCAGGGAGAGGAGAGAGCACTCACTCTGCGGACGAGTATTTAGGGAGTAACTACTAAGTCCCGGCCGCTAAGGGATGGGTGGGAAAGTGACAATGGGGGCGCCTGGGTGGCACAGCGGTTAAGCGTCTGCCTTCGGCTCAGGGCATGATCCCGGCGTTCTGGGATCGAGTCCCACATCAGGCTCCTCTGCTATGAGCCTGCTTCTTCCTCTCCCACTCCCCCTGCTTGTGTTCCCTCTCTCGCTGGCTGTCTCTATCTCTGCTGAATAAATAAATAAAATCTTTAAAAAAAAGAAAGAAAGCCCACGTTGGGCTCCCTGCTAGATGGGGAGTCTGCTTCTCCCTCTGCCTACCGCTTCCCCTTGCTTGTGCTCGCTCTCACTATCTCTGTCTCTCTCTCTCAAATAAGTAAATAAAATCTAGATAAATAAGTAAGTAAATAAATAAACAAACAAATAAATTGGCACACTTAAAAAAAAATACAGCTCAGTGTGATCATGTGGACCATGGTACTCAACTGGGGGCAACTTTGCAGCCCCCCCACTCTAAGCTCCTGGGCCATGTCTGGGGATCTCTTTGGTTGTCACAACTAGGGGAACGTGTCACTAGCCACCGAGCCCATAGGGGCCAAGGATGCTAAAAATCTTGTAAGGCATGCGGAATTCAGCCAAGAATGAAAAATTCTTTGGTTCAGGGGCGCCTGGGTGGCACAGCGGTTAAGCGTCTGCCTTCGGCTCAGGGCGTGATCCCGGCGTTATGGGATCGAGCCCCACGTCAGGCTCTTCCACTATGAGCCTGCTTCTTCTCCCACTCCCCCTGCTTGTGTTCCCTCTCTCGCTGGCTGTCTCTATCTCTGTCAAATAAATAAAATCTTAAAAAAAAAAAAAAAGAAAGAAAGAAAAATTCTTTGGTTCAAAATGTCATTGGGCCCAGGTTGAGGAGGTCTGTTGTAGACCAAGAATCGTATCTAGAATTAATTATGGAGGCAAAGAGGGGGGTGGAGGGAAGCCCTGGGTTCATGGTCTGGGCAGGCTTTGCAGAAAGGGCAGCACACGATGTGTACCCTTGACACCTGAAGTCACCTCTAAATAGAGCCAGAAGAACAAGGGTTCTAGATGTCTGCTAACCACCCCCGTCGTAGGCTTAGATATGAGAACCCTTCTGATCAGACTCCCAATCGAATCCATCAGTTTACTGAAGGAGAGGTTGAGGTCTGTCGAGGGAACAGACTGTAAGATTACCTAGTAACCATCAGGTAATGAAGGAGCTTCTAGTCCCTGGTTAGAGAGGGGCAGACCGGCTAGGCTGATGGGGCATCTGGGGCATCTCCCCTCTGGCTTCCCCCCAAAGTAAAGGACCAGCATTGTCCCAAGCTACCTGGATGGGTCACACTCACAAGTCAGAAAAGACCAATTCCAACATCCCCTCTGATTCCACCTCTACGTGTCTGCTGACAGAGGGGAGAGAAGAGAGCCTTTTAGCTCAGGCTTTTCATGCTACTCTTCAATTATGTGTGGCTTCCTTTAGCAAAATGAAAATAAATACAGGTTAAGAGAGAAATGATTGGCAAACACCAAGCCGCAGGCAGGGACCCTGGGACCTCGAGACTTCAGGCAGGTTACACGCCCCAGCCCGACGTCAGCAAGCAGAGCCTTGGTGTTTGTTATTGGACGGTCCCCAGGTTCAATCTTTGGGGGGGTGTGATTTTCTTTTTAAAGAAACTTGGCATTTTATTACATCTACTTATAGACCCGAGATCAAATGCTCAGGAATGTGGTGGGGCGGGAGAGAGTCAAGAATGAAGTATGGAAGGTCAGGATGGTTGGGGGAGAGGGATGGAGAAAGCCATAAAAGGAGTCAGTCCCTCTGCGGGCTCCGCCTTCTCAGAGCCTGGGACTCTGACGCCGTGTTTACACACTGGGAGTTGGGGCTGAGCTGAAAAATGCATCTGCCTCCGAGAGCCCCTTGGGGTGAGGCAGGGGCTCCCCAACAGCCAGCTTTCCTGAGGTCATAGGCCAGCCCTGTGAGCTCTGAGCAGACATCTCAGGGTGCCCTCAGTGGCTCACCTCCCTCCTCAGATGTCCCCTGCCAAGTGGGCTGAGCAAGGTCCCCATTTTTGTAGACATGAGAGGACCAAGCAGAACGTCCCAAAGCTTTCTCTGCGGGCAGAATTCTCTCATCCATCAATGAGTTGGCAACAGACCCCAACCCCGAGCCAGGCAGGGGTGGGTGGCAGAAGAGGAGTTGCCCCACCATCTAGGAGTTTGTCATTTAGCCAGGCAAGGTACCTACGTGTCTGTGACATAGCCGCAATTATAAAATGACCCCCGAAGAAGACGTCACGCTGTAAGAAGGAAGAGGAGAGAGCATTCTGGGCTGGGGGCGGTCCCAAGAAGGTCCTAGGAGGTGGCGGTCATCTGTTCTGAGATCTCCTTAAGAAACGGACAGGATTCTGTAGTCCCTGCCCTGAGGTCCATTCTCTGGAAGGTACAAAAGCACAAATTATGTCCCAGACTGTGAGGAGCTCTCAATCCTCTGGAGAGGAGGAAGTTGCCCGGAGTCCATCACCTTCCGTGATGGGCCATCAGCCTGTCAAACCCAACACCTGCCAGTCCGAGTTCTCCATTCCCCCTGCAAGCCTGTGGCATTTGCTATAGTAACTGTCCGGGGGAGTGACCCCACTGTCGACCCCTCCAGCAAACCAGAGACGGGGAAGTCCTCCGTCTCCCTCATCCCCTTCTAATTGCTGACTGCCCATGTGACCCCCTTAACATCCCTTCTCCGTAATACCTGCTCCTCGGTGTCCCCACGCCCCGCAGCTCAGGCTCCTGGCATTTCTGGCCCCCGGACCCTACCTGTAATCTCCATACAAGGCAGCCTGAGTCCTTCAAACACACCCACCCAAAGGAGCTTTGGAAAATCCAAAAGAGATCACAAAGGCAGCTGGAGTTAATTTAGCGCTTACTACACGCCTGGCTCTGGCAACGAGCACTTCGTCACCCCCCTCTCCTCCCTTAGGCCTGGTAGTTCTGGTCTGAGATGGGTATCATTACTCGGCCAGGACAGGGAGGGGAAACACACAGTAGCCGAAGGCCATGCCGCTCTTAAGTGAGAGCCTTGAATTTGAACCAGTCCCTAGCGCTGAGGTCAGACTCTCAGAGGCAAGCTGTAAGCTTCCTATCCTAGCTCAAAGTCTTTCCGTGGAACCCAGTGCCCGCGGGGTGGAAGTCAACTTGCTTAACCCTTCCGGTCTCATTTCCTAGTGTTCTTTGGCGCACACACACACACACACACACACACACACGCATCTTCACCCACCCTCCCACCGGGTCCTGCCACCACGCGCTAACCAACCCGAGCTACCAAAAGCAAAAACCACACTTCGAAAAAAAACAAGTCTTCCTTGAATGCAAGTCCTCTTCCAACTGGCTGTTACCACATACTCTTCAAAGCTTAGCGCAAATGCCACCTCCTCCATGAAGCCCTCCGCATGTGGCCCGGCTTAAGGGGCCATGCTGCCTCTGGGCCTCCACAGTGCCCCACATATCTGTCACCGGACTTACACTATATTGCGATTGTCTTTATGCATTTGCAGAAAGGAGTCTGCATTTCCTGAGAGCAGGAATGGTGGCATTGTCTTTTTCCTAGCATAGCCCCTGGCATCTGGTAGGTACTTGGTAAATGGTTGTTTGGTGAATCTATGAAACAGGTCTTTAAAACATGGGCAGTTAGGATGTGTGTTAAGTTGAAAGTTCCAGACTCTCAGCTGCAGAGAGATAGAGAGAAAGAGGTAGAGGCAGAGACATAAAGAGACACAGACACACAGAGAGACAAAAACACAGAGAGTAGGGAAGTGTTCTGACAATATTGCTAGACGAGGCATTCACCTGGAATCGGGCCGTCTTGGAGACTTTCCATCCTCGAGGCTGCAGAGACAGTGTAATCTCAGGGATGAGGGAGACTGTGCTGTCGTATGCTTAAGCCTCGCATCTTAGTCAAAGGTCATCACAAGGTGTAGACCCATCGTGCACAATATTTGCTGGCACACATGAGTTTCGTTACCATTGTACGGTGCTGAATCGCTCAGTATGTGCAGTCTAACGGGGTGGGCTGGCATCCCGGCTCTGCCGTGGGCTTGCTGTGTGACTTCGGCCACGTTCCTTAACCTCTCTGTACCTCAGCATCCTCATCACGAAATAGGAAAGTAAAAATATCAAACTGTCTGGGTTTCTGTGTCTATAAAATCCGATAAAATATGTAAAACACACACTCGAGAGCTGGTACCTCATATTACCATCACACATAATGTATGGCAAATCGCGACAAATTCGACGTGAGAATCAGTTTGTCTACGCGTTTCACAAAGACCTCCCGAGAAATTGCAAAGGTGGGGTGGGATGTCATGGTATCTTCTACGCAGGAAGCTGTGTCTGCCGGAAGATCCATAAGCCAAGAGTTAAACCCAGTCCCCCACTAGTGAAGAAGAGCATCTCATTTTCTTGCCACGTGAGCTCTGGAGTCACCCGAGACTGGCGATCTTGGGGAGCCAGAGAGCCCAACATGCAGCAGGGCGGGATTGAAAGACTCTATCAATAGCTTGTGACAAGCGCTTCCTGAGAAACGCATTGCGGTCAAATAGTAGCAATCATTAAATATATGAGGATCAGTCAATTTAATCTGTTCTTTTCATATGGATTGATTGGGTTAGCCACGGAACAGCTAGGAGACAATTGACATTTCTGCATCCCTTGCAGACAAGCTGGGAAGGGGGCGGGCAGGGAGGCTGGAGAGGGGAGCTCACCCTCCACACCCCCCTGCCTGCCCTGCAGTTTCCACCTGTGCCTCCATTCCAGCAAGGGGGACAGGTCCCCGGCCACGGTCTGGGTCTGGGGGTGGGTCAAAGTCACGGGTGGTGAGGCTGATGTAAGAGCAGCTCCTCCTTGAGTCCCGAGAATGGTCCGAAAGTGGTTCCCCTTCTGTTCCTCTTCCTCCTCCCAGCCAGCCCAGCTTGCTCAAACCACACATGATGCCTGTGAAGAGGCCGCTGGGTCCCAAGAGCCCATGGCCCTGAAAAGGCCCCTCCAGCAAGCTGCGCGGCAGAGGAAACGGAAAATCAAGGTCAACTTGAAACAGACAGGGGAGCTCTGGGAGGGAGGCCAAAGCAGGGTTTCTCCCCCTGGAGCGTTTCCCAGAAGCCAAGCTTCCTCCAGGCAGGTGGGGTGGGTGGGGAGAGGGGAGAGGGAGTCAAGGCAGGACTCCGCCCTCCTCCTCAGCCACCCTCCCTCCCACCGCGTGGGGGAACGATACAGAACAGAACGGCACTCTTGGGTTTGCACACTACCCACGTTTCTCAGCTGGGCAGGACATAGTGAGACATCACCTTTCTGGGGCCGGAGCCACATCCCGGCGGCCCAGCTGATCTCAGCGCAGGCGTGGTAGACAGTTCTCCATCCGATGTCCACGCACCCCGGCCACCTCTCCACTCTTCTACCTCGGGTGTGCCGGGACCTCGGAGTCCAGGCCTGACCCTCCATCCCTGGGGTGGGAAACTGTAGCTACCTCCCGCTTCATTCTGTGAGCCGGACAATACCGAGCGCATCCCTCCTGCCGGGGTCCCCAGACAGTCCCGTAGCAGGAACCAGCTCCATCCCTCTTTCTGACTTTTAGTCTGTTCTTCTCTTACTGTCTGTCCCTTCTCCTTCAGCTCTTGCCTTCTGGGACATTTTTCAAATAAGCTATCTGCACCCAAGCCCTTTTCTCAGGCTCTGCTTTTGGGGGAATCCAAACTTACAAAGCACTAGAAACAAAAGATCAGGAGCGGAGCCCAAGACATACGTCTGAGAAACAACAGATGCTTGGTTTGCCTAAAACGAAGCCAGGATGTGTGCTGTGCCCTCGGCACACCCCCCGCAGTGGGTATAGACTTAACTCCCCAGGAGCTGTTATTCCAACACCGTGTCCTCACTTCCTTCCCTCGGTGGGGGTGGTCTCAAGGAATGATCTAGACATTTTGGCAGACAGTTCAACGGCACAAGCACAACTGTTGGGTGTAAATTCTCATTTGAGCTATGACTACAGCAGGAGGCAGGGGCAGGACAGGGAATCATCCTTGTTTGACCGGAAATGGCAAAACCAAAAGCATTCTCAAGAAGAGTTCTTTGAAGTAGGTTTGACTGCATCTTTGATAAAGTCATTCATCCAATGCAGGCCAGCTCGGCGCTTTCCCATTCTTTTGCTAGATCAAGAAAATCACCCATCTTTGGGACATGCGGAAGTGATACTTTTTTTTTTCTTCCTAGGCCAGTATTTCTCAAGGCGTGGCATGTTTTAGGAAATACAGGACCTTACCTCTTCAGGACCTTGAATCACACAGCAAGACAAAATTTCCCTTTTCAATTCCCTTCTCATTCCATAGAGACAAGCAGAAGGGCTCAGTCTGGCGCCAATATGTCTTCCACACCTCTCCAAAATTTGACAATCTCTCTCTCTCTCTCTCTCTCTCTCTCTCTAACATCGAGAGAGGAGGCTTCAGGCAGGAAACAGTATCTGGCTAACATTTTATGACTGCTTTATTTTCAAGGAGTTAATTTTCAGGTTTACTTTTTTTTTTAAATAGGAAAAGGAAGGTCAGCGTCCATGTATGGAAGTGATATAAGCTCTCTTTTTTGAATAAATTCATTAAAGCAAAAAAAAAAAATGGAGTTAATTAAAAATACGAGGTAACTGACCATGGAGAAATTTATGAGTGCTGTTTGAGAACAACCTAAGTTTAGTAAGCCCTCACTCCACTTAGGATTTCTGTCCCCTGCTCTCATTCAGTTCTCTAATTTGGCAATTAAAGTGGAAAACTTTCCATTGAAAGGAAGTCAGCAGTCTGGAAAAGGCTTCAGAGATCTGTTGTGATTTGTCAAGGTCCCCCCCACTTTCTGGAACACAGTTTCCCCACCTTTGAAACGGGTGGTGGGATGGGTAGACGATCTCTGGGGGCTCTTTCAGCTCTGATGTTCTAATTAAGTATGTGGGGGGTCCCCAAGACCTGATCTGCTAAGACCTCTGCCCAGACTTCTCTCCTCAGGAGCTCAAGGCCTAGAACATACCACGTCCCCGGTTAAACTCATCCTCTTTCCCGTTAGTCTCTGCATGTTGCGTTCTGCCTCCCTGTCCCGCCTCCACTCCCCTCTGTCTGCCCTAGTCCTGGCGTCCATCCCTCCCCTGGACTGAAACAACAGCTTCCTACCTGCTCTCCTTGCTTCCCTGCTTGTCTTCCTGGGGACAGACCTCACTGGTCACTCTGATGGCGGGAACTCAAAGTAAAATCTAGTCACGTCAGGGCAACACCCAAGCCCCTCACCACGCTCTGCCAGCTCTTCCGCCCTCCGGCCTCCTCGGCCTCTCCTCTACCTGCACTTCGGCCATCTGCTTCCTGCCCACCTTGCCCTCACTCTCTATATGTTATCTGGCTAATTCCTCTCTTGGAAGACCCATCTCGGGTGTCACCTCTTCCATGAAGCTTTCCTTGATCAGATTCCCCACCGCCCGTCTGAGACAGGCACGGCTCCCTTCTGAGCCCTTGTGTTACCCTGGTTTTGGCTGTTGCCACATGGCATTGTGCTTATCTCTCTCTGTAAGTGCCCACTCCCTCATCAGACCGCCAGCTTCTTCCTACGCTCGGTGTCCGTCCCTGTGGTGTCCGTCCCTGTGGTGTCACAGAGTAAGGTGCCCAATAACAATACGATAAACACGTGAGTGGTCTATCATCCATTCATCTTATAATTCTGGGAGCCTGCCGCTCTGCCGACAGAGCACCTATTTTCTTAGGTGCTACCCATTGAGAACAAGGTTGGATTAACCCTTACATCAATACCGTCTCTCTCCGGAGGCTGGAAGCTTCTGGAGGACAGGGATTGCCTCCTACTGGACTCCCTTGCTAGGGAAACGGGCATCATGCGTCACAGTAACCGTCCAGCAAGACTCAAACGCTTCATAAACATAAATAGAATATCTTCTAGGCCCCTTTACTTTACCCCCCACTGTTTCTATTTTGTACCCCTCTGGGTCAGACCCATTTCATCTTTCCTAAGCCTTTGTCCGGATACGCTCTATCATGCCATCGCACCAGATACAATTATATATGGAGGAAAGAAATTTCTATTTTGGTCTCAAGAAAATTATGTGATTTTGCTTAAGTTCAATTTTAAAACATGGAATATGACTGAACTTAATGTTAGTACTTAAGAAAAATGTTCACAGTAATTACAGATGAGGATACATATATGCAATTTATTTCAAATTTAGTAATACAAAAAAATTCTGGATCCTAACATAACTATTTATAACTTGGCTGCGAGAACTCTGAGGATTCCAGTTATTTCGCCAGAATAGGTTATTCTTCATGTATCTTATTTAAGCAATAATGCATGACAGAGCGTGAATTATGGTATATTAATTCTCACCAAGTGTGCTATTAGACCTGCATTGATGGCCGAGAGCTGTCAGTGCAACTAGGCATGAATTAATATCTAATAATTCCCCTGCTGAAATGTCTTATTGAGATTATAGCATTTTATTAGTAAAGGTTATTCCTTTAAAAATGTTTTTGTATGCTAATTGGGAGATGGGGGCTCAGCATGGAAAAGACTTCCCTGCTCCTTCCAGCAGCCATTTCTGAAGCTTCTCTTTGATGCCTCCAACATGTCATCCTTGTTGATACGCAAATATCGTCTTCGGAACGTTTTCTCAGAGCCTGACACAGAGGAGCCCCTCAGCAGTGGGAAATATGAATATCAGAGTTCTGCTTTCGCGAGAAATTCTGTTCAATGAACTGTGAGACTTGGCAAACATAAGCACTGCCCCACGAGGTGCTGCGGGAGGATGGAATATGTTTGCAGGCTCTTCTGACGTCGGGCGAAGGCCCCTGTGGGCTGTGGGGACCAGGTAGCATCCAAGTCTAAGGGAGAAGCTTCTTATCCTGGTTCTAGTGCTTGCGGGCTGCAACCCTGGGGTCAAGCACCTCAGTCTCTCTGGTCCGTGATTTCCTTCCAATACAATGGGCGTTCTGCCACCCACGGGTGTGGGTGGTGCCTGAGCTCCCACTTCCTGAAGCCCTTCTCCCTACCCACTTGTACCTTGTATTGAAGCCAAAAGGAACACTGCCTGGCCACTCTCCTCTCTCTGTGGTACAGACTCACCGTCTCCCATTGGTGTCTAAGTCCCCACGTGTCCTGTGTGCATGGGAGCCACGTTCCCCTGGCTCCCTGGGTTCTAGCTACTTCTTTCTGTGGCTCACACAGGCTGTGATTCTTACGATCTCAGGGCCTGCACACAGGCTGCTGGCACTTCCCAGTGGCTCCCCCACACTTCCATTGTGTTAACCAGTCCCTGGATAACACTCACAAAGGATTCAGATCCCTGCTAAAACCGGAGAAGTCACTTCTAACCCTACACGGTAGGCATTCTGGGTCAACTTCTGGCCACATGGAAGAGGATGTCCCTGGCACCCTCTTTCAAGTGCCATGTGGTTATGTGACTTGAATTGGCCAATGAAACGTGAGCAGAAGTGACCGGGTGGCCTCAAGGAAGAAACACTGAAATGCATTCCTTTCTCCTGGGATCGTGGAAGCCGGGCTGCGATGGAGCCTCAGTGAGTCAGTTCCTGAGTGAGCACAAGGAGCAGGCGCGCGTGAGAGGGAAACACACACGTCTCGCGAAGCCCTGACGTCTGGGGGGCTGTTAGTTTCACAGCCAAACAGAACCAGACTGGGCTGATACACCCAGCCTCACTCCCACACGTGGTCAGGTCTCTGCAGGACACCACGAACTTCCCCTTCTGATCACTTAGTTACGTGTAATTATCTGTTTCGTGCCTGTTTCCCCCACAAGACCAGAAGTTCCATGAGGGCCCCAACCACCATTGTATCCCCAGCTCCGATGTGCCCGGCTCATGTAAGATGCTCAATATTTGTTGAATGAATGAAAGAAGGGATGATTCGAATGAATATATAGTAACATAAATAGAAGCACCTGGGAAACATTAGACCAAAAAAAAAAAAAGGCAGTATGATCTTCTAGCTACTAAGATAGATCGAAATCTCTGAATGGCTTGTCAAAAATGGCTCTTACCAAACCTGCTGTGTGACCTTGAGCAAGAGTCCTCCCCTCTCTGGGCCTTGACTTTCTCATCTATCGGATGAAGGTAATCTTTTCTGGGACCTTCCATATGTGCGTTGTGGCTGCATTGACGTATGCATTTATGTATTTATAAAGTACATAAATGACTTATGCTGAACAGGCTCTTAGAGCATAATATCATCTTCAGGTACCACTTCTCCAGGCTGACAGTGGCCACCAGCTTTGGCCAAGTCTGTCGCCAAAGCAGCCTAATGCATCCGAGATGGCAGTGCCCACTGAGAAACCTCTTTGGGGTGCCTACACCGAGGCCAAGGGGGAGAAAGGCACATTTTCTTAAAAAGGCTATTGAGCATCTCCCCTCTCTTGGGGGGTGCTTTGTGCCATCCAGAAATGAGGGGTGTAGATATGATTTTTCGTCCATACATAGGCTGGTGGTGGGGGAAGGGGCTCCCTGGCGTCTGGGGCCCCAGAAACCTGTCCACTCCCCCATGAAAGGAAAGAGGCTCTTGAGCGCAGAACAAACAGAGTCGCTCCGGTATTACAAAATCCACGTCCATCAGCGCTCCAAGCAGCTGCACTGCCCCACGCGCGGGCGAGTGTGCCGGAAGACACGCCGAGCACACGCACATCAACACCGCTTTGCCCTTGCACAGTTTTTACGGCCATAATTAAGTTTCGAAGGGATCCAGGGGAGCCTTCACAGGGAAACAACCAAGCTAAAATGCTAAGGAGCGATGGTCTCCGGAAAGGGGGTGGGAAGGCTCCTCCCACCTCCCAAGGCCAGTGGAGGACTGGGCTCAGGGGAGAGGTGGCCAACAAGACAATGGGATCCACTGTACATCGTTGATGTTCTAGCATTTCCAGACTATCATTGCTTTGGATTCACATAAGACTTCTGGTTTGCCTCTCTGAAGCGGCCTGGGTCTTCCAGCACATACCAAAGGAATCCAGATCCTCTTCCTTCCGGAAGTCTGGGGCCAGAGAGGACACCGATCGTCTCCCTGCCTCCTTCCTGACCCCTTGCAGAATGCTGGCTGCTAGCCTATGACAAAGCCGAGACCTGCCAATGACACCTGCCAATGTCCTCTTAACCCTCGGGGAGCCTCCGGTCCCCCGTGTCAGGGAGGATTCACCTCTAGTTCTGTCTTTGCACAAAGCACCCACCTCAGCGTCCTCTCAGACATCAGCCCAGAGGTAATAAACAAGCTGTAGACATCGTCTACCCACAAAACCAGAAGGCCAAGGATTACTCCCTGGCCAAGTTGGTTACTTCTTGACAACCTTGCCTATGTCCTTCCATGACGTCATCTCCTTAGGAAGAAAACCACCTGTTAGCCAGACGAGTGCCCCCCACCCAGGGATACCTGCTCAGAGGTGGAGTCATATGAGTCTCTGTTGGGAACCCCGTGATTGTGGAGACTGAAGAGGGGGGAACCCATTATAGAGATCGGATTACTGAGGCAGTGGAACAGCTAGCCATGATGAAAGGGATTCGAGGCCCCTAGCATCAGGCCCCCACGATACTCGTTAAAATGTAGAGTCCCAGGCCCGGAGCCAGCCTACTACATCAGAATCTCTAGGGCCGGAACCCTGGCACTTCAGAGTTCTAGCAATCTGCGAATGGCGAGTCTGGTCTCTTGCTTTCTCACACACACTCAGCCAACTTGCTTCTGATGAGCCATGAAGTCCAAGAATCTCTGCAGTAAAACTTAATTCCTCCCGTCCCACTCTAGAGTTACCTTAAAAGGAGGCAGATCTGAGCGCTGACAAAGACAGTACATTAGGCTGGGCGAGCTCAATGGGCCGAGCAGAAAGAGGCAAGTTTTAAAAATCCTTTTCTTCTGCACGTATTTTTCTGGCAATTTGGTGTCAGCACTTCTAAAATCCCATCTCTACTCACTTGTGCAAAACCCAGGATGTTTCTGAAGCCTTTCTAGAGGGGTGTGCGATCTCCAATCAGATGTCACCAATATTAGGTCAGCCTCGGAGGAAGGGACCCCTGAGACCATGTCCGTCCGGGCCCCGCCCATGCTGTGCACCTCAAGTTTCCCCTCCTGGCTGTCCAGAGGTGAAGTCCTCCTGCCCTGGCCTCCTAGGAGGGCCACTTCCCCTCTTGGAAAGCAGCTGGGCCCTTCTGGGCAGCTGCTACAGATTAGTAAATTACAAGTTTGAGATTAAAAAAGAAATGACGAAAGAATAAAACCTTTAGTCTGGCAATTTGAAGTCAGATCGCCACAATGAACACCTGTTGAGAAAGACCATTATTAGAGGCTGGAGGCTCTGGGTGAAAAGATCGCCATGAATTAATTTTGATTGCCTCACAAAACTCTGCATAACAAATGATCTCTGATGAGGGGTGTCAAGGGACTTGCATTGGAAGGAGGTGGGGGGAGATTTGGTTTCCAGCGAGGTAATATAAGCTCTGCCACGATATTAAAATCCACCATTGACTGCCCTTGTCCGTATGCTTCTGTTGAAAAAGATTGTGCATGCTAAGGTTACCATGTATTATGCTTCTGGGGAAAAAAGAGAAACAATTGATATCAAAATCTTTTAAAAAGGTTAGTTGAGAAAGCATGAGGTCAGAGACTCATGACTCCCAAATTGTTAAATCATTTATTTACGTCTGTGTCTATGTAAATGGAGATTTGGGTGTGCTCTTGGTGATTTAAACAGCCTTTGTTTTAGTTTTTAACCACACACATACACACACACACACACGTGCATGTGCACCACACACACACACACACACACACGCATAACTTTTTTGCAAGGGAAAAATAGAGTAAAAGATGTGTTAATAAACGGATTCACTTGCAGTTAGATGCCCTTTGTACTTTGTAAATGTCATCAGAAATGAAGAAAAAGTTAGGCATTCGAGATCACGGGGCATAGTGGAATAGATGGGGGGGGGCGGATATACTGAATATTAAGTAGTTTCATTCTTTCCTGAAAAGAAAGAGACTCCAAGTAAAATATGCCGGCGTCCTACCTGTCTGTCAGCCCCTGATTAAATCTAAAAGCAGGCATCCCATCTGTTTGCCCAAATGAAAAGTGTAATATTCTACTAACTACTTTCTATTATCGCTCAACTTAAGAGTTTCCTGCAAAATGATCCTCGGTTCATTTGAAGTTTATTTGGCACAAAAGGAAGCTCTAGAAAGCTTTATGCTTTTAAGCTAATAAGCAATATACCCAGCTGACTCTGTGGCTGAATTTTCAACACTGGGCCATTAATATAACATGAATTTTCATAGTCGGAGACTTCCATTTGTCATGAGACATAAACCCTAAAAATATCCTGAGAGCAGCGGACAACTAGGGATATAAGCAAAATCCTCCTACTTTGTCCCAGCAGTTAGGATCTTTCTAATAGAATGAAATTATGTAAAAGCATGTTGGATTATGGAACAATAGTTTGTCCACCAACCATATCATTTTGCTAAAACTAAAATCTGTTCCTTCAAATGTGTTGGGGCTCAGCCTCCAATGTCCCAGCACAAACACATGCATGAGCGCCCCCCCCCCCCCACAAAAAACCCCAGAGAGAGAGTCGCTCTCACAAAGTTTGAAGATGCTTCTGGTCCTTGCCTTTGTTTCTAGTTTATCAAAAAGATTTGGGAAGCCTTGCTGTGAGCAAAAGCTACTCGGGTTCCTGCAAATGCTCTCTCCCCAGGAGCAAACGCTTTTAAAAAGAATTCCAATTTCTGCACGATTTGGGAAGTCTTTGGGGGTTCCTCTAAGATATTAGATAATTGAATATAGCTTTCTCCCATTGAAAAAAAAATTCACACATCCAACGACAGCCCCCAAACTCCCAAGATCCCTTAGCACACTAGTCAATTTTATGACAAAATTAATCTGGAACGTGACTTACCGAGCCCCAGAGGGAAGTCACTGGGGCCGGTAAATATGTAAACATGGCTTTTTCGGTTTCCGTTTCGCATGAATACAAAATAAACTGCGGCCCTCCGCACGCTCGCTGGAAAGTTCTTCCTTAAAGTTAATAAAATCTGTCAACTTCCATAAAGGCTGAGAGGAAGGGGGTCTACAGGTGCAGGCGCCCGGGCTCGGGCTCGGGCAGTCGGGGCAGCTAATAAAAAGCCCTGAACACTGCGCGCCTCCTTCCCCATCAATTCTCATCAAGCGTTATTAGAGTCATCTGCCGCCTCGGAGGTGCGTCCCCCGCGCTCGCCCTGCAGAAGCGACAATGACATTTGGCCGCGCTGCAGGTGCGGCTGTGTGTGGCCGCGCGGCCCGAGTGGGGCGGCCTTTGTGGCGCTCAGGTCCTTTGATCTGGGCCACAAAGGGCCGCAGAGCTGCAGCCCCCTGCTTTCTGCTGGCGGCACCGCCCGGGCAGGGGAGGGGCGGGCTGGGGGTGGGGGTGGGGTGGAGGCTCGGAGGAGGGCGGGGTGGGGGGAGTGGGGGTGATCCATAATATTTATTTCAACAATAGCTTCAAATCTTTTTAAACATCATAAGAACACGGCTCATTAAGCCCACAACAGCCTTGAAATTGTGTTATAAAACCGCAAAACAGAAATCAATACATTTGCTAGAAAGGAGGTAATGAAATATATTGAGTGGCCTGAGAAGTGGTTTGTATGAATCATAATATTATTATGTGCGCATCAATCCCATTTCCAATACTTAAAGTTAACCAGCTAGCGAAGAGCGCCCTGAACCCTCGTTAAAACAAGCTCTCCCCTGGTTACTTGCCAGGCCAGCGCATCCTATAAATAACCTGGGGAGGGGATCAATGCTGCCCACCCCAGAGCTTCAGCTGCTGCAGCCCCATGGCCCTGCCTGATCAATACGGGCTCACAATGGCCGGGAGAGCGCCGGGGGCTCCCGCCCAGAGCCCCGTGGCCAGCTTCTAGCGATTGGGTTGGGCCAGCTGCTCAGCCCTGCCCGAATGGCAGCTTCCCTCCCCAGCCTCCGGGTGGGGGGATCCTGGCTCCCCCGGTGTGTGCGAATCTGAGGACCCGGGTCTCCGAAGGGAGCACCGAGGAATCGCCCCATGGGTGATCTACCCGATTCTTTTCTCATGACTTGACTTTATTTTTGCGGGCGGATGTTGTTTTCTTTCTTCCCCTGCTGTCCGTGAATTAAAACTGGATGCATTTTCCTCCTCCTTCCAGAAACATTTTGAAAAGAGGACCTGATTCTACAATGTACAGGAAGCGAAAGATCAGGGACAGATCCCGGTTTTGTGGGGCCTGAGGTTAAGGCGACCCGAGGGCCTGTGAAGAAGAGCTCTCTTAACGGTTTGCCAATTTTATAAAACCAGGTGAAAGTGTTGCCAAGGCCCCTCCTGGACTTGGAGGGGCTTGAGAGGTGGAAACGCCTAACTGAAGCCTCGAAGCTTCTGGAAAAGGCTGACCCAGAGGAAAGCCAGGCCGCCTGAAATCATCTGATCCTCGCATTTCGACACTGCCTCCACCTTCTGGAATGTAAGCACCCTGAGGACAATGGCCTTGCCTGACTTTCTTGCCTCTGTGTCTTCAGAGCACAGAGCCTGCCACAGAACAGGTGTCCAGTGGACCGGGAGGGTCTGGGAGTGGTCTGCTCGGGGTGGGGGGGGGGGTCTGCCTTAGAGCTGCAGGCTCCTGTCTCAGTCCAGGGGTTGCCCTGTGGCCTTGCACTGTGCATTTGGGATATGGACCGACTGTGAAAACAGGGCTTGGTTGGCTTCCAGAGCATTCTCAAGTGGTCAATAAAACACAGGCAGCCACATGTAGACGTAAACGTGTACACGGACGCAGAGCCTCACCCCCGAACAAATGTACACACTCAGCCGGATTAACGAAGGCACAGCTCCTCAGAGGATCCGAGTTTTAGGAAAGACCCTGCCTCAGCAGATACTAGCAGAGCAGAGCATAAGGGCTCAAAACAGCGATTCTCCACCTGGGGTGGTTTGGCCCCCACCGCCCAGCTGGGGGACACTTGGTGCCATCTTGGAAGCGTGTTAGGTTGTCATGACCTGGGGAGAGGAGAGGATGGGGGTGCGGGGAAGAAGGGGTGCTGTGGCTTCTAGTAGGTAGAGGCCGGGGAGCTGCTACATATTTGATGACGCACAGGACAGCCCTAGGACACTGGGTTGTCCAACCCCAAATGGGGCTGAGAAATCCTGGACTAAGACTGCAGCAAGGCTTTCTGGCCAGAATCAACTATGCTGCTGGCGCTGTTTCAACCACAGTGCCTTTGACACTCTCTCTAGGAGAAGGGGGATGGGGAACATGGGAGCCCATGCCCCTCTCTTGATATCGTGGCTGGGAAACAGGGCCTCATTCCACCCTCCACTCAACAACCACGGACAGCCACGGTCCCCAGTGTGCTGCTGCCGCCACAGCTCTGGGCCTTGGCTCTAGGGCCACTCCGGGACAAACCCTCCTTCTGACTTCTTCCAACACACCAGCCAGTCCCCCTCTCGCGGAGGGCTGGCTGTCTCAGCTCCTGCCTGGCTTCCAAGGTACCTGACTCATCAGAAGGGCTTGAACAAACAAATCATCTGTCTTGAAATCAGTGGCATCGTTTCTGCTCTCCACCCCCGCCCCACGCACACCCAATACCTTCCTCACCCCCCCAACACCTCCGCACATACAAACCCCCTCCCCTTGCCCCCACCAGGGACCCCACAATACACCTGTCCTCTGAAGCTGCTTGGATAACCATTTTAGACTCGGCGGTCTAAAGACAAGTCTTCGGCACTGAATGTGCCTACATTTCAGAATCTAAAAGACGGGTGACAACAATTTTCCCCGCACAAAATCCGCCTCCCCCCATCTGGTTCTGATTCCCTGTCCCCGGCTCCCTTCCCCCTCCCCCACTGCCTATTGTCTCGTGCTTATCCCAGAATTGATCATTCCTACCATCTTGGCCATTTGTAGACACAGACTTTACAACGACCCGAATTTCTGCTTTTGCTGGCCAGAAGAGATCAGTGGTCACATGAAACAGCACAAATGTGATTTTCTTTGTTTGGAGAGGGGAGTGTCATCTCTACTACATAATCCCAATTATGCACGATTAGCTGACTCAGGCCACCGCTGGCCACTTACTGACCAGGCAGATGGTCACCCGGGCTATGATTTTTGTCATTGCAGAACTTGAAAACCAGTTTCATGTGGGCACAGCAAACTAAAAAGCGGTCTCATATTTTCTAGTTAGCCTGATAGCTACAGAGAATCTGATCATTTAAAGGACCCCACTAAAAAGTAATCTGTTCTGTAGTTTTTAGGTTAAAAAAAATGTTTCTGAAAATTAAATTGTTTTCACTTCCAGGATGTGCCTGGGGAACGAGACAAAAAGAAAAATCCTGCATAACAAAATTTTCCATATTGTTGGGCTCAGAAATGCCTAAGAGAAATTAACTCAGATGATTGAATTGTAAAACTTCAGAGAGGGATGAAATTTAGGGAAAGCAACAACAACAAAAAATTGCCCAGTCCTGAACATATTAAACTCACTTAAACAAAATAACTCAATCATCCTTCAAGTTAGGATTTGCCATAATTCGGTCATGGTTTATGAAACCAATATTGAGTAAGAAAGTCAAAATGATTTCTTTCTCTGTAAATTTTTTTGGGTTTTGTTTATAAACACAGAGATTCCATCATAAAATGTATTTTTTAAGCCAAGCATTTCTCCAAAATGGCAAGCGATTTATTCTTTTTTACTATGGTTATGATCTATAGATGTCCATAAAGTCTGGAAACGTAGGCGAATACAAATAATGTGGTCAAGAACTAATAATAACTATATTTCCAGACTTTATGGACATCTTTTATCATCACTATCTTGTAGGTAGTACAAATGAAGAGCTACTTAACATTTCTTTTTTTAAAATTTATTTAAAATTTATCTTTTTAATTCTTTTTTTATTATGTTCAGTTAGCCACTGTATAGTACATCATTAGTTGGGTTTTTTTTTTTTTAAGATTTATTTATTTATTAGAGAGAGAGACAGCCAGTGAGAGAGGGAACACAAGCAGGGGGAGTGGGAGAGGAAGAAGCAGGCTCCCCACGGAGCAGTGAGCCTGATACGGGGCTCGATCCCAGGACTCTGGGATCATGCCCTAAGCCGAAGGCAGACGCTTAACGACTGAGCCACCCAGGCGCCCCACATCATTAGTGTTTGATGTAGTGTTCAATGATTCATTAGTTGCGTATAACACCCAGGGCTCATCACGGCTACTTAATATTTCTTAAGTGATGCAAATATGTACCCCGGTTGAGAGTAAATAGATCTTCCAACACATAATAATGTACCCCATGCATGTAAATTTTTTGGAGGGCAGGTAAACATTTAAATGAATGCTATTGAAGAGGGCTTTGTAAGGTGTGGAATCTTTTTGAGAAGTGAATTCACCAGTTTTCGAAGTAGAGGCTGGGCGTAGACTGTGATGGTGACACAGCGGGTGATGGCGATGACCATCCCTGTACCTGGAGCTGTCCCATGGTGGGCATTTTACCAGGTACTTTTCACTGTTTGTCTTCATGGCATGGTCTTCCAGCTCTCCTGCCCAAATCCGGACCCAGCGTTAGGCACATACACCTAATACAGTGAAGATCCTGGTTTTACTTGATTCCTGGGCATGCATAAAATGTGCGGTCCCAGGAAGAATCTAGAAAATGGGGAAAAAATGTGCAACCCTGGATTCTACTCCCAGCTCTTTCCAATAATGGGCTGTGCGGGCCCTTGGTTACGTCACTTGTCCTTTGTAGGCCTTGGTTTGCTTGCAGTATCAAGCAAAATTGTTCCAGGGCTAAAAATGCAAGAACTGTAGTATTATCAACTCCACTGATAAGGAAGCTCCCTTCGTTTTAACGAAGAATCCAACTCACAGGTCTCATGGTCCGTAGGTGAATGAAACAGCGTCACCCACAGCCAGACCGCCCGGCCCGTTGGGAGGCCCAGCTGCATTGTCTGGAATTGCTTGAAAGAAATCTTAGGTGCCAATTCCAATACTGTTACTTAGAATTGAAAATTCAGGGGCGCCTGCTGGCTCAGTCAGTGGGACATGTGATTCTTGATCTAGGGGGTGTGAGTTCAAGCCCCACGTTGGCCATAGAGCCTACTAAAAAATGAGTTAGTTAATTAAAAGGAGGAAAAAAATAAAGGTCAATTTGAACCCGGGCATGATAAATTATGCTACAACTCTGTGTGCGATCGTCTTATACCCCCTAGGATTCTAATTCTCGAGGGCAACTCTGGTATCCTACTCACGGGCATCGCTGTGGCTTCTGGCAGGCAGATAGATGCTACCTAAGCGTTCGTTCACTCAAAGATGAAACTGATGGAAATATCAAGAAGACCTGACCCTGGAGGCTTTTAATTGAGTTGGAGAATATTGGGAGGGGTTGTGCAGTAGGAGGTGAAGTTCATTCCTTTCCACGTCCCATCTGATCACCCCTCCCCCAACCCCCTACCCCCACACCCATTCCAATCCAAAGGATCCGAACCCTGGGCTTAGCTGGCGATGAACAAATCCCATTTGCCACACCGCCGATATTTACAGCAGTCTCCACTGCGCATGTGCGTGCATGTGTGTCTCTGTTGCCACCTGCGTGTGTGGGTGCATCTGTGTCCGCACGGGTCTATCTCTTGCCAGCGAGGCGTGCCTTTCTACAGCCTGTGAGTCTTGAGAGCACCGGCTCTATCACTGTCAGCAGCTGAAGCAATATTTTCGTGGCAAATCACAAAAAAATGAGGAGTTGGAAACCAAGGGTTGCCGACCAAGAGCAGAAAAATGAAAGACTGTACATAGCTTAGAACAGAGAGACCCAAGAATTGACTTCCCATCCATCTCTTTTATTCCTGTACTTCTTTTATAGCCAAAAACGTCTATTCCAGCCCCTGATTGCTTATTTTAAATTGTCTTCCAGTTTCCAGGCTCTGTCTTCCCTGCCGCCCCCCGCCCCCCTTCTTCTTCCAGGCCTCCCACATGATATAGGCTGTGTCGCTGGCTGATGTAGTCGATTCAGAGCTCGGAGCTGCTGCTTGTCTTCAGCCAACCCTGCTCAGAGGAGAAGAGAAGGGAAGATGTCTTCCTCTTGGAAGATGATTTGCCGGCAAGTGAAGCTCCCCTGACCCCCTCCGCAGCTCTGAGGCTCCGCAGACGAGTCCCATAAATTACTGCGGGAGGCGAAGTTACCAAGTGCAGCACACGGGAATGATCTAGGTCCGGGACACGCATCGATCTCGCGGCGCGAACCACTGACCTTGGTCTCCACTCGTCCGCTCTAAATTCTGAGTCCCTGTTAACTAAAGATCGCATTTCCATTGTGAACGGCTCAGAAAGTGCTTCCTGACTCGGCTGTGGTGTATCTCTTACCGAGCACCTGCTTGGGAAGGCTTTCTGTTTAATCTTTTGAATATCCGAGCCACGATTCCACCCATTTCCAAGTTAGACCTCTCTTCCATTCACAATAAACCCCAGAAAGAATGCGGGCCGAAGAAAAGGAAGAGCAAACATTTCCCTTTGTTCTGCATGGAACCGATGCTATTTGGATCATCAGTGGGGATGTATCATAACGAATTGTCTCTACGCTGATCGTCCCGGTGAAGGTCCGGTAAAGTCCCGAAGATCGCCATCGGGAGGAAAGGGGCGCACACATTTCTCAACAGAAGGGAAGTGGGGGCGGTTTCGGTGATTTTGCTTACGAAGTGTGGAATTCCTCACCAAGTTCACACATCACAAAAGCTGCAAGGGAGTAAAACCTTTATTCAGGGGAAAGGCGCAGAGGAGAGGATTCCAAAGTCCGCATGGAGCTAAGAGCTCATCAGAACCCCCTTTGGAATTTGGAAACTCTTTCTAGATTAGCCAAATCCCTTCTCTACCTTAGAAAATGTTTTCTCCCGAGCCCTTCTCACAGCCTGGGACTGTTCACTCTCTGGTCCTCGGTGTCTACAAGAGGGTACGGACCCAAACCAGGACCAACGCCAGGACCATGAAGTTCATCCTCAGAACTTACTTTTGGAAAATAGAAGATCTAGTGCTACGTTCTCTTATTGCCATGTCAACATTTCTAATAAAATAGAACTTGTGAAAGTAAACTCTCAGCTCTTCCAGATTCTAGTAACTGCAGTTCTCATCATTCTACGGCAGGGTTCCAGAGAAAAGTCCTGTACTTTAATGGTAGAGTGCTCATTGCAATTTTAAGTGGTTGTTGAATATTAACCCTAACACTGCCCTGGAGAGCAAGTTTCTCAACCTCAGCACTATTGACTTTCTGGCTGGACAATTCTTTGTTGCAGGGGACGGTCCTGGGTGCTGGAGCGTGTTTAGCAGTAACCCTGGCTTCTACCTACTAGATGCTGTCAGCTACCCTCCTCCCCGTAGTGGCCACCAACAAAAAATGTCTCCGGACTTAGCTGAACGCCCCGCCCCTCGGACTCCGGGGCGGGGGAGGGGGCAAAATCGTCCTCAGTTGAGAACCCCTACTCTCAACAAGGAAAAATTCATTTATTAGACATTTTTATTCATTTAAAGGAAAGATAGCACAAAAGTATATAGCACTTTTCTGGACAACAGAGTAAGAGAAACAAAGAACCTGAATTAGATATGTCGATCCATTTAATGGAACATTAAGCCACCATTAAAAATATGTTTTTTTAAGACACTTCGCAGGCATGAGAATATGTTCATCCTATAATGTTAAATAATAAAAGAGCACACCATGAGAGTCTATCGCCCTATACACGTCCCATAAGTCACAGGTATTCGAAACTACTGAAAATATGCTTAAAGGAAAAACACAAAAATGACAACCATTGTTATGTGTGGGAGGTAAGATAATGCAGTATATATTTTCTCATTTAGCGTTTCCTGTTTTCCCCAGCTGTCTGCCATGAACATATATTTTTACCATTTTAAAGCAGACACAGGGAAAGGACAAAGAATCTGGTATTACACAGCACAGGAGCAAAAAGCTGCAAACACACAGACATCCCGTATTCCTAATTTAATTTTCTTCCACACCCTGAAGGAAGCATAGCGACTCCTTTTCTACTTCTCTGATCCTCTGCTCATTAAACCCTCACATCTGCTTTCCTCTGTAGTCGTCAGCCTCTAAGACCAGAATTCACGGCATTGTTTATTTTCCTGTATACCTTGCTTCTCAACCTGGGTATGCTTCTTCATTGATTCACTCTTTCATTCGTTCAGTACCCTGGTACTGTGCTAGGTACCGGGAATTCAGCGGGAACCAGGGCAGGTAGAGTCCCTGCATTCAGGACAGATACACATGGACAAGATCATTCCAGATAGTAATAGGAGCTGTGATGGCGATACAGCCCAGTGATATGGTAAAGAAAAAGACTATGGGGCGAGAACACGACTTTAGACTACTTTAGGTCACCCTACTTTAGGGTAGTCAGGGAGGGCCTCTGGGAGGAGGTGACATTTCCACTGAGAACTAAAGAACAAGAGGAGAGAGTCATGGGGAGGTTGGGAAGATCTAGGGGCAGTTTTCCAAGTGTGAATTTTATGTCTGAACATACGGAACAAACACGGAACACACAAGGAAAAGAAGAAAGGCCACTGAGGTTGGAGTTTTGCAAGCCAGGGGGAGAGTAGCTGGAGCCAGGATTGGAAAGTTGGTAGGGCCCTGATTATACAGCCCTGGGACTGGATTATGCAGCCAGACTAAAGTTAAGGAGTACTGAGGGGTAGAGGCAATGAATCAGAATTTGGGGGGCCAGAGCCCTGGAACCTGCAATTTAAAGCAAGTTTTCCAGGTGATGTTGATGCACTGGAAATTTTGAGAACCGTGGTTCTCGAGTAGTCACGTTATCCAACAATTGTGGGACTGACTCTGACAGAGGTGGCGATGAACTCATTCAGAGCCTTGCTACTCAAGAGGGGGGTCCGTAAATCAGCAACACCAGCACCACCGCAGAGCTTTCCTAGAAATGCAGATTCTCAGGCCCCTCCCCAGCTGCATTTCAACACCATTCCAAGGGATCTGAAGACACAGGATGGTTCGAGAAGCACTGATTTAAACCAGTACCTTATACATCATAATAATTAAGTTTCTACAGAGGAAAAAAAGTGGAAACTGTATGATTTTTAGTAATAAGAGATAAACAACAAAGTCCCTGATTATACTGTCATTTTTCTCTGGTATTAGGAAGCCCCTGGAAAAAAGCACAGTGAAACTTTGTTTTAGGTTATGCCTGTGTTAAGCTTCCTTGACGCAAACTGTAGCGTCTGAACGGAAACCTTGAAATCTGAACTCATTGGCTTTATAAAACTTAACTGAGCAGTCGACGCTGAAAATTATTTTATCGTTTAGGTTTATTTCTTTTTAAAGACTTTTCAAATGATTTAAAAGATTTTTTTTTTTTTTTGAGTAATCTCTACATCCCACGTGGGGCTTGAACTCACCACCCCGAGATCAAGTCATGTGCTCTGCCAACTGAGCCAGCCGGGTGTCCTCACCATTGAGATTTTTTATGTTTATTTTTATTTATTTTTAAATATTTTGTTTATTTATTTGACACAGAGAGAGCACAAGCAAGGAGAGGGGCAGAGGGGGAGGGAGAAGCAGGCTCCCTGAGGAGCAGGGAGCCGGACATGGGACTCGATCCCAGGACACTGAGATCATGACCTGAGCCAAAGGCAGATGCTTAACCGACTGAGCCACCCAGGCGCCTCTAGATTTTTTTAAAGGGAGGAGAGTTTCTTTATTAAAGCAACTAAGCATTAATATTTACTTGGTTATCCTAGAATTACATATATATATTTTTAAATATGTAAGACAAAGAAATACACTAGCGTATCAATAGAGACTTCCACCACTAACTCTTGGCAGTCATGAATCTCTTCTCGTGTTCCCTCTTCCTCTTACCCAGGATGCTTTGTGATACTTTCCCTCTCATTGCGCTTTGTGTGAACATCTCTGCGTTCTTCTTTTACTCTATAAAATCCCTCTGTCCCTTGTCTTTTTTCTCACTAGTATAGTTGTTGTTTCAGTTTGGTTTTTGTTTCTTTGAATGCAACGGCTTTCACTGATTCTAAGACAGGTCCTTCAGTGGTCAGGAAAAGACCACGTCTGTATGAGCCCTCTGTGGACTGTCCGGCAGTGATGAAGGCCAAGCCCACCAGCCCACGAGTGTTCACAGATTTACCCCAAATTATGAATGAGGGTTCCTAGGTAAAGAACATTGTCTTTTTTTTTTTTTTTTCTTTCTTCCTTTATTTGCAGGGACTCGGCTGCCGCTGTTCTTCTTCTGCCTGAATCAGTCATCGAGATGTTTCTTGTAGAAAAGATTTGCTCTTGGCCCCTCCCCTGGCTGGAGGTAATGTGAACTGGCAGGAGACAAGGACACCTTGCTTGGGGAGAGCGTCCCCACCACGGACATGGGCTGTTTGATTCAGGTTTCCGGGTGCAGAAAGCTCTTAGGAGGAAAATTGTTCCCACATGTAGGACTCCTTCAGCAGGCAGTGCTCTCCTGTCCTCTAGACTTCCAGAAGCAGATGCCCCCGGAAACACAGTCACTCACTTAGCGTGCGGCCGGTGGCAGTTTGGTCTCCTTCTCATCCTAATAATGCAGGATGTAAATATCTCTTTGGCAGTTGGTGTTGTTAGTACCTGTTAATACTCCGCTTGGTAGGACATCAGCTTTTAGGAAAGGAGCTGAGCGTAAGCAACCTGAGGGGAGACGTTCATTCTGCCTTTGGTCACTGTTGTGTCCCAGAACCCAGCCTAGTGCTCAGCACAGAGTAGCTGCTCACTGAATGTTTGCTGATTGAAGGAAGGAAGGAACGAAGGATCCCAGCAGCAGGCACATTCCCGGGGCCTGGGAGGGCTCCCCCGAGTTCTTCTCCAGTTGTGGCTAGACTTTGCTGTCCCGTGTGCCAGTTTCTAGAGCTCCTTACTGCACTCGTGGCCTTCCATGGCGGTGGTCTACACTGCTCCGTGAGCATAAGAGGGCAATCCTGGGGCTTACCAAACTGCCCGGCACTTAGAGGTGCTCCATAGCTTAACAAGCTTTTTTTTTTTTTTTTTAAAGATTTTATTTATTTATTCAACAGAGATAGAGGCAGCCAGCAAGAGAGGGAACACAAGCAGGGGGAGTAGGAGAGGAAGAAGCAGGCTCATAGCGGAGGAGCCTGATGTGGGGCTCGATCCCATAATGCTGGGATCACGCCCTGAGCCGAAGGCAGACGCTTAACCGCTGTGCCACCCAGGCGTCCCTTTAGTTTAATAAGCTTTAATAACCATTTGATGAAGGAAGGAACGAGGGAAGGTGGGAGGGAGGAGAGGAAGGGAGGCTCTGGGTAAAGTGGCTAATTAGAGATTGCTCTCTCTACATAACTCCATGTCGATCTGGGGGAAGCTAACCCTTTTTAGGCTTTGTTGTGCCTGGGTCTGAATGGAGCCTTCCAGACTCCAAGGTGGGAGAGCCTTTTTGCCAGAGGACAATTGCAACCTCCTGAAACAGTGTTTCATTAGAAAGAGCACTGGGCTCACAAGGAGAAAGGCTGGATTTCAATAGTTCTCTGCCACTGACCAGACAACCCTGGAAAGTCTCATTACGTTCTCTAGCCCTCGGTTTCCCCATCTGTTTAAAGGGAATGCGGCTACCATCCACTCCGCCCTGCGGGGTTGAAGGAGACAGTGGGTGTGGAAGCGGTTTGTAAAACACAAATCCTCTGGCATGCAAAGGATGAGCAACGACACCTAAACTCCGGCCTACCGAGGCCAGCTTAAAGTCATCGTGTTCTTCTCTACCTAGCGTTTGCAGCCAGAACGTCTGCAGGAAATCCAGCGTCCTGTCTGAACCCCAAGATTTGCTTCCTGATGGACCCCTCTTCCTGAAATGCCTTTTTGCCTGTGGTTTACTCTCCTGACGTCTTCATCTCTTTGCTTGGAAGGTATCTGCCTTCTGTCTTTCCACCTTTTCCTAATCTATGTGGCGTTCACCACTAACCAAGGTACTTCTGTCCTTCTGCCTCCTTTCTCCACTTACAAAATGAGCTGGCTGGACCACCGCGAGGCCGAAAAGTGAAGTAGGCTCCCCCGGCAGCCGCGGGAGATGGTTTGGGTGGGTGGGAACTGGAGAAAAGCGCAGAACAGGTTTGCTCCATCCAAACGGGACAGTCACACCTTTGTGCCAGCCAATTGTTGGAAATGTGGGAAGGCGAGAACACTAGATCATTTGACATTCCAAAAAAAAAAAAAAAAATCTGGAAATTTGAACTTTTATATGAGATCTCTTGCCTTTCAAATGCTGGCAATGCTTTCAAATTTGTTAAATATGCCTCGCGAGCCAAATAAAACACATATGCGGGCCGAAGTCAGCCTGTGAGTCTCCACTTTGTGACCCAGGGCCTCTGGGTGCCTTTTTTTGCTCTGACAGCTGTGGTTTTTCTGGGCCATGAAATCTGCTCAAAAATACCCAAGGCTCCTTCCACCTTCTTTTTCTTCTCTGTTTCTCTTTGTGTCTCACCTGGGCTTTTGTGATGGCCTCCCTCTCGCCCTGGGTGTCTGCTTGGGCGACCTTATTTGGAAATAGTCTTTGCTGATGTAATCAGGTTCAGATGAGGTCCTTAGGGCAGACCCTGATTCCATATGACCCGTGTCCCTATAAGAAGAGAAGACACAGAGACGGACATGCACAGAGAGAAGATGAAGAGAACATACGAGAACCATCACATGCCGTTGGAAGCAGAGTTTGGAGGGATGTGTCTACAAGCCAGGGGACACCAGAGATCGCCAGCCACAGCAGAGGCTAAGAGAAAGGCATGGACCAGATTCTCCCCGAGAGCCTTCCGAGAGAACACGGCTCTGCCAACGTCTTGACTGACTTTCAGCCTCCACAATCTTGACAGGATACGTTTCTGTCGTTTTATTTGTCACAATGGCCCTGGGAAGCCAATACGTTGGACAATCAGAGGCTCAGAGGGGAAGGAAGCTCAGTCACCCCAACCTTCTCATCCTTCTCCCCCATGGCACGTGCAGATGATGAAAACCTGACCTCCCCATAAATTTTAGCTCTTGCCCTCAATCAACCTTTCCGCGATTTTCCAGGGATTTGCCAATCTAGCTTTGTGCAGCAAGAAAACGTGAATGCCATCAATTCTCCTCGCAGGGAGACAAACGGATACCAGCTACTCGTGCCTGCCGACTAGCTCTTCACTGTGACAAATCAGATGAAACTCCACCGACCCCCCACCCCCGCCCTGGTGAAAGATTGCATGACTTGTCGTGTGTGAACAAGAAAAGGAAAACCAGTTGATGTGTTTTCCCATGAGAGAGGGCAAGAGGGAGGCAAGCAAAGCCCCACACACCGCTAGGTGGCTGGGTCATTTCCTCTATGGAAAAGATACAAAAATATTTTGATCTGTAAGTATTAACAAGGTCTTTACAGGGTAGCTAATGATGATCACACACGAAGCATCCAGCCGGCGCTCACGGAAGGGAGGTGCTGGGGTTAGTGGGTGGGTTTACAATTAGTGTGGATACTTGCTATTTCTGTCTACACTGCACGCTAGGCATGAAGGACCCTGGTCAGGAGGGTTCTCCTGGCAAGAGCAGGTGTTTGGGAAGCAGAACATTTGCCTGTGAATCCTGCAGGGTGCTACCTCTCCGGAGACCTCCGAACAGAGTAGCAAAAGTGAAGGGTGCAGAGCTTTGATTTACTTAGGTTGTAATTCTGGGCCTAGGGTTTCGTTAGGGAGGGACTGGCAGGTGGTTTCTTGGAAAGATTTGTGAAAGTGCTGTCGGGGCTTAAATTCTGTTTCGCAGATGTGTGCCTTTAGATATTTCAGTTACTCTCTCTGGACCTCAGTTTCCCTATCCATAAAATGGGTGTCGCTATAGTACTTACCTCATGTGGTCGTTATAGGGATTAAATGAGTGAATTCAAATAAAGCATCTAAAATGATGTCCGACGTTTCATAATCGCTATAAATAAATACATCTTTTAAGAAAAGATTTTATACATTTATTTGTCAGAGAGAGAACAGAAGGCAGAGGGAGAAGCAGGCTCCCCGCTGAGCAGGGAGCCCCATGCGGGGCTCCATCCCAGGACCCCGGGATCACGACCTGAGCCGAAGGCAGACACGTCACCGACGGAGCCCGCCAGGCGCCCCTGTAACTCTATTAAAATTGACCTAAGAAGTATTAAACTGAGATTGGGAAGGATAAATATAAAAAGCTCAGGCCCCAGCCCTCAGACTCACTTCTATACAAAGAAGGGCCTTCCCGGCCACTCCTGGCTCTGGAGTTTGAGGTAATTGTGTGCATGCTTGCACAAACACACGTGTGTCCATTCGAGTGGGATCTTTGCCGAAGGCCGCAGACAACCTCCCTGTCCGAGCAGTGTTTCTGAAAAGGACTCTGCTAGGAATGATTGCTCAGGACCACCTACTCCTGGGCCCCGGTAAGGCCCGTAACGAGCACCATGACTAGGGATGTTCGAAAATGGCAGGGTTCGGGAGGGGGGGTATGTCAGGTACCCAAGAGCTGGGGTCCAATTCCCAAAGGGAGGAAGGATCTTAATGGGACAGTGTGGTTTACTACAGTAGTAAGCTTTAGTGCTCAGTTTGGCTTTTCTCTTCGGCTCTCGTGTGTGCGTTTAAGGAGAAATCCCCTTTACAGCAAAGTGCTTTTAAAACCCTCCACATGGAAGCAGCCCACGAGGGGAGAACACACAGGCCGACACCAGGAGCCCCGCCGCTAGTCTCTCTTTCCTGTAGAAGCTGCAGCTAGAAAACTGCATAATGGATGAGTCATTGCAGAGAGCTGGGGAGCTTAGATTATCGGCCTGGGGCTTCATCTGCGCTCTTCCCATCCCCAAACCTGACCGCCAGGCTCCTCTCTAAAGCCCCTGTTTGCTGTGATTCCAGCTGAGAAAGAGAGAGGGGAGAACCTGCCTTTTCCAGGGCCTTTATAAGTGGCTTTCCAACTTCTCTGATGGTAACCCATGCTAAGTGCATTTATCACTGTGTCCTGGTGTGTGTGTGTGTGTGTGCACGCACACACACACACACACACACACTCACATACACACACAGCTGAAATGAATAAGACACTATTCACCCTTACTAACGAGTGTGATGTATTCTGATACTTTCTACTCTATTCCATTTAAAAAAACAAGGCTGATGATGACCCACTAGGCTGATTTCATGATGTACCGATGGGTCCCAACCCACAGTTTGAAAAACTCTGGGCCAGGACCAAGGCGTGCTGACAAGCAGAGGGTTGGGATGGCGACCAGAGAAGAAAACTCTTCAAGACCCACAGGCCTCACACTTGTCTAAAGCAAGAGGCAGGTGGAAAATCAGGAGAGGACCAAGCAGTGGATCCGTTGGTGTTATTTGATGGTGTTGGTATTGGCGATATTTGGATTTGGGGCATGGCACTGAATGGCCGTGAATGGTAAGGTTTCTTCTGCACGGGGCTGGAAAATACTATTGCAGAGAATCAAATTCAGCGTTTCCTATTCCTTCCAAAATAAATACACTTACATTTGAAAAAGGGAGTAACTTACATGAAATTATCAAATAGGTAAGAGCCTGGGTGGGACCCCAATACTGTGCTACAGTGACCGTGGTAGTCTGATGGAAGCTACTGGAAATACTGACGGAAAGCAAACCTTGTGCGGTGCAGATGGGGAAAATGGTCCATGGGTCCTGCAAGTTAGGACTGTGCCCTGGGGTTGGATGTCAAGCAAGTGATGGCTCCCCGTCTCCTGGTCTTCCTTCTTTGCTCTCTGGGACTCAGTTTTGTCCTCTGGTAGGTGACAGTGGTCCTACCTGTCTCACAGAACTCTAACAAGATGAGACGTGTGGAAGCACTCCAGATTCTGAATGTAGGCTTTTATGTCCCTCCCTGTCCCTTCCATCAAGAGTGGGGCCTGCACCCATGTTTCTAGGTGACCGTCCGGGCCTCATATTGGATGTAGCTGTGATTACAACAAGATGAGGGGACCCCAGGCTTCTCTGCACCCAGGTCCTAACTGACTGACCAGGCTGCATTGCGATCCAGCCACACTTGGCCAGCTGGATTGGGTCCCACCTTGGGCCTAACAAGGAAGGATCGGTTTGTGTGGCCTCCGACACAGGGCCACTTGTCCTCAGGGCCCTCCGTGGATCGTAAGTCAAAAGCTGATCCCGGGTTTGCCCTCTGCGAGGTGAGCTGCAAAGGGCCCCCACCCGCACAGAAGATGGCCTGTTCCTGGTGGTGCTTATAAAGGCCCGTCCCATGCCCCACCCCCACCGTCCTGGCTTTGGAGGGGCCAGAGCCAAGCGGACAGGCGGTCCCCCAGTCTTTGTTAAACTTGAGCTCAGATGGACATAGAAACACAAGAGGAGCCAAATCATATGTTTAAACAGTTAAGAGGAAACCCAGCTCAGCAAGGAACTACAACCCTGGAGTTAGCCTGGGTGAATTTTCCTTCACTGGGATTTCCTGTCCCGTTTCTGGATGTTTCTATCTATCAAATGTTCCCTGGCAGTTGGTTTCAGGCCATCAGCTCTGCTATGAAAGAAAGCTTTACGCAGTACTTGGGCTTAGCTGCTAAAGCATCAAGGGCTGCCGAACTGCCTGGACCCAAAGCCTGGCTTCTACGACAGAAGCTCTAGTCTCTATCTGCCCTCTGTGCAAAGAGACCAAACTCAAAGACGGGCCTTCAAGAACCATCCATTACAATAAAGGCCAGCAGGCTCACCCCCCCAACAACCGCCTGGGGGGGGTGGGCAGGCAGGCGACAGTGGGGTTAGCAGTGGGTAGGTCCTTAAGGAATGGAAAATAAGTGAACCCAAAAGCTGGCCTCCTGCAAGGCTTTCAGACCGCTGTTAAAATTTAACAATTTTTTTATGTAAATCATCTGGTATACTCAATTGCATGGGTTCGTGGAGGGGGGGGACAAGGAGGGAACAATGGGCTGGGATTAGATAATTTAGTTAGTGCTAAAATTCCAGGAAGTTTGTGTTGATCTGGGCCTGGATCTTGTTACTTTTTAGCTCAAATCTAAATCTTTATCTTCCTATTATGGTTGAGAGGACATTTTTTTACTTAGTCATTTTTACAGTTGTAATTTTTACCCGCTTTCATCAACTAGAGCCAGCTAGATTAGCAGCTCTTAGCACGGAGATGAAAATATTGGTAGGGCCCAATGGGCCCTGTGTTGTTTATTCTAACGGAGCGGGCTTTGATCTAAACATATTTCCTGGGGTCTGGACGCAATGACCTAATTCCTGTCTTATCCGTCTCCACTTTCTGTGAATCTCAGATTGCGCTTTACTGTAGAACCCTTTGAAATTCACTTTGCATGTTTTCCCACTTTGTTACCCCCTCTGACATTTGTTTCACTTGGGGAAACAAAGTGGGTGACTCCTAGTAAAGGTTCCACGCTTTATTTTTCTAACGGGGCTGCTAAGTTTTAACAGAGGGGGAGCCTTTTCTTTCTCCTTTTTTCCTTTAGGTTCTCTCATTCTTGACATTCACAACACGCCAAAAACAATAAGCAAATAATCTACTGCTAGAAGTTTATGTCAACTGCAAATCATTTAGGATTTTCTGTATGAACACTTTTTCTAATTAAAAAAAAAAAAAAACCAAAAAACCTGTCCCCCCACACCTATAAAAATCAGTTGAATCAACCTGGTCCGTGAGGGCTGAGATGTGAAAACTCCCAACTCAAGAGTCATTTTCAGGTGTCTCTAAGGGGTCGACAGGAACCTGTCTTTCCCCTCCCCCACCTCCTCCCCCACAGTCATTCATGGGAGGGGTGTCTTGGGCAGCTTGGGTCCCTCATTGGTCTCTTTTTTCCTCCCCAGTTCCTTGTCAATCACTACGCTGCCCTTTCAAGTATATTTTAGACAAGGGGGTTCGTTACATGCTTTGCTGTACTTTTCTATACTTTGACAGTGCACATTTTAAAAATAGGAACTGGGGCGCATGTCACCCAAATCCATATTTTTAGCTCAAAAATGTCGTCAACTTCGCCGTCATCATTCCCGGCAGCAACAACCCAGAAAATTCGGTTCTCCTTGGTTTCCAAACTACCTCCATGCACCCAAGTTTCAGAAGGGGCAAAGCAAAGCGGCCAAGCGAAGCGCAGAGGCTTAGCGGGCAGGGGTGGGCTGGTTTGGTAACGCGGTCCGCCTCTAAATAAACCGCGTTGCTTTACGAATATGAATCCGTGTCTCTGCTGCGGGGCTGAGTCTAAAGGCCGAGTTTAGGGATCGCACAGGGAGGGGCAGCAGGGCTGAGGGCGAGCCTTGATTTGGAATGAACGGCAAGGCGAGTGGGCAGGTTATGATCAATAGGTTAGAGAGATAGTGGATCGATAGATGGCTCGGCAGGGACAAAGGCGCAGGGAGGGGGTTGAGACCGGGACCCCGGGGCTCCAACCTTCCCCTCCCGGGCTTCGGTTGCCTTGGGAAGTCCGTCTATGCGAAAAGTTGCCTGGGCTCCTCTTAACTCCCTTCCAGAAAACGCTGGAAGGAAGGAGGTTGGTGGTGAGCAAGGAGAGAAACAATTGCCCGGCTCCCGGGCCGGACAGCCCGCCTCGCGGAAGCGGACGCGTAGCCCGGGGTGGTGCAGGGCCGCGACCCGGCGGGCTGCGGGCGAGTGGGAGCCCGGGGCTGGGGGTGGCGAGTGGGGGCCGGGGCCCGGCGTGCGCCGCGGGTGGGCGTCGGGGCTCGGCCGGCTGGGCCCCTCTGGAGCGACTGGTCGGGCGCCGAGGGGGCACTGCGAGCCCGCCCCTCCCGGTGGCCCGCGGCGCGGATCCCCCAGCCTGTCCCCAGGCGCAGGGGCCGCTTCCGGGAGGAGCGCCCAGACCCAGAGGCCACGCGGCCCGGGGCGCCCCCTCCTCGCCGCGCCCAGCCGTGGGAAGGGGAGGGACGCCCCCAACGCCACGGAAACGTCCCCTTCTGGCCCGCGTAGAACAAGAGCGTCTGGCCAGAACTGCGGCCTTCCCTCCATGTCCCCACTCTTGGGGCGCGTGACCGGCACTGCAGAGGCGCAGTTCCTCAATGCTCGCGCGCTTAAGGGTCACGGAGATCCTCTGCACCCCGACGCTGTGCGCACAGCCCCACCCGCATCCTCTCCTGGTTCGGGGGCGCTTGCCCCCGTGTTGTCCTAGCCCTGGCCCCCCAGGCTGAGCCACCCAGCTTGGGGAGGCGCGCGCCCCAGGGTGGCCATAGGGTGGCCTGCGCCCCGGTGCAAACTTCTACTGGGAGGCGGCCTGATGCTTGTCCCTTACCTGGGTGCGGGGCCAAGGGCCACCGGCTCACCACCTACCTCCCTGAAAGAAACAAATCGCCGGACCCCTGTAGACACCAACTTCCACCCTGTCCGTTTGCTCACCCCAAAATAGTGCTCAGGAGGAAAACTTGTTTCCCCTAGAACAAAAGGGAGAGAGGAAGAATCAGATTGAATTTTGATGACGAAATAGTCAAGTTGTCATGGACTTTTTCTTTTCAAATACGCATGTGTGTTTCAACGCCTGAAAGCCCAATTAAAGAACACGTTGAACTCTCTGGGTTGAGGCCTAGTTTCAGAGTCAGATTATATACCCCATTCCCCCCCAACCCCCTCCCCACCCCCGCATGGGGCATTCTTCAGCCAGGCTGCTTTCTCGGCCTGAGAAAAGCCACTGAATCAAGGGAAGTGAAACCCGCATAGTTGAAATAAACCTGAAATCTAAATGGGCCAAATGTCCTGCTTCAGGGATGACCTGTCCAGATGAAATCTCCAATAACGGCTTTTTATTTCCTTTCATTTTCCCCTCCTTCTTGGGGGTGGGGGTGTGAGCAGAGTGCCCAGACCAGTCATAGATACCTGGCAAAATATCTAGACCTCCAAATTAAAAAAAGACAAAAATGAAAGAAGAAGGGGAAAAAAAAAAACAACCCCACAGGCTCCTGCAAACCTGTTTCTGTTACGCCTTTTGCAATTCCTTATTTAGAGAGAGAGAGATACACACTCACATACGCTTTACTGGTGCCTGGGGAAATGTTAAAATACATTTCGGGGCCTGGCTAAATAGAAATGCACTCTAAAAACACAGACACGGTATTTTGTTTTATCTGTTGCAAAAAAAAATGTATTTGATTACTTGGGTAAAATTACAGTATCTCTGTTGTTAGTAAGTATTAAATGTTAAAGAAATTGGACCCCCCCCTTTCCTTTCAACTTTCCAAGAAAGTGCATGTAACAGTCCAATTTTTTTTTCTTCCATACCTAATACAAAATAAACAAACACTATACCTGCTTTCTTGATCAAGAAGAAGCATTTGCTCTTGTAAGGAACATATGTACATTTTAATGAAAGTGATATTTCTTATCATATATACAAGAGCATCTACAATTTCTCCACTGACGGTTGTTCAAGATGCCATACTTAGCAGCATTGTGTAATTCCAGCACACATTTTCTATTGTGAATATACCTACAAGGCAAAATGTTACGTCTCAGTTTCAACTACCAAAACAACACTTGTATTTTCTCTAAAGAATTCTGCGTGCTTATTACTGTACAGAAACTTATCAACATTGAGGACGACTCAAGTAAAAAGCACAATACAAATAGCAGTTCAAAACGGAAATGGTTAAATCTACCAAAAAAAAAAAAAAAAAAAAAGCAGGTTGAATTTTCGAATAAAAAAAAAAACCCAAAAGAAACCAACAAACAAACCCAAACCTTTCGAAGAACCACATTGATCAGTCTGTACTTTCAGTCCTTTGCTTAAATTTGTTCTCAAAGATTAGACAATGTGTTTGCTGATAAAATTTTTCCAGCAGGATCAAAGTGTACATTTATATACAGACTTTATTAGAGATCTAATGCATCAGTGAGGCATTGCATCAACACCAGATTCATATTAAACCGGACATAGAAAATAAGTTAATGCCAGATTAAGACCGCCTAGCAGGGCAATTTGCGATTGCCATAAATGTTACAGCAAGTTTACAGCACTCTAGTCAATTAGTATTTAGTCCAAAATACAGAAGACCAAAGTTAATGCTTGCATTCTGTTTGCAAAGCCAGGTTATATCACTAATAAATAAGCTTTCTTATAACTCTAGAAGTTGAACAAGGTACAAAAGAATGTCTTCATAATGTTGTAGTTCATAGATCTGGGGGAACCAGAAGGGAAAGGGGAGGGGGACCGTGGCGAGGAGGAGGAGGCAGCCACGGGTCTCGTTCTGAGCCGGGATGCTCTTTCTCCAGCCAGAGTTGCTTTAACTTGTGACAATCTCTTTGCTGTCCTCCACGAAGCGGGTGAACCGGAAGTTGGTTCCATTCTCGCTGCTGGCCATCTTCTCTAGGCCGGCCAGAGGAGCGCTGGGCTCGGAGTTCTGGAGCTTCTCCAGATTTCCCGTCAGCCCACTAATAGGTGAGCTGCTCCCGCTGCCCAAGCTTCCAGGAATTGGAGGGATGCCACCATTCTGAATGACGGAGATCTCATTGGCCTTCATCGCCAGCCCGTTGGAGAGTGCCGCTGCATACTGATTCCAGAAACTGGAAGGATCCCCGCTTCCTGACCTTGCCGCCAAATCCTTCTGGAACATTTCTGGGAACTTGACAGGATTGCCTCCTAGAAATGTCATGGGGCCATCCACAGAGAGCCGCCGACCCCGTCGCGCAGGGGTGCTATTCCACATATGAGTGCCCATGTGCACCTGAGATGAGGCAAAGGGGGGGAGGGGAAAGGGGGGAAAAAAAAGAAAGAAAGAAAGGGAAAGAGAGAGAGAGAGAGGAAGGGAGAAGCTTAATAGTTGAATCTGTCTCAGCTCATATCCCGACACTCCACAAAGCAAGTGGCCTACACGTCTAGTCTTGTTAAGTGCCAGACAGTGGAGAAGGAATAGGGAACCGTCCACTCCGGCCACCTGGTAATAACGTGCGCGCTCTCCCCAGCCCTGGGCCGCCTTCCCTCTTCCTGGGCCAAGATGCCTGCCTTACTTACTCTTTTTTTATTACCCGTATTTAGCTTATAATGGCCTCAAGCAAGCTAGTCAGTCGCAGATAGCTCCTTTCAGGGTTAGAATTGTTATGTCCACTCTCATTGCAGTGGTAAGTATTGTATCTGACACCCTTTACCCTATAAACGTCCTTTTCAGATGGGAAGAAAGGACCCCTCACAGATTGCCCGGTGGAGGGCCCGAGCACGGAGAGAAAAGCCAGAAAGTAATTATTCATCTGGCAATGCTGGCAGCAATCTCTAGAGAAATACTCTGTCAACAGAAAAATGTACACAGGAAGAGCGCTCAACTGTTGCTCTGGAACCTGAGCATATTTGCTTGATTTCCAACATGTATCAGCGGGAAGTGTTGTATAATCGATTATCATACTACCCATTAGCAGAGCGCTGTGACGTTATTGTTTTTAGGGATGAGAGCTGCGCTGGACGGCGCGGTTATGAAAAATAGATGCATCCGCCCAGAAGGACGGTAATTATTAAGTGATACGGGCTGCACACAGGCCACGTGGAGGTCTTTAATCAACACCCCGTGGCAACGCGGGGCTGTCTTCCCGGGCAGGTAAGGCAATTCATTTGGTGCACTTAGCGAGACAGCGGGGATGGGCGGCTGCTTCGCTGAGGTTTACCAAATGACTCCAGGCGCTCTCGTGCTCGGCAGGCTGCAGTCCTGGGCTGCAGACCCAGACCGGGTCCCCGCCACGATCCTGACCCACACGCGGGCCCCCGCGTTTCTCCGCTGCCAGCCACACGTGGCAGGTAGCCTCGCGAGAACTCTCTACCCTGCACATCCCACCTCTCTGGGGGCTGCTGGCTCTGGGAGCATGCATTACAGATAATCAGCGGCACACCAGCAAGAGGGCTGCTGGCTGACTGGCTGGCTGGGTGGGTGGGTGAGGGACAGACAGAGTGAGGTACCTTCAGATTGCCTTTTGTTGTGAAAGCTCTCCCACAAATAGTGCAAGCAAAGGGTTTCTCTCCAGTGTGAGTTCGCTCGTGGATCTGCAGGGCGCTCGACGAGGAGAAGGTTTTACCACACGTGTTGCAGTAGTGTTGCTTCGGGGTTCTCCTGGGCAGAGCTGGGAGCAGAACTGGGGACGTGGCAGAGGAGGACAGAGGCCCAGAGGGGACGTGACTGGTGGAGGTGTCCTTGCTGTCCTGAGGAGTGACATGCACGAAGCCGTTGACCTCTGTTTTGATGAGAGACGACAAGGAGTTGGCGGGGATCCCCGCCGAGTTCTGATTGGGGCCGAGGTTGGAACTGGGCTCAAAGAGCTGTGATGGTAGGTCCCGCATCTGATGTGTCAGCATGTGCTGCTTCAGATTCCCCTTTGTGGAAAAGCCGCGATTGCAAACTGTGCAAATAAATGGTCTCTCTTTGGTATGACTTCTGTAGTGAATGTCCAAGGCACTCTGACAAGCAAAGGTTTTGCCACAAATGTCGCAAGCAGTATTTTTAAATTTACCCCGGTCTCTGAAAGGGAAGAGGATCCCCAAAGAATCTTCTTTGATGATCTTCTCTGCGTGACTGGACGTCAGATCCAAAGCCCCACCATTCACAGGGGTGGGAGACAGGCCATTGGCGAACTCGCCGGCTACTGCTCTCTGTGGCTTCTCCTCCACGCTGGGGGACTTGTGGAGCTCCTGGGTGCTGTTGGATGGGGACAGAGCCTGCATGGAAGAGGTAGACTCTGAGATGGCCGGGCTGCCAGCACTTTGGCTCTCCATGTCACCACCCACCGAGGACGAATCGTTGGTCAGGACGTCCCCCTCGACGGACCCGTTCTCCATGGACTTCAGGCTGGCCTGCAGCTGCTCTGCCAGGCCGGCATTGATCATCTTCATCTGATTCTCCAAAGCAGCGATGCTTGACATCTCCAGGGGCAAAGGCGAAGAAGATAAGCTGTCTTGGGACGCATCCGCGGACTTGGGCGTGTCGGGGATGCTGCCCTCGGGACAGTCCTCCATGTTTTCATCGGAGAAGGTGTCCAGGTCGTCGAAGTTCTTCTCGTCAAAGGAGCCCGTGTCTGACTCCATGGACTCGGGGTAGCTGTCAGGGACCGGGGTGTTGGGGATCTGACCGCCCATATGCATTCGAATGTGCTGCTGCAGGACCACGGCATTGGTGAACTTCTTCTGGCAGATGGGGCAGGAATGCTGGACGCGGAGCGGGGGCATAGCACGGTGGACACTGTAATGGGTCTTCAGGTTCCCTTTCGTGGTGAACGCCCGGCCGCAGATCTTACACTTGAAGGGCCTCTCCCCAGTGTGCGTGCGGTAGTGCATCTTCAAAGCGCTCTGGCAGCTGAGGACCCGGTGGCAGATGATACACTCGTTGGGGTCAGCGGCCTTCTTGTCAATGTTCTCTACCAACTGCTGGAGCTTAGAGGTCTCCGACGCCTGGGCCGAGTCCAAGAGGCCCCCGAAAGGAAACTTCGCCTTGAACTGCTCGGACATGAGCGGCAGCAAGGGGTTGGTGAACGCCGCGGTACCGCCCGGGCCGCCGTCGGCCGCCGGGGAGCTCAGAGAGCCGCCGCTGGCCACGGGGGCCGAGCTGGCGGCCACACCGCTCTCTTCGCTTTTGCCACCGGACGGCGGCCCGGCGGCCCCTTCGGCCTCGTCCGCGAGCCCACCCAGGTTTCTCGTGGCTGGCTCAGGGGCCCCGGAGTCACTCTTGACGGAGCCTGGGGGGCTGGTGGCAGAATGGCTGATGGGGATCGGGGCTGGCTCTTCGGTCTTGATGAAGGGCGTGAGGCTCGGGAGGGTCGGGGGCAACGGCAGGCCGACCGACGTGGTCAGAGTGGGCAGGACCGGTTTGGTGTCTAGCCAGCTGGTGACCGGCTTTTCCGGGGGGATGGACATGCCGTACGGGATGCCGGTACTCGTGGGGATATTGTCCAGATGCTCAGGCACGGGATAGGGGTTCATCTGGATATGAGGGTATTTCTCTTTGTGGCGCTGAAAGTGGACTTTGAGGTTCCCCTTGGTGGAGAACCTGTTCCCGCAGATGTTGCACTTGAAGGGCCTCTCTCCGGTGTGGGAGCGCAGGTGAATCTGCAAGGCACTGTCGCTCCCGAAGACCTTCGCGCAGAACCTGCATTTGTGTTTGAAGAACGCCTCGTCCGACGTGCTTTTCGCCTCGAAGGCGGTGACATTTGGTGGCTTGCTTTTTCTTTGCTGGGCCAAGGCAGACAAGGAGTTCAAATCCTCTGCAGTTGTTCCGATGTTGGGCAAAGGGCTGGGGAAAACCGAGTTAGCGGGGGCCGGCTGAGGTAGAAGTGGATTAGACGCAGGATTCAATAAACTGCTTATTGCAAAAGCTGGTGAGGATGATGCCGAGGCTGCTGGGTTGCTGGCGTGCGCGGCGCCAGCGCTCGAAGCCACTTTTTCCGAGGATGGGGTGGTCACCGCTGCCGCCAAAATGTTAATGTTGGGGGAAGAGCCGCTGTTGGGTGGAATGATGGTGTGGCCAGAACCGCTCTGAGGTAGCTGGATGGGGGGGAGCTGTTTCACGCCGCTGATGCTGGCAGACTGGCTGGCGAGGCTCTGTGCTAACCCAGCTGCTGCCGCCAGCTGCTGAGATAAATGGGAGCTTAGTGTGGACAAGGGGTTGGCAGATGTTCGTAAAGTACCTTGAGAAGGACTCGAAGATGTTGGCAAGTCTGCGTTCTGAGAAGCCAACAGCAGTATTTGGTGACGGATCTGTTCGATCAGCTGCAGCTGGTGGATCTGTTGCTGCTGTAGGGCGAGGAGCTGCTCCATGAGGGCGGGGACGGCCAGCTTGCCCCCTGAAGCCCCGCTGCACCTCGCTTCCTGGGAGAACTGGGCCACGGCCACCTTGGTGCTCTGCAGGTTCTCGATGATGACGTTGCTGTTGATCACGGAGAAGTTGCCCAGTGTCGTCAGGTCCCCGAGTTGAGGTAGAGAGGTTGTGATCGCTGAGGTACCTGTGGAGGGGCCGCTGCTGCAGCCCGGCGGGGGGCCGCCACCGCCCCCACCGCTCCCGCCGCTGCCCCCCGGAGCGCCACCGCCACCTTTGTTAGCCCCCGGGGCCTCCACCTCCATGGACTCTTCCCTGTGGCGGCCGCGGTGTTCTGAAAGGTCGCTGCAGTCTGCCTGATCTGTTTTGTGAACGGGGTCATTCATTTGTTCATCGGGATGCTCGGGAGGGGGGGTGGGAGAGAAGGTTTCGGGTGGGCTGGCTGGGCTCTCATTGACGATTAAAACTAATTGATTTTTAGTACAGTTCTTCTTGTGCAGCAGAAGATCTGATAATTCAAAGAACTCGGCACAGCACCGGCCACAGACGTGGGCGTCCTTGCTCTTCGTGGTGCGATTGGGTTGACCTTTCTCTGCGTCTCCTGCAAACATCAAAAGGTGCAGGGTTAGAAAGGGGGCCGGGACACGCGGGGTCACCCACGGCTTCCAAACAAGAAGGAGGGTGATCAATCGTTTTCTGTCTTCCACACTCAAAACTCTTGCCCCCGAAAACCAGTCAATAGCACCTAAGAGCGTCCGTAATTACATGGTGAGGGCGTGGAGGAATCCCTATCCATCCGGTATCTCGGAGAGCCACGGTCTTCAGATAATCCATCAAAACATAAAATAGTACGAACTGAGGACATGGGTGCATAATGAAATTCCATAGCAAAATATTGATTTCCAATATTTTATACACCTTATTGTCTACTCCTCCAGAGAGGGTCCAGCAACCATTCTGAGGACTTATTAGTCTCTTGAGTTTCTGTCAACCTTATTCATTTTCAACTGATTCAAAGATATCTGTGACAGTCTGTTCTGTCACGAAACTAATTTGTAGTCATTCAGGTTCCAATCAGTTGTTGACGGGGGTGGGGGGGTTGGGGGGGGATGCATGTCACCAAGCAGAAGACTGACAAGGTAAAAATCACCTCCAGCCCCTACCTGGAACCTGAGCCAAGGCTGATCGGCCACATCAGTAACAAATCCTCCAGACTGCTCATGATTCCACTGAATACAAACAAGAAAGCAACACACACACACACACCCCAAAGAGAAACACAATGATCGTAATCCGTTACAAGGCCTGGCTGGCACCGATATATCACCCCATGGCATGTTTATTTTTAAAATTAAAGAATGCAACCTTGGCTACTCTTCCACTAGTCAAGGAATATATGCCCCCCTGCTCCACATGGCAACGTTATGCCTCTAGATATCTCATCAAAAGTGCTCTATCTAGAAAAACTGGCCCAAGATTTACATTCCGGATTCAACAACTTCTAGAAGGACGTGCAGTTAAGGGGAAGGGAAGAAATAATTCTTGGTTTAGAGTCTGGAAAGGCTGTGCAATTCTCCTTGTCTGAATGCCTTTAAAAACAGTTTGCTCTTAACTGTTATCAATTGTTAAACAGATTGTCCTGAACCTTTCATTATAAAAATCCCTTTATTTCATGTTTGTTTCCACTGGTTGCTCAGATTTCTTCTCGCTAAGATCCATTTGTAAATTAAACATAAAAATCTCCAACTCCAAGCTAACATCCTATTCAAAGACAGGATGGAGCCCCATTGTTTGCCCAGCATGGGGAACACCAACTTCTGTTGTACAAATGGTGTGTGGTCATCTCCGAAGGCTGTGAAAAAAAAAAAAACTGTTTAATTCAAGGATTACCTCCCTGCATGCTTTTCTGCAGAACTGAATCAGATAATAGTTAGTTTCCATGACTTCCAAATTGAATCTCCCAGAAAACTTGCAGGGGGAAAAAAGAAAAAAAAGAAAAGAAAACTAATTGCAAATATGAATAAATACAAATTCAAAATGTTGCTTTTTCGGTAAACCTAAGAGTCAACTCCAAAAGAGCCAGCCATTTGCCTTTTCGTAGTAAACATCCAAAAAAGCTTGAGTACTTCTGCATTCCAGAAAATATAATTAATACCTAAATACTAACTTCTGGAAATTCCTTTAACTCTATTTGCCTTGAGTGATGCCCAAGTTGATGAGAACCCCCGGTGAAGTATGCCAGATGTATGCACACTTTATTCACTGGGAGTGTTATTTGAGTAGCTAAGTTATACTTAACAAGCTAGCTTTTCTAATACCCATCTTTTAATCTCCACAAGGGTATAGAGCAAAATGCATTAACAATACCAAACAAATCTTAGCTGTAGCTGAAAATACCAATAATGATTCAGTTTTAATTTAATGTTTAATCATCCTAATTGGCACCGGATTCCTGTGCACATTCAAGGTGCTGTTTTAAGCACTTTCTGTCTCTCTCCCTGCTTTAAAATAATGTAAACAAAATATTGAACGAAATTCGCTAAAGTTATGTTGCTTAACTCGGGACAAAAATAATGTGACAAAAATTCTGTTTAAAGCTTCTTATTTTGACAACCAATTTTAAATGATGCATCCATTTCAGATGCTTATTTTAAACTCGGAAATGCAATTCCTAATATATTCAACAGAAATGTTATTTCTTTCTCTTTGCACATTTCCATATGTAATGGTTATGTTTCCATCTACTTTTACAGCCAATTATGAAGGAACAAAAGCTATTCTGTTTGTTCACACATTTTCAACAAAATGCATTAAAACTATTATGTCAGCATGTTCTATTAAGCTCTGCATTCAGTGGAAAATACTTTTCAACCAGCTCACATTTATCAAAACATAAAGCCACTTTAAAACACAGTTTTGCTTGGTCAGCTGGGCTTAGACAAATAATGACAGCTTCAGAACTAAATAACCAGCAAGGGAAATCAGAAAACTGACTTCATCAATTGTACACATTACAATGTAGTTGCTTCAAATATTTAGCACATCTGTGTTCACGATTAAAGGGCATTTTAATTCTTTATAACTTGCAAACATCTGATATTCTCATAATATATAGACAAAAGAAAAAGAAGGTTACTTGACAGGATTTGGCTGATTATTACTTTCCTGGGCTCGAATTCTGACATTTGCACTGCTTCAAGACTCACTTGAGAATTTTCAAGTTTTTCAACCTGAACATTTTATATTTAGGATTGTGCTAACTGGACGGAAAATGTAGGTGCTTAAAAATAAATGCCCGCTTGCTTCTAAGAAAGAGACTGTGTTAAAAAGCTGCCCGTGTTTTAGCTTGGATTTTCACAACATGTTAATAAGCTGACATTTGATCTCGCTGTAGAGTCGACTCATTTAATCTCCTGATGTTTACGAACACCAAAAAAAAAAAAAAAATTCCGGTATCTATTTTGATTTATTTCAAAAGCAGGTGTCGCTATACTGTAATAGTTCTTCACTTTAAATCTATTTGCATTCTGAACTGAACTACAAGAAGAACTCAGCAAAACAAAGACAAAGCATGAGGACCAGTTAGAATCTTTAACTGAACTACCAGAGGGAATATTTTAAGTTGTAATAAGACACACACACACACACTCTAACATGTTCTAATTCATATTTCTGCCCGTCTGCTATTTTGTTTCTCAATAATCTGTTACACAGGATTGCAACTGGTGACCCCATTATAGTAAATACAGTTGCCTTGCTCCCTGTACTAGGGTGAAAGTAACATTCCAGTCCCTTTTCTATGGAGTTTGCATACAAATTGATTTTATAATCCTAGTCAGGCAGGAAAATTTGAGAAGTAGTGGTTTGCTAAGTTTGGGCGCACAAAAAGATATCTGTAATTTTTCCGGGATTTTTCTTCTCTTTTCTTTTCTTTTTTCTTTTTTTGAGGATAAGGTGGTGAACTTACAGTTCCATCCAAGTTATACTAAAATCCCAGATGTTTTAGGTCTTGTACTATTTAGGTACTTGACACCCAATTCAAATTTGTCAGTTTTTCATCATCTCAACCTAACATTGCAGAATAGGAGGCAGAAAATTGAAGTGTTCCAGTATATCTGTCTACTGTGAAAACAAAAATAAAACTATGCCCCACACAGCAAGGTTTGGCCAGCCAGGAAAAAACAAAACAAAACAACCCTATTCTACCACATTTAGTTTTCTTTTTTGGAACTCTTCAGAAAGATCCTTCACTTTACTTTCCATTACCTTACGATCGCATTAACATTTTTAATAGAACCTCTCACAGGATTGTGATTTTGGAGCCTGTAATTTTTACAGGCTGTTCCTTCCCGTAGACTCATTTAGAAAGGCCATCAGCAACATTTTTGATTGATTGGTCTTTATCTTTTTATTATTAATATACATGTATAGATAAATAGACATCTATCTATCTATCTATCTATCTATCTATCTATCTATCTCTATCTATATATATATGTAATTTTTTCTTTGCCCAGACCTGGGAAAAACCTAAACCTCAAGGTCCAGCTTAAGATTCCAAAGAAATTTTAAACACTCCAACGTCTGCCCTGCATACTCTCTGTAATAACGTCTTAAGTTTCCCTCTGTGTAATATGCAACCAAATGACACATCACTGGCCCCCTTCAATTCCCTCCGTGTTCTGGCCAGGATTAGTGTATTCTCGAGTGGAAGAACACAAGCGAAATCTCTGGAAAAAAATAACGACACAGACAAGACCCTCCTTTTAAAGCAGGGATACAAGCCCACCTAATGTACACAATAAATGAAAGGGGGAACATGTCTTCCCCTGGGATGAATCAGACTGAACACTAGATGGGGTTCCAGTTGCAAGGGTTTGTTCAAAAACTTCTTTGTGGCTTTTCCTATTCCAGTGACGCGTAAAAAGAGAGACTCCTTAAGGCGAGATCTAAACTTTGACTACATAAACATTGGCAAAGGCACAAGAAACTAAATCCCTGTTGTTTGAGGGCAAAACTGAGCTACGGGGACTACCTGTCAATCTTCCCCTTTGGGGGTCTGGCATCTGAGGGTGACAGGGGAATAAGGTTAGGAAAAGAAGCCAAGCTGATAAGGTGAAACTAAAATAAACTACCAACTTCCTGCTAAGTGACTAGCAAGACTCAATTTGGGGGTCACTGGGAAGATACTGAAGGACATATTATGATCTGGACCTTGTCACCTTTGCATGGGAGGAGGCTAGCAAAGGTTAAAACAGCTCGACACATTTAGCTTTTCTAAAGCCTGGCACACACACTTTTTTCTGTGTGTGTGGGGGGGGGAGGGGTGTTGGGGCTTCGGGTAATTTACCATCTCTGCTAAACTGCTAAATTCCTTCAGTTTTGGTAAGCTAAGAAAATTCTGGAAGATGTGGCGAGCTGTACACCACGCGATGTCTTAGAAACACCGAATTAAGACGGCAGGAGGACTTTGTTCTGGTTACTACAGAGAGCTGGGCTTTGAACCATTTCAAAAAACCGAGCAGACTGGGACTCTGCCGCTTGCTCTCTCGGGTTCCCACTAAGCTCTCCGCGTGAGAAATGTGGGTTTCTGCCTTCTAAAGGGCTCCTGGTCAAGATGACTGGCTACCTGCAGACGTAGAAACAAATGAAATAAAGTCCCCAAAGAATAACCTATAAATTGGCACTTGTACCCATAAACCATAGGAGAAACTTGATGTACCAGACACCATGAGACCCTTACTGTCACAAATTCACTTTTACATCCACTCTCTCTCACGCCCAGCTCCACTTTGCTTGTTGGTATGTTTGTTTTTTAACGTTTTATAAAGTATTTGCAGCCCAAAGCAAAACCCCCCAAAACAGTTTGCGTTCCCTCACCCAGAATCTTCCATTATGCCACAAACTTAGAATAGGCCTGATTAAACATGAATTCTTTCCAACTGCCTTATCGTGCAGGGGTCGGTTTTTCAAAAAAAGCAATTAATTATAGTTCTCTCTAACCTTTTGGGCCCAGAAATCAATGTGTTGCCATTAAGCTGCTCACAATGAGTAAATTACTTTGGTAAATAATAGAATTTCATTATTAATATAAATAAGAGGGATGTTTATGATACTTTATATGAGTCAATGTTTTATCTCGAGTTCGTGTTGTTTTTATCTCTCTTCCAATATTACCTTTTCCTTGAAAAAGCTAAGCACCAAAATACTTTAATAAATGAATGGAGTCTGAATGGGCCATCCCTGTAGTTACCTGTATCTTAAAAACATCACCCAAGGAAGAAAAACCCAACACACACACACACACACACACACACACACACACGTACACACACAGCTCTGAAACCCAGAGCTTAGTAAAGAACCCACACAGAAAATCATTAGGTTCTAATATTCCCCTTCCTCAGAATTATTTATCTCGGTAAATCATTTTTCCAACGGCAGTCATCTTTCCACAAATAACCCGAGACTTGTTGAATACCATATAAGAGACAAGTAATATGTGCCATAATCTTGGTTTCATAAGAAATACAAACATTTCCCAATTTAAGGTAGGGGGTTCCTGGGATTACAGCTGAATTAAAATGTGAACATTCGAAGACTGACCAAATAATCTTGTTTTCCTGAACTTGTTCTCAGGGAGTTATCCGTGTGGCTGTTTAGCATGGCTCTGGTTTTCTTTGTATGTGCGTGCACACGCGCACACACACACACACACACACACACGCATGACACACAGCACAGCAGCTCTGGCTGCTCTCAGCCCGAGTCTCTGCTTCTGGGCTCCTGTGACTGGGGGCCCACAAACTTTTCTAGGTCCCGCTCTAGGTAGAAATCAGCACGTTTGAGGGGCTAGCGTATGGCAAAGGCACCAGCTAGATTGAATTCTGTTTGGACCATGTTTTCCAACCATTTTGAGACATAAGAAAAAGTAATACGCTGTTCGAGTGAGGCGCTGTCTTCTAAAAATGTAATAACCTTTATACATGTGGGGGGGGACCCCAAAACAAAACCAAAAAAAAGAAAAAAAGCCCCACACCCCAACAACTCGGTGAAGTATGTGTGTTGTGTGTTGGGAGATGCATACAGATTGCTGAATTCCTTGCAGAAAAGGTGGCGACTTTTGAGAGATAACTTGGAGATAGGTCTTGCATTCTCAAGCCCCACAGTCTCCCCACTACTCCCAAATAAAAAGATAGGGCGTGAGGAAGGCCCTCCTGTAAGGCAGGCACTGAGAAGGATTAGTTGTGTACTAACATTATTACAACATACTAAATCCTGTAACCCTCTTACAAAATCTACCCTCTAGGCAGCTTCCCCCAAACTTATTGTTCAACCATGTAAAAACAGTCATAACCTAAAACCATTACCACCGAAGAAAAAGAGGGGGTGGGGAGAGGTGAGAAAGAGCTGGGAGGGAAGTGCTGGCCATGGTGCCCCTAACACTTTACTGCTTCTTAGGACAATGAACCAGCTTTGGGGGAGAAAAAAAAGGGGGGGAAGAAGAAAGAAAGAGAGGGAGGAAGGAAGAAAGAAAAAAGAAAGGCAACTTGATTCAGTGACTTAATTAACTTACCTCAAAGCTCAAATAAACTAAAAAAAAAAGTCCTAATAAATAATAATGGTAAGAGGTAGTGAACTCCTTTTATGCTATTGCTTTATGAGAAGCCTTAACTATTAAAAATTCCCGATTCAGAAGGCGACAGGAGAAAAGGCAAGGGTCTAGCAGACATCGTTTCTCCGCGAAGCCCGAGTCTTTTTTCTCCTTTTTGAAAATGTGTGAAACCAGTGCACATTGACAAAAAAAAAAATAAAAACCCCAACAAAACAAAACAAAACAAAACAAAACAAAACAAAACAAAACAAAACCAAAACAAGCCCCGAAAAACTCTTTCTTCTCCTCCCGTTTGGTTTTTCCTACACAAATTGGGAACTTTAACAGTGTTCCGGGGCGGAAGGTCTCACCAGAAACTTTAGGAAAGATGGGTGTGGGGGCGAGAAGCAGAAGAAACCAGCTGAGAAAACCCGCAAAAATATTCGGAGCTGTTGCTGCGGCCTGGGGTAATTTCATCCCGATTTATCTCGCATCCCCGGTTTGGTCTGGGGTGGAAAGCGGGGTTCGGGGGCTCTTCTCAGCAGACTGAGAAATCGCAGAGACTCTGGGTAAGGCTTGAAGCTCGAAAAAGTACTGGGGTGTGGGGGGGGGCAAATATTGTAAACAATTTTCTTAATCGGCCTCAGTTCTCCCCAATTTCTTAGAGGGACCCCCCACGCCAGGAGTCCCGCTTCCCGACAGCCGGGGTGACGGGAGTGAGAGTCCCTCGGCTTCTCTGCCTGCGCTCTGCGCGGCTCCCCGCGCCCCAGCTCTACTGAGAAGCAGGCCTCTAGGGAAGGAGCCCGGGGACCGTGGGGCCCGGGTGGCCGCAGAGTTTAGTGGACAGAGGTGCTGATCTAAGGGCATGCTTCTGAGCCCTGTCGGGGCCCAGTTCCCTCCTCCATAGCCCCAAATGGGGCCCAGGACTTGAGCATTCCGAAGGGCATCCGGAGCCGTGGAGACCCCGCCGCGGTTGCCCTTGTCCTCCCGCAGCCCAGAGGCGAGCATCGAGCCGGGGACCGACCCGGACGCCGCTCCTTCGCCTTGGGCGCTGGGCCTGGCAGCTCGGAGGCCCCGAAAGTGAACCACCTTCAGGGACAAGGAAGGATTAGAGGTGTCCTCCCTGCGTACCCCAAATCCCCTGCCGGGACCTCTCCTACTCTCGGCCTCGGCGCCCTCACACGAACTTTGTTCTAGACTTGTTCATTCCCTTCGGGACCCCGCACTGGTCGCCTACATCCGAGAAAGCGAGTGCCTCTGTTTCGGGGGTGGGGGGTTCTCCCCTGGCTAGAGAGCTCCCCCAGCCCTGGAGAAAGACCCTCACGATTCCTGGGAGCACGGGGTACCACGATCCTCAGCGGGCGCACACCCAATCTAAAGATTTCTCGGGGGCGAGGGGTGGGTTGCAGGTATTGGGAGAAAAGATGCCGGGATAAACTTGGGTAGCCGGACCCCAACACTGTTCCCCGTCCGCCTGCCTGTGTCTCGGAAGCAACCAGCGGCAAAGAGCACTCTCCGTCCCTGCCGCGACCCCGGCGTGTCGGGCACCGGCGCCCCGACACAGGTCCCCGTCTTCTGGCAGCTCTGACCCCCTAAAGGCACCCCATTCCCTTGCGCGGGTCCAGGTGGAGTGTGAGCGCTTGCGGGGGGCGCGGCACAGGGGGCTCCCCCGCGCTGGGAGTTCAGCCGGGAGCACCGAGTAAACTTCCTTCCCGCAGGCAGCAGGGCCGGGGCGGCGGAGGCCGGCCCGGGGGCCCCGGGCCCGGGGCGGAGAGCGCGAGGGGCCCCGGGCGGCCGACCTCCGCCCGCCCCGCGTCCCGCGGGCCACCCGGGCCCGGGCCGCTGCTCCCCGGAAAAGCCGGGGCGGAGGAGCCGGGGCCCGCATGCCCGCTCTCCTCCCCCACCCCCCGGGAGGACCCAACAACTCCGGAAAGATCCTGCCGGGAGAAGTGTTTGCTCTCCCCGGGCCAAGGGGGAAGCCCAACGCAGGCAAATTGAAAATTAAAAAGGAAAAAAAAAAAGAAAGAAAGAAAGAAAAAGGAAAGAAAGAAAGAGGAAGGAAGGAAGGCAGGAAGGGAGAAAGAAATACGCCGAGTGGGAAAGGCGAGCGGGGACGCGGCGGTGGCGGTGGCGGCGGCCGGGGCGGTGGGCGCGGGGGCCAGCCGCGTGTGCGTGGGTCCGGGTGTGCGTGAGTGTGAGTGCGAGTGCGTGTGTGTGCGTGTGTGTGTCCGCGGCGCGGGCCGGAGCACTCACCATCTCGCCGGGGGAGCGAGGCCACTTCGGGGTCGGATTGGAAATGTTGAGGCTTCGCTTGCTTCCTCCGCGACATGCTGGCTCAAACATCAGCTGGGGCAGAATAAAAAATTACTAAAAAAAAATCTTCTCAAAATTACGGAAATCGAGCGGCGGCGGCGGCGGCGGCTCCCCCCGCCCGCCGGCCCGCCCGCCCCCTCCCCGGCTCCCCGGCCCCGGGCGCAGCGCGCATGTGTCCTGCTATAATTATGATTATCAATAATGCATTGCGATTAATCATAGAGGGGCTCTTTGAAAGGCGATTGGCACCGGGCCAGCGCTATTCAAACCCGCTCGCCTTAATCAATTAGTTCGTGATTTGCTGCAGACCCCTGTCTCTCCGCGCGCTGGCCCAATAAGCCGGCCGCGGGGCTGGCTCTGCGCGCCGCGCCGCCCGACACTGGGTTAACCCTCTTCGCGACCGCCCGGGACTCCGCGGCCCGGCCGCCGCGGGCCTTCCTCCTCGCCTGTGCGCGCCCGGCGCCCTGGCCTGCGCCCCCCCCACCCCCCCCATCCCGGGCTGGGCCGACCCGAATTAGCATGCCCTCCCCGGAATTAAACCTCCTGGGTGGGGGGTGGGGCCGGGTGGCGGGGGCTGGAGACCCAGGCTGCGGGCGCGCGGCGAACTTCCCAACTCCGGCGCTAGGCGCGCCGGCCCGCGGGGGGAGGGAGTCCCGTGGCGGGATTTGGGGGGAGGAAGTCCCGTTTCGTGAGTGTTTCTTCGTTTCTTTAAGAGCTACCAGAAAGCAGCCCACCCCCACCCCATAAAAAAAAAAAATAAGCGAGTGGGGAAGAGCCAGCCCCACGCCGGTCCGCCTCCTGCCCGCGGCCCGGCCTCCCGCCCGCTCGCCGCCTGGCTCGGCGCTCCTTCGCCCCGAGTTCTCCATCCCCTGGATCGCGGGCTCGCGGGGGCGCGGAGAAGAGGACCGAGGAAAGGTTTGGGAACGTGATGGGTTTGGGGCTTTTGGAGGGGGGAGGGGCAACTCTCCCGCCACCCGGATCCTTCTCAAAGGGCCCCGAGCCTCCAGCCCCTCGTTGCTCCCTCGCTCCCTTTCTCTACCTCGGACATTCCCAGGACAATTAGGGCTGAAGTTTTCGGGAGAAGCAGCCCCGAGCCCGTGGGATAAGGGGCGGCCCGGCTCCGCCCAGGACCCCTCCCGGACCTCCCCCCCGGCTGCCCCGGTTGGCTGCAGGGCGCGTCACTCCGCGGGGAGGCGGCGGCGGCGGTGGCGCCGCGGAGCCCGGGGCGGGAGGAGAGCAGGGACCGGCTTGGGATCCGAGTTCAGCTCCAGCCTGGGGGAGGGGAGGGGCCGCCGCTTACCCTGAACGCAGCAACCCGCCCCTGGCCGCGGGAGGCGCGGCCCGGGCTGGCCGGGCCGTGGGCAAAGCCAGTCCTCAGGACCCCTGGGTTCCCCGCCCTGGGGGGAGGGGACCGCGCCCCATGCTCCTGGCAACCAGGTGGCCGTGCTGACCCGGGAGTAGTGGAGGGGGGGCTCCCAGTCCACAGCTGTCTGGCCCGACACAAGCTCGCCTCCATCTCTCGGCACTTGCCGAGCGCGGCACCCAAACTTTTCGCACTAGCTCCGTCTCCCCAGGCTGGGATGCAGCCTCCCTACCCGCGCCCCGGGGTCCGGAATCGGGAGCGTGGGCCGGGCACTCCCTCCGCTGGGCTCCGGCGCCCGCGAACCTCAGGCTCAGTCCGCGGCTCAGCCTAGCTCTTCCCCTCGCGCCTCGGGGTCTCCTCGCTCCAAGGTTCCCGAAGTCCTGCGCCCGAAGGACAAACTAAACTTCGCTTGAGTAATGGGGGAGGGGGGTGCAGATACACAATCCCTGCCCTATCTCGCTATCGGGAGAGGAGAGGGCTCATAAGGACGCCCCAATTCGGGAGCGCCCTTGAGTCTGGGGAGCGCCGCAGTCGGTTCGCGCGAAGTGGGCACCAATCTTTCGAGTAGAGTTTCGGGTGCTCCGGACCCTTACCGCTCTCCCCCAAATGACTCTTCTGTTTTAGCTTCGTTGGTCTTTGGTCTTTTTTTCCCCCTTTTAATTCTAAATCTTTTGTGTGTGTGGGTGGGAGGGGGGAATGTTTCTGTTTTCCTCCTGGTGACTTTTTTTCTTGGTATAACGTCTCCCTTCTTTCTTTATTCTCGTTCGCCCTTTCTTCACCTTTTCTCTTCTCCCTCTTATTTCTCCTCTCTTCTGCCCTCGCTTGGTCCCTGACACACGCACACGCACACACACTCCCTCTCCACCTCGCTCTCCCTTTCTCCCCAGGTCCTGTTGGTTACAGTAGATTTTGATAAAAAGACAAACGAAGCTATCAGTGGGGCTGATGTTGAAGAATGAAGATAATAATGTTTCCATAGGTGGTGCTTCAAATGCCATTATTTCTCACTTAATATTTAAAGAGATCCCTCGGCAAAGATGGATCTGCGTGCTCCTGGGGTGCGAGTCGCTCGCTTCCCCCAGACCCCCAGGAAAGTGTACAGTAGCACGTGCCAATCGCGCACCCCCCCCCACCTTGCAAACTGTGGTCCTCGCACACACCAGCCCGCACTATCCCAGGTACGCTAACGTGCCCCTACATATGCACTTGCACACCCTTTCTCCGAATGTGCCTGCATTTGGAGCCGCCCGCGTCCGTCTCTAACACTCTTGGCTTCTTGAAAGTCCGGGCCTCCGGGTCACCGCGTGCTGCCAAGAACCGAGCCGAGCTGGCGATCCCGCAAACCCTTCTTCCCGGTGCGCGCCGCGTGCGCCACGGGAAGCTCCCGGAATAGCTTCACACGTGTTCGTTACTTGCTGTATGTGTTATTAAGATTGAGGGGGGAAAAAAAGCCTTCCCTCCCCCCAAAACACCAAAACAAACAACCAAACGAAATGCACACGCAAAAGCAGCGTCGCGATGTTTAATTAAAAATGGGCGAGCAGAGACTAATTAATTGGGGGGATCCAAACTTTAATAACTTTTTTCGTTCTTTTGCGTCCTCGACGGCGTAGAGGCGGGCGTCTCGCTCTGTGCGCAGCGTCCCCCGCTAATTTCTTGTTTGTTTTCTTTCCCTCTGTGGCCGGGAGAGAGGAGAGGGGAGGTGGAGGAGGGGGGATGGGAGGAGGGGGATGGTCGGAATGGCGGGGAGAGGAGAATTGGTCTTTATTGTTGATGGCAATACATCAATTACGGGCCATTGTCTGGGGCCCAAGTTCCGTGGTTCGCTGACGCGGGCGCTGCGATGTCAGGGCGCGGGTGAGGCTTCGCGTGCCGCGAGGCAAAGAAATAATTAAATTAATAAAAACGGAGACAGCGTGGGGGTTGCTTTTTACTTTTGAGCGGGTCGAAAGGAGGCAGCGAGTGCGAGCGAGGTGCCACAGCTGAATCCTGTCCCCACGCCTTGCTCACCCCAGTGACCTGCGCGCTCTATAGGGGGTCGCGCCGTCCCGGCCTAGGGTGGGGCAGCTGCTGGGGGAGCAGGGCTACCGCGGCTCCGACTTGCCGTTTCCACCAGAGGGCCTGGCACTTTAGGGGCTGATCTCCGCGAGGGAATGGGGGTGGCCCGAAGTGAGGCTGCTGCTGCGCCAGGGTCGTGACCTCGTGGGCCAACAAGAACCGCACCCGGGGGTGCTTGCCGAGTTGTGCAAACTCACAAATGGGGCTTGATGGCTGTGTTTCTCCTAATGCGTCTCGTCGGTTTTCCCAAGACCTAGAGCGCCTTGTTGGGTTGGCGGACCGAAGGGCTGTGCCCCCAAGGCCGCGGGCCACAACTGAGTCCCCAGCGAACGGGTTTCCGAGCCTCTCCGCTTCATCCCAGATCCTGGGAAAGGGAGAGGGTATTGGGCCTCCCCTTTCCAAGGCCTGGCTCTCCCACCTGCAAAAATATCTCATGCTGGCCCAGTCTGACCCCAGGTTTGGGATGGAGCCTGGAATGAGGCCTGGCCTGGGCCCGGGACCTTCCTTCTCTTTCCGCCGGCGCTGGTTGGGCACCCTGGAACTGCAAGACGCCCCCACACGCCCTGGCCCAGCCCCTGCTTCCTCAGCCCCAGGCCCCAGGCCCCAGGCTCCGCGGGCCCCCGGCCAAGGCTAGGAGGGCAGTAGAAGAGGTTTCATTTTCTTGAGTCAAGCAAAAAAACGGCGAAAGGGCTGCAGGGGTGCCCCGGGGGTGGGGGATGAAGGCACATCGATGGTATCAACATTATTGATGGGGAAATGTTCAGGACAGGAGCCCGCGATCAGGTTCCCAGTCCCTCCTCTACCCGCAGGTGGGAGGGGACGGAGTGGGGTGACGGGGGTGGTGGTGATGATGGTGGTGATAGTGATGATGATGGTGGTGTGTGTGTGTTGGGATGGGGACGCCTGGACGCACCCGCATTAGCCACTCCTGGCGTTTACTTGTATTTTTCTGGTCTGAAAGTTTGGGAGTGGGGGGGGGGGGCAGGCAGAGAAAGGACCGGCGCGGGTAGTTACCCTAGCCCTTAGAACTCTTTGCTAGCGTCGGGGCTAGAGCGGTGGGAGGAGGGGGCAGAAAACCTGACCCAAAGCGAAGACCAAGTTTGGAAAACCCATCGTAGGCTCGGTTATTTTCCACGCCCCGGGCTTCGCTTCCCCGGGAGTTTCAGAAACTCCTTCCTTCCCCGAACTGCTGGCGCTCAAATCCTAGCCTCTCCTCCGCCACGGGAGAGGCTTCGAACCTGAGGCCTCGGGGAGCGGGCTCGGGTGGGGACCCCCGGTCCAGGCGGAGTCGAAGCGGTGCGCACTCGGCGCGCTCGCTCCCCAGCAGCTAAGTCCCCGCGGCGAAAAGGCGCACATTCAGGGGGACTCCCGCCGCCCACAGCCAGGGGCTATCTCCAGACCGGCGCCGGGTGCCGCGCGGGGACCAGGCGCCCCGGCGCCGGCTCCGGCGGGAAAGTTGGCGGTGGCGAGCGAAGGGCGGGCTTGGTAACCGCCCGCACGCCTCCCAGCCAGAGGTCCCGTGCAGCCTGGCGGCGGCCAACTTCATCCTCCTTCTCTCGCAGGGCCATCCCCACGGCAGCATTTAGAAACTGACTTCGCTGGCGACCGCAAGTGCCTGCGATTGCTGCTTTCCGTCCACATGAAGCGTCTTGCACTTAAATTCACTGCGCCCCGCATGCAACAGTGCCTCGCTAAGGGGTCTCTGGGTATAAAATTCCTCCCAAAGGAAATGTCTCGAGGTACAGAAAGTGGAAAAGACTAATCGAATTTATAAAAAGAAAACCTTTGCTTCCTTTTGGTTAAAATCCCATTGCGGTTTTTCTCAGCGTGAAAAAAAATTATCATCATGCAATAGAGTGTAGCTAATTCCTGGAACCTAGTAGCAGGGTGTTCCAAAGCCCAGCAGGGCTCCCAGATTCTCATCTTTGGGCTCAAGAGGTAGGACCTTTGGATCCGGTGAAAAATGATGAGTTCTTATGTCATCTGCTGGGAATGGGTGTGAGATGGTGGAGCCCTGGGCTCTGTGCATTTGGGGGTGTGCCTGTGTGTGTGGGGGGGTCTGCCAGGAAACTCATTTTCATTCATATAGGAGATCCTCTCAAATGACCTCCCAGTGGGAACTCCTAGATCAACTCATTGAGCAAATCTCTTAGAACAAACTTAAAAAAACAAACCGTATACTCTGCCACTTTTCTGTAGCACAATGTCCCTCTTCAAAGAACAGAACAATTTCCAAAGAGCCGTGCATCTTGGTTTTATGAAAAGCTTGTGTGACTGGAGATCTTGCCTGGGGATGACCGTGTTCATGGAGAAAAGCACCTTTTGGTTTCTGTTTGAGACATCCGTGGCCAACTCTGGTTTCAGAACTGTCCTGGGGGTCGTGGCTCTTGTCTGCCCAGTGCCCTTGTGAGCAAGGCCTGTCACTCACATTACTGGGAATTTACAAACCCCACAAATGTCAGCTTGCACAGGGGATATTTCTCTGGGTTTCTCTGTGAGGGAAAGAGGTGTTTCTTCTCCGAGTTTGCAGTTTGAGTCAGAGTGGTAGCTTCACGTCATTCCCCACAACCAACTTCAATTCCTTTATCGAGTGCAGTTTTTTTTGGCGCCTTGTGTGTAAGGAGTGAAAAGGGGTGGGGCGGAGGAGGCAAGTGGATAGCCCACCCAGCTCTTCTTCTTTCCCCTTTTCCAGTTCGATGAAGTTTCTTAATTACTGAACCATAATTTCTTTCTCTGGGTTTTCATCCTTCTCTCTCCGGCCACAGCAACAATATGGTTCTCTCCGACTTAATCCCCGGTTTAAGGTGGGGTTTTAAATTTAAGAGACTCCCGTTTCCCAATTCCAAATCTGTGTCTCCCTGCTTTCTTGTGCCTTCCCCAAACAGGAGCAATTATCTCTTAAATCATAATCCCCAAACCATCAACACCTGCACACTAAGGTCGGAAACTAGCTCCAACTTTTTCTCCCCCTTCCCATTTATAATTCTCATTCTGTCCTGGCCTCTGCTCTCTCATCCCGAGTCCCCTCCCCAGCCCAGACTCTGACCTATTTTGTAGTAAAACCCAGTCCCCGAGAAGCCTTGCCCAGAACCTTTGCTCAGGCCCTTACAGATGCAACTTTTGCTTAGAGCTTGGCCCCGGACTCGGGGCGGCCTTCGCCCAACGACAGAAGACAGGAAGATGGTAGCGAGAATCTCTCTCCTTCTCCCGGGAGAGTTGGGGTGCAGCCCTCATTTTCCAGGTTTGTTTGTATTTTCTCTTTCTTTCCGGGACCCCACAGCACCTCCTGTTTGGGAGAGTAGTGCTGAGAAAGCTGGCCTTTTATCCCAGCCTCCTTGACAGTGTCTCTTCTGCTGGTCTCAAGTGACTGTCCCTGGTCAGCTTTAGTCACGCGCCCTACCTGGGCACTGGAGTCAGGCTCTGGGAATTTACCTCCTGGCTGTCATTGAACCGCATCCTGGGAACACGGTCCTAGTTGTATGCCCGTGAAGTGGGTAGTAGCCTTGGTCAGATTAATATCCCTAGACTCCCGTTTTTCTGCTGCATGCAAGGTGTCTCATGGAGAGGAGGCACAGTGCTTCGGAGGGGCCAGCAAGGGGTCAACTCTGCCTCCTCCAAGCAGCGTGCCCCGCATATACCTCCAGCAGCTCCTTCTTCTGTTCCGGGGAGATAATAATAGTCCTTATTTCATAGAGCTCTTGAGGGTTAAAAGAGTTAATATGTATGAGGAGTTTAGAATAGTGGCTGGCATATAATTAGCATAATATAAGTGTTAACTATTATTGTTACCGCCCCACAGGTTGTTAGGCTCCAGTGCTGCAGGTTGGTTAAAAGATCGTTCCCCATTCACTCACCCATCCCTCTATTCATGTCCTCATTCACCCTGCAGAGTAACATGCTAGGCATGGGGGAGACCACGGGAACACTGGGATTCCTTTCCTGGCTTATGGGCAATTGATCAAAGAGTTTATTTCCTGGGCGAGTATTATTGCCTGGCTCAGTGTTGGGGGTGAGTGGAACAGCGTAGGCGCAAGGGTAAACGCAGTGTTTGATGTCAGGGCATTTCTAACTTTTTTTTTTTTTTTTTTTAGTTTTTATTTTTTTTCCTAACATTTTAACAGGAAGTCCCGAGTAATACAGAAAATTGAAACTAGAGCAGGTTGTGCATGAACCCAAGCCTAACTGTGCATGTGGGCCAGGGACAGATCATCTGCCTGCTTCTAGAAGGTTCCTGAGCACTGGTGACACGCAAGTAGCCTGTTGCTTAGGTGCCAGCCTGTATTCACTTCGTTGTTTTATCTGGCTCACATATGTGTGTTTTGATTGTATGGACTCCTCTGAATGGAGCAGAAAACAAAACACAACAATAAAACAGGTGCTGTTTTTCTTTGGGCCCCTTGAAAGGTATAAACCACTCGCAGTGTTTACTTAGGCCTCCTGTTGCTGGCTTTTTTGCTTTCCATTTTTGTCAGATTATAAAAATTGAGCACGGTCGTAATAACAGAGCACTCTGGAGCCAAAATCCAGTGGTTGGGGTGGGAATGCTATCAGCCTGTCCTGCCCTCCCAGGTGTGTGTCTGTCGGGTCCGGATGCAAGCCCTCTAGCGGCTGCCGTGCCCACCTTGTGACTGGTGTTATGACCACGTTGTGATTAAAGGTAATTTCACATTTACCGTGGGAATGCGGCGTGCTCTTGGGAACACCCCTCAGCTCTGCTTTGAGATGAAAACGCTTTGTATGGTTAAGATCTAGAGAAAGAAAGAAAGTCTGAGCAAAAAAATTCCCCTGAGCGGTGGCTTCGTTCTGCAAAATGGGAGACAGTCATGCATTTTCAGGATCCTGATGGCAGCTTTGGGAAGCATCGGATGGCCAATGTCGCTTAGGACGGTCACAGATGTCAGTGAGTGGAGGGCGAGGTTTCTTTTTTCTCTGGTGTGGAGGGAACAGACTCGATTTAATCTGTCACTTGATGTCCTTCTCCTCAAAAATAGTGCCTGGGGGCCCTCGGGGGCTTTATTTAGAAGCTCTCAGGAGCTTGGCAGTATGTAAATTATGCGTGAGTGTCCTTCAGAGTCCCCAGTGGTCACAATCAGGGATTTAAACATGATTTAGCATTTCAGATGATTTGTAGGAGTGCTGGAGCCAGCCGGCAGTGGGGAGAGCCCAGGCTGGTTTTCTCACCAGTGCGTTAAATAGGTTTCCAAGTCTCGGCCGCTCCTTCCGTTCTCTTCCTGGCCTCTGAGTTGATCTATGAGTAGCTCCCAGTGTTGGTGGGTGGCCGCCCAAATGTCATTACTATATCAAGGAGTTCTGAGATGTTTCAAAATAAAAGGTCCTATAACTTTAAAAACACAACTCAGTCTACAGTGTGACCCTTTGCCTGCTCATTCATTCATTCATTCATTCAACCAACTTTTATTGAGCACCTACTATATGCCAGTCGGTATTTTAGGCGCAAAGGATATAATTGTAAAAAGATGGAGAGGGTCTCTTTGGTTTTCTGGGGTTCACATTCTAATGAAGGGGATAGGCATTAAAAAAAAAAAGAATAAATACGGAGAATGGCAAGTCCTTTAGAGAACATAACACTGTGTGATCTGATGGAGAATGACTGGGAGGAGGCACAGGGAGGAAGGGGAGGGGGATCAGGAAGGTCTCCAGGGAAGCGACCTTCACGCTAAGGTGAGAATGAGGGGAGGGTGTCAGCCATGCCACAATGTGGGGACACGAGCAATCTGGGCCAAGGAAAGAGCAATCGCAAAGATCCTGAGAAGGGAGGGACTCAGAAAAATGTGCTCCTTCTTCTTCGTTTTCCGCTTCTCCTTGTTATTCTTCTTTCAGGAGGATTTGAGGAATGAAATATCCTTTTTTTTAATTGTTTTTTTTAGTCAAATGGATTAAACGAATTGTGGAATAGCCATACAGTGGAATACTACTCAGCCAGGAAAAGGAATTCAATGCTGATATTTGCGGTGATCTGGACGAATCTCAAAATTATGCTAAGTGAAAGAAAGCAGAAACAAAAGCACACGTACGACATCATTCCATTTATATTGTGTTCTAGAAAATGCAAACCAATCTATGGTGACAGAGAGCAAATTGTGGTTTAATGGTTGCCTGGGGACAGAAGGGGAGGGAAGGAGAGGTTGTGGAGGGGTCCAGGGAAACTCGTGGGGGTAATAGATATGTTTGCTATCTTGATTGTAGTGATGGTTTCGCAGTGACATGCACATTTCAAAACAGATCCAATGGTATACCTCACATGCGTGCGGTTCAGTATACCTTAATCATAGCTCCACAACGTTGAAAAATTAGGTACCTCACTTTGGAAAACATTGGAAATGGATGTTAGAGATAAGAAATTTAAAGAGAAAATGGAAGTTGCCACTGTCCTATTTAAACACTTGAACCCTAGAAGTTCTTTGGGCCTTGGTCGCATTTGATCTGGGAACAAGTATTGCCTTGGGTGGGACCAGGGTTGGCATTGAGCCATCTATCTTGACCCTGGAAGAAGCATCAAGTTTTCCTTGTGTTTTTGAGTAGTAGTGACTTTTTCTACTATTCTACCCAGAAGCAAAAAGTCCTTTGAACGCCAGGTGCTAATCTAGTCTTGGAATTAGAGGCCCTATGGGTGTTGAGTGAGAAAGTTCCAGCCCCCAGCAGCTGGTGCACCCAGATGGAGTTCAGGGTCTGAAGCTGGACCAACACTGTTCACACTGACTTACAGTTTACTGATTGGAGGATTAGTTTGAAAGGCCATAGACCAGTTGTCATCTGAAGGACCATCTTTAATGAAGAACAAGGTTTTTCCCCAATCTGTCATGGACTGACGCTTTTGAAAATATAGTGCTAGAAAATATGAAAACATATTACTAGAAAAAATTCTGAGAAAAAAATGGAATAGAAAACAGAATCGCCCAAAATATGAGCT